>NC_089494.1:127723783-128034827 GCF_036850765.1 Saccopteryx bilineata
TGGATTTGTCGTGAAACAGACCAGATGTGGTCATAAGTTCATGCAGGCTTTCCAAGACCAAGACATTGGTGGGGAGTTTTAGTGGTCCTGCTTTGGGTTTTGCTAGGAGAGAGACTTCTGGTTATACTCTGGAGGGATGATTGGTGGGGACTGAGCCCTGCTCATACTTTAGAAGGACATTAATGGGAACTGATTGGACCAGGTCCCCAGTTCTACAGTGGGCCTTCAGAGACATCAGTTTCTCTAAGAGAGGTATTAATAGGAACTTCATCCTGTCCAGGACTTCCAGAGGTATCTAGAGGAAGCTCTTGGTAAAATGTTTGGGTTTTGCTAGGAGAGGGACTTCTGGTTATACTCTGGAAGGATGACTAGTGGGATTGGGTTCTGCTTCAGGCTCTCGGGAATATCTGTTTCTCTATGAGAGGTACTAGTGGAGACTTCATCCTCCACAGGACTTTCAGAGGTATCTAGATGAGGCTCTCGGTAAAATGCCAGAAGTAGGGATGATGCATCTATCTCTAGGAAGGCTAATGGAGGTTAAGTTTGTCCAGGATTAGTCAGTCTCACATAGCACTGAATCAGTGGAGACTGAGCTAATCTGGATTGATTAATCTTGACCCAAGACTTCCAAGAGAGCCTCTGTGTTTGTTGAGATCTCAGTCTTTTTTTTTTATAAATAAATTTTTATTTTAATGGGGTGACATCAATAAATCAGGGTACATACATTCAAAGAAAACATTTCCAGGTTATCTTGTCATTTAGTTCTGTTGCATATCCATCACCCGAAGAGAGATCGTCCTCCACCACCCTCCATCCAGTTCTCTCTGTACCCCTCTCCCTCTTTCCCTCCCCCACCCCCCGTAACCACCACACTCCTGTCCATGCCTCTTAGTCTCGCTTTTATGTCCCACCAATGTATGGAATCCTGCAGTTCCTGTTTTTTTCTGATTCGCTTATTTCACCCCACACAATGCTATCAAGACTCCACCATTACACTGTAAGTGATCCGATGTCACCATTTCTCCTAGCTGAATAGTATACCATGGTGTATATGTGCCCCATCTTCTTCATCCAGTCCTCTATTTTTTTTTACAGTGATTAAAAGCCTTTAAGCAAATGCTTGGCCAATACAGCAAGAATCCATAAAAGAGTAGTGTCTTTAACATGTTCACCAAGTCCAAGTTGGCCCCATCACCATGCCCAATCCCTGAAAAATGCAACCCAACCACAGTTCAGTCTGTTAGGAGCTGTCCCAGGGAGCAGGAGTCCAGGAAAGTTCCCCACAGGAAAAGTCCGCATGGCACTGGAATTGTTGTCACCATTCTATACTTTGCAGCTCATGTCCAAGTCCCAATGACTGCTGCTTCTAGCTGGTAATGATTCAGGTAGACTGGAAAAAGCCATTTGCAGCATACGTGGATATGGAGCTTCTGTTCTCCTCTGCCTGGAGAGTTGAGACCAGGTTGCTTTTCCCTGGAGCTCTGTGACTGTGGCATGGTAAAGAGAACCTTGGGATACACTAAGCTGGGTGGCAAAAGTAAATTCATAATACAAGTTGGCAAAAGGAGGAAAGAGAGCTCTAAATTAGGAGTAGGTCCAAGCCTGAAATATGAGTGGGGCATTGAGGTAGGAGGGATAAAAAAAACACTATATATTAAGCAAAGCAGCAGAAAATAGGACTATCAACACCCACAACAGAGATCTTTGAGGGAAGAATAAAAAACCTGACTATTCAGGCAAAACATAGTTAAGTGGCCCTTGTGCAAATGAGATCAGTTTACCTGCTTCTTGGAAGAAATACCCTAGGCTCGTCCACAGTGTCGTAGATGGGGCCGACGGCCCTGGGCACCTTCAGCCTTCAGTGGCAAACCCCAGCTTTCTGGGCAAGCTTAGGTCATAGGTGGCTGGAGCAGGGTTGGAAGAGACTGAACCCTCCCTTAGAAGAGCGAGGGGGAAGCCCACCTTCCAGTGTCCCTGTTTCCTCACAGCAGAGGCATGTAAGCCTGGCAAGCATTAGCTCAATAACCTTCCTTTCCCCTATTGAAGCAGGACCCAGATGGCATCCTATGAGACCCCTTTGGGGCATTGGAGCCTTTAAGGGTGTATCCTAAAAGCTGGTAGTTCTCCTAATCTCTATTGGGCTTTTTCTGCCTCTAGGTATCTTAAAAGCCATTCTCAGAAGATCTCGCTGAGGGGTTTGAGGATCCCCATCTGTCTATATAAATCTTTTCCATATATATGGAGCTATTTGGAAAAAGACAAAACAGTGTTATTAGCTAGATCTAATAAAGAAGGTAGTAGTTTGCAGGCAAAAAAGATTTGGTGTCTTCTGTTCATCAGCATTCAAAAGAAATGTAAATTTTTTTTTTAAGTAAAAAGCATGATATGGTAGACCCGTCGGAGTCATTGGCCTGGTGTGCAGGATTCCTGGTTTCGATTCCTGGCCAGAGCATACAGGAGAAGCGCCCATCTACCTCTCCACCCCTCACCCTCTCCTTTCTCTTTGTCTCTCTCCTCCCACCCGCACCAAGGCTCCACTGGAGCAAAGCCACCCCGGGCACTAAGGATGGCCCCATGGCCTCCGCCCCAGTCGCTAGAATGGCTCTGGTTGTAACAGAGCAACACCCCAGATGGGCAGAGCATTCCCCCCTGGTAGGCATGCCAGGTGGATCCCAGTCAGGCGCATGCAGGAGTCTGTCTGACTGCCTCCCCATCTCCATCCTCAGAAAAATACAAAGAATAAATAAATAAAAGAAAAAATACTACAAAAAGGGGGGGCATTCCCTTGTGCTAAAGCTCCAGGGAGCATGGAGTGAGCTTGAGTATGTCCTATGAAACATGGAGCTCTATGTTGACATATAAGTCTTTGAAGAAGGAGGAACTGCTGAAATAGTTTATCAGCATTTGTTCCTAAGACAGCAGTCTTTATAGTGGAAATACCATACGTAAATATTTGCTGTCTGACTATAGATTAAGGCGGGAATATGGCAAATGCTGAAAAGCCATGATCTTTGTGCCCCTCCCCTCCCCCAACCCCCTCCCTCTCCTCCCTCCACTCTGTAACCCCAATACTGTTGTTCATGTCTCTGAGTCTCATCTTTATGTCCCACCTATGTATGAATCATATAGTTCTTAGTTTTTTCTGATTTACTTCTTTCACTCAGTATAATGTTATCAAGGCCCATCCATGTTGTTGTAAAAGGTCTAATGTCATCATTTCTTATGGCCGAGTAGTATTCCATAGTATATATATACCAAAGCTTTTTAATCCACTCATCCTCTGATGGACACTTGGGCTGTTTCCAAATCTTTGCTATTGTGAACAGTGCTGCCATAAACATGGGGGTGCATTTCTTCTTTTCAAACAGTGCTATGGTGTTCTTGGGGTATATTCCTAACAGTGGTATAGCTGGGTCAAAAGGCAGTTCGATTTTTAATTTCTTGAGGAATCTCCATACTGTTTTCCACAGTGGCTGCACAGTCTGCATTCCCACCAGCAGTGCAGGAGGGTTCCCTTTTCTCCACATCCTCGCCAGCACTTATTCTGTGTTGTTTTATTGATGAGTGCCATTCTGACTGGTGTGAGGTGATATCTCATTGTGGTTTTAATTTGCATTTCTCTAATCATTAGTGATGTTGAACATTTTTTCATATGCCTGTTGGCCATCTGTGTGTCCTCTTTGGAGAAGTGTCTATTCATTTCTTTTGCCCATTTTGGATTGGATTGTTTGTCTTCCTGGTATTAAGTTTTACAAGTTCTTTATAAATTTTGGTTATTAACCCCTTGTCAGACGCTATGTCAAATATATTCTCCCATTGCGTAGTTTGTCTTTTTATTCTGTTCTTCTTGTCTTTAGCTGTGCAGAAGCTTTTTAGTTTGATATAGTCCCATTTGTTTATCCTGTCTTTTATTTCACTTGCCTGTGGAGACAAATCAGCAAATATATTGCTGCGAGAGATGTCAGAGAGCTTACTGCCTATGTTTTTTTCTAAGATGCTTATGGTTTCATGGCTTACATTCAAGTCTTTTATCCATTTTGAGTTTATTTTTGTGAGTGGTGTAAGTTGGCGGTCTAGTTTCATTTTTTTGCAGGTAGCTGTTTAGTTTTCCCAACACCATTTGTTGAAGAGGCTGTCTTTACTCCATTGTATTGTCTTACCTCCTTTGTCAAATATCAGTTGTCCATAGAGCTGTGGGTTTATTTCTGGGTTCTCTGTTCTGTTCCTTTGATCTATGTGCCTGTTCTTATGCCAGTACCATGCTGTTTTGAGTACAATGGCCTTATAATATAACTTGATATCTGGAAGTGTGATACCTCCTGCTTTTTTCTTCCTTTTCAAGATTGCTGAGGCTATTCCTGTTATTTTTTGGTTCCATATAAATTTTTGGAATATGTGTTCTATGTCTTTGAACTAAGTCATTGGTATTTTAATCGGTATTGCATTGAATTTATAAATTGCTTTGGGTAATATAGACATTTTAATGATGTTTATTCTTCCTAACCATGAGCACTGTATATGCCTCCACTTATTCGTATCTTCCCTGATTTCTTTTATCAATGTTTTATAATTTTCCGAGTACAAGTCTTTAATCTCCTTGGTTAGATTTATTCCTAGGTACTTTATTTTTTTGGTTGCAATGGTAAAGGGGATTGATTTCTTGATTTCTTTTTCTGACAGTTCATTATTAGTGTATAAAAATGCCTCTGATATCTGAGTAATGATTTTATATCCTGCCACCTTGCCGAATTCATTTAACAGGTCTAGTAGATTTTTGAGACTTTAGTGTTTTCTATATACAATATCATGTAATCTGCAAGTAATGACTATTTTACTTCTTCTTTTCCAATTTGGATGCCTTTTATTTCTTTTTCCTGTCTGATTGCTATGGCTAGGACTTCCAGAACTATGTTGAATAAGAGTGGTAAAAGGGGGCACCCCTGCCTTGTTCCTGATCTTAAGGGGATTGCTTTTAATTTTTGCCCATTGAATATGATGTTGGCTGTGGGTTTGTCATAGATGGCCTTTATCATGTTGAGGTATGTTCCCTGTATTCCCACTTTGCTGAGAGTTTTGATCATGAATGGGTGCTGGACTTTATCAAATGCTTTTTCTGCATCTATTGAAATTATCATATGGTTTTTCTCCTTCCTTTTGTTTATGTGATGAATCACATTGATTGATTTGCGAATATTGTACCAGCCTTGCCTCCCAAGAATAAATCCCACTTGATCATGGTGTATGATTTTTTCCATATATTGTTGGATCCAATTTGCTAATATTTTGTTGAGGATTTTTGCATCTAAGTTCATCAGGGATATTGGCCTATAATTTTCTTTTTTTGTGTTGTCTTTGCCTGGTTTTGGAATCAGAATTATGCTCGCCTCATAAAAGGAGTTTGGAAGTCTTCCTTCCTCTTGAATTTTTTGAAATAGCTTGAGAAGGATAGGAGTTCGTTCTTCTTTTAATATTTGATAGAATTCACTTGTGAAGCCATCAGGCCCAGGACTTTTCTTTCTTGGGAGTTTTTTGATAGCTGTTTCAATCTCATTTGTTGTAATTGGTCTGTTTAGGTTTTCTGATTCTACAAGATTGATTTTTGGAAGATTATATGATTCAAGGATTTTTTCCATTTCATCTAGGTTGTCTTAGTTTTTTGGTGTACAGTTCTTCATAGTATTTTCTTACAATATTTTGTATTTCTGTTGTGTCAGTTGTTATTTCTCCACTCTCGTTTCTAATTTTATTTATTTGAGTCCTGTCTCTTTTTTTCTTGGTGAGTCTCGTTAAAGGTTCATCGATCTTGTTTACTTTTTCAAAGAACCTGCTCCTGGTTTCAATGATCCTTTGTATTGTTTCTTTAGCCTCTATGTCATTTATTTCTGCTCTGATCTTTATTATTTCCTTCCTTCTACTAGCTCTGGGCTTTACTTGCTGTTCTTTTTCTAGTTCTTTTAGATGCAGGGTTAAGTTGTTTATTTGAGCTTTTTCTAGCTCCTTGAGGTATGCCTGTAATGCTATAAACTTCCCTCTCAGCACTGCTTTTGCTGTGTCCCATAAATTTTGAGTTGATGTGTGCTGATTATCATTTGTTTCTAGGAATTTTTAAATTTCTTCTTTGATCTCAATGTTAACCCATTCATTGTTTAATAACATGCTATTTAGTTTCCAAGTGTTTGAATGTTTTTCAATTTTTCTATTGTGGTTGATTTCTAGTTTAATACCATTGTGATCAGAGAAAGTGCTTGATATGATTTCAATCTTCTTAAATTTGTTGAGCCCGCTTTTGTGCCCTAACATGTGGTCTATTCTAGAGAATGTACCATGAGCGCTTGGAAAGAATGTGTATTCTGGTGTTTTAGGGTGAAAGGTTCTGAAGATATCTATTAAATCGAGTTGATCTAATATGTCCTTTAAGTCTGCTGTTTCTTTGTTAATTTTCTTTCTTGAGGATCTATCTAATGATGTTAATGGGGTATTGAAATCCCCTACTATTATAGTATTGCTGTTGATCTTGCCCTTTAAGTCCATCAAAGTCTGCTTTATATATTTAGGTGCTCCTATATTAGGTGCATAGATATTTATAATGGTTATATTTTCATTTTGGATTGCTCCCTTTATCATTATGTAGTGACCTTCTTTATCTCTAACTATGGTCTTTGTTTTAAAGTCCATTTTGTCTGATATAAGTATTGCTACCCCAGCTTTTTTTCATTTCCATTTGCGTGAAATATTTTTTTCCATCGTTTTATCTTCAGTCTGTGTTCATCTTTTGATTTAAGGTGTGTCTCTTGTAGACAGCATATGTATGGGTCCTGTTTTCTTATCCACGCAGATACCCTATGTCTCTTGATCGAATCATTTAATCCACTAACATTTAAGTTTATTACTGATATGTAATTGTTTATTGCCATTTTTTTTCTTTAAAACTGTATTTCTCTTTTGCTATATTCTTTTTTTCCTTTGATCTGTTTACAACAGATCCCTTAGCATTTCTTGCAGCCTTGGTTTGGTTGTAGTGAATTCCTTGAGTTTTTTTTTGTCTGTAAAGCTTTTTATTTCTCCTTCAATTTTAAATGATAGCCTTGCTGGATAAAGTAATCTTGGTTGTAGGTTCTTGTTCTGCATTACTTTGAATATTTCTTGCCATTCCCTTCTGGCCTCAAGTGTTTCTGTTGAGAAGTCAGAAGTCATCCTTATCGGGGCTCCTTTGTAGGTGATAGTTTTTTTTTCTCTAGCAGCTTTTAATATTTTCTCTTTATCATTTAGCTTTGGTATTTTAATTATGATGTGTCTTGGTGTAGGTTTTTTTGGGTTTCTTCTTAATGGAGTTCTCTGTGCATCCTGAACATGTGAAATGTTTTCCTGCCTTAATTGGGGGAAGTTTTCTGCTAGAATATGTTTGAACAAAGTCTCTATCCTTTGTTCTTTCTCTTCTTCTTCAGGAACCCCAATGATTCAGATGTTATTTCTCTTCATGTTGTCACAGAGCTCTCTTAGAGTTTCCTCAGACTTTTTGAGTCTCTTTTCTTTTTTCTGCTCTGCTTCCATGCCTTTATTTATTGTGTTTTCTAACTCACTGATTCAACTCTCTGCTTCATCCATCCTGCTTTTATTTCCTTCCATTGTATTCTTTATTTCAGATATTGTATTTGTCATTTCTGACTGATTTTCTTTTATTATTTCAATGTCCTTTTTTATATTTGTTATCTCTTTCTTTAGGTTTTCGTAATGGCCATCTATGGTTGTTCTAATATCTTTGAGCATCCTAACAATCGTTATTTTAAACTCTGCATCTGGTAATTTGGTTATATCTGATTCACTTAGGTCCTTTTCTGGGGATTTCTCTTGGTTTATTTGTGTTGTATTTCTCTGCCTCCGCATTTTCTCTTCACAGGAGTGGCTGTGATCACGTGCTTGGGTGCACAAGGGTTGGTGGCCTTGGCCTTTGCCCCGCCCCTGTGTGTGATGTTATGCTTGGTCCTGAGGGCACTGGCGAGCACCTTTGCTCAGCTGCGGGTCTCCGCCTGTTTCCGAGCTTTCGCCCTGCCCTTGCAGGAGGATCCCACTCAAGGAACAGCTGCTAGCCTTGGCTCTACCGCCGGGGAGGGCTGCATGCCCAAGCTCAGCTCAGTAGCGGAACTCTGCCTCTTCTGGGCTTTTGGCTCCACCCCCACGGGAGGAGCCAGCTACCAAGTCAGACCGCAAGCCTGGGTTGCATGGGCGGGGCAGGGCTGTGCTCCTCTGCCCTTGCTCCGGGGCTGGTCTCCACCCTTTCCAGCGTTCCCGCCCTTCTCCCGGAGGCTGGATTACAGGCTGCCGGCTGCTGAGCTTGACCGCTTTTGTACACCCCCTTCTCCCCAGCTGGGCAAGATTGAGCTCACACCTGAGCCCAGTGGTGGCCAGCCGGCTTCCGCCCCTGCCAGCAGAACTGCGCTTTTGTCTCCTGCTGCCGCCCACTCTCCGGTGTGCCCTCAGCCACGTGGGTGGGGGCGTTGCAACTCGGACCCTAAGACTCACTACTGTAGACCTGAAAGCTCCCTTTTTCTATGCAACTCTGCTCTGAATGCCACGGGGTAGCTTGTTTGGCTGCTCTCCTGCTTCCCTTTGCTGGTATTGCTGTTTCTGGGGGAAATATTCACTTCAGCTTTGGGGAGTGACTCGTCCCATTGGTTAGGGTGGCTATCTCCCAAAATGTTTCTCCCTATGCCTCCTAGATTACACTCTCTTCCTGTTACTCTGGTCCTCTCCTCTCCCCTCCCCCCGTCCCCAGGAGCCCCAGGTGATTGTTTTTGAGAGAGATGTTCTGCGCAGTCCCTTTAAGAAGGATCCTGGGTCTGAGAAATCAGACTCTCTCACAAACAGTATCCTGTCTTGTTTCCAGCTAAATACTGTCCTTATGCCTCTTCTGGGCACTGGGGCTGCAGCTGGGGCTTTGTTCCTGGGGCTCGGGACCCTTTCCCCTCTGCTAAACTCACTTCCTGCCACACGAGTCTCTCCCTGCTGCCGTTCGCTCCAGGGAGCTGGGCAGCCCTCTCCGCGTTTCCGCATTTCCACTTTTCCTACCAGTCTCGGTGTGGCTTCTTCAGTGTTCCTTGGTTGAAGAGTCCTCTTAGTTTAATCCAAAGTTGGTTTTTCCAGATGATAGTTCATAAAATTAGTTTGTAATCCACTTTGGTTCTAGGAGGTAGATGCTGGTACGTCCGCCTACTCCAGCGCCATCTTGTCTCCTCCCGAGATCTCAGTTTTTATTTTAATGTTTCTGTTTCTAAAACCCTGGTTAAGAAACCTCTGGTGCTGAGACCTGCATGCACCTGAGAGGTCACAAGGGGAGCCCTTCCCTCATCTTTGAGGCTTTGTCTTTCTTCATCAAATTATCTGGTATTATTTCACTAAAATAGGCATGCATTGTTTACATATAAGTCTTTTGTTTAATGTCTAAGTGAGTCTGTTTTAAGGCCTGTTTGTGTCTTTTGTGTTAAAATTGGAAACTTTTGACTAAAAAGCAATATTAAGTAGTAAACTATTATTCTCTTTGTTCTCAAATGCTAGCTCCAGGGTGCCCTAGAATGGGCAAGCCAAGATTTTTTTCCTAAAGAAAATTATTCTCTTCAGTTGGCTTCTTCCCCTTGTCTTGTGTAATAATTAATATCTCTATAGTCAAACACCTTTTATTCTGGGTGCTAGTTAACCATCTGTCTTATATTTTTGTTTTATTGGTGCACTAATTTCTGGATTTTTCTGAAGTAGTTTTAATTTTGTAATTAGTAGCCTTAGCTATTAAATATGGGAGGAAGGGACAGTTCACAGAAGACCCCTTTAGGTTGTCTTTTAAAGCACTTTCAAGAAGTTTATGAAGAAAACCTTGGGTATGGAATTAAATTGTCCAAGAGAAGGCTACGCACTCTCTGTCAATCAGAATGGCCTGCTTTCAGGGTTAAATGGCCAAAAGTTGGGACATTTAACCCCCAGATAGTAAAAGCAGTCTGGGATATAGTAACTGAGAATCCAGGCTACCCTCATCAGTTTCCATATATTGATCAATGGCTAAATTTAACCCTAGATCTGCCACAATGGTTAAAAGTTTGCTTGATGCAAAGAGGGTGCCATGTCTTCCTACTCAGACCAGATTTGAGTCTGGAACAGAATGAAAGAATAGCTAAAATGACAGTAGCAGCACTCCAAGAGACAAAATTTTTTAAGGATGAGGGACCCCCAAAGGAGCAAAATAGAGAAGGGAGGAATTCAAAAAAGAATAGAATTTGGCTAGGAAAAATCAATGTGCTTATTGTAAGGAAGAAGGCCATTGGAAAAATAAATGTCCTAAGTTACAAGCAGCCATGGTGAAGAGAGAAAAGCAGAGCCCACAAATTGAAATGGTTTCTCCAAACTCTGGAGCAAAAGCACTAGCGAGTAAGCAGTTAGAGTGAGAGTAAAAAGCCAAGTGGGGATGTGCAGTATGTGGATGGATAGGGTGGGGCCATGGCCTAGGAGAGGCAAATGTACACATGCCCCCTCCCCCCTCCATCATTCTCTGGTCTCTGCCTGTTGTGCTGCACCCAAGTGGAAGGCAAACAGTAAACAGCAAACCAAGAGAAAAGCCATGCTGCCTTCAGGTGCATGGTTAGGTTAGGATTCAGCTTGCTGTGTGTGGGGTGACTGGAAAGAGCAATAGTAAGGGTAGGGTAACTAAAATGTAGAATAAAAATTAGTTTCAAGTGTCCACTGGGGGACCAAAAGAGGTTTTGCCCATTTAGAAATTACAGGGTAGGGATAGTATTAAAAATTAAAACTTCGCTTTAGAAAACTTGTAAAGGAAAGAAAAGGAATTTAGAAATTAACAAATCATAGGTTTGAACCATGCTAGTTAATTGGCAATTTTTTAAATTAAATTACAACTCCAGAAGGAGTGATAGAATAATAAGTAATAGGATTATAGGGAATAGAATTAAAAATAAGCTCTCTGTGGGTTCAGAATAGTGGCTTGTTGCCCCCACTGGTGTAAAAAATTAGAGAAAAATTCAAACATTCTCCCGCAGGACCAAGGGGATATCCAAGATTTTCAGTTACATAAAAGATATGAAGTTCATAAGGAAGAACTACAGCATTAACCATAATGGTAAAAACTATAAAAGAGAATTTTCAGGGAATTGCAGGAAAAATTGAAAACCTCAATAGGCTAAAGCAACTCACTACTGGGAAGGTAATTTTGTGAAAATTATATTTAGCTGCTCAAAGCAAGGCAGTTAGTTTACAGGTGGCAAATTGATTCAAGTCCTGTTTAGGAGAAGCCCCATTGTCTTGCTAAGAGGCTTGATGGCAAACTGCAGAAAAAAAAGGTAAAAGCAACAAGCTCTCAGTTCTTGGAGTCTGCCTCTCCCTCAGGCATCCACCCTGCCCTCATGGAAAAGAAAGTTAATATCTCTTTTCCAGGTAGGTAGTTTATACCAAGAATCCCTTATTGTATAAAAGTATTTTCCATGTTAAAGTGTATGTGTTGTTTAAAAGGCCTTTTGTTAATTCTTTTATTTGCTGTTTTATAGTCCTGTAATATTGGAATCTTAGTTTAAATGTTAGGAATTGTTAACATCTTCTATGTAATGTTTAGTTTATTATTATTTTGAAACAATATTGTTCAATAATAAGTCATATCTTGGAACTCCTGCAAATCTATTTTATCATGCTATTGTTAAAATTTCTTTTGAATGCTAATGTACTGAATCATTTAGCAGTGAAGAGACTCTGGAATTCTAAAGGAGATGCCCAAACCTGTTTTCTTGAATTGATCCAGCTAATAACGTTGCTTTTGTCTTTTTCCAAAAGTTTATATAAACAAATAAGGACCCTCAAACCCCTCAGTGAGATCTTCTGAGTATTGCTTTTAAGGTCTATAATGACCAAGGTAGTAACAGAAAAGGCAAATAAGGCCCAAAAGAGGTCAGGAAATACCAGCTTTTGGCATATGCTCTAAAGGACCCACCACCCAGAAAGGGCTTCACAGGATTCCATCAGGGCCCTGCTTCAAGAGTGGAAAGAAAGGTCATTGAACTGAGGCCTGCCAGTCTTCCTGACCCCACCGGGAGACACGTCTTAGCTATGGAAAGAGAGACACAAGAATGTAAGCTGCCCCTTGCTCCATGGAGGGAGGGTTCAGTCTCTTCTAGCCCTGCTCCAGCTACCTGTGACCTGACCTTGCCCAGCAGCATACTGGGATTTGCCACTGAAGGTTAAAAGTACCAAAGCCAGCCATTGGCCCCATCTCACAACATCGTTCATGAGTGTAAGGTAGCAGATAAACTGATCTCATTTCTTGTGAACACAAGGGCCATCTACTATGCCTTGCCTGAATATTTGAGTTTTATTTATCCCTAGATCTCTACTGTGGGTATTGACAGTCTGATTTTATTGCTTTATTTAATGTATAGTGTCTTCTTTATTCCTTTTGTCTCAGTGCCCCATGCCTATTGTAGGCTGGGACCTGCTCCTAATACCAGCCAGAAGCAGTGGTCACTAGGACTTAACTCTAGCTACAAAGTGTAGAACATGATCACAACTCCAATGCCTTGTGGACTTTTCCTCAGACTGAAATAGAAATTAGGTTACATTTTATAAATAATATAAAGCAGTAATAGTGTCAACACAGACTTAATGAAATTATGTTAACATGTTAAGAACATTTGTGACTGTAAGAATTTTATTTTGAAGCCTGTTATATTAGTTAAAATTTTATTTTTGTTTAATAATCTAGTAAGCTTTAGTCATTTTATTGTATTAAGATGCTTGTTATAGTATTTGTTAACATTAGCTATTTGAATTTTATTGTTAATTGTATATTTTTTTAGTCTCTCTCAAAATCAGGACATAGTAATTCACATGAATAGATGCCACCCAGAACCAGTGGGGTCTTGGGACCCTTATTGCCAAAGGTATATTTGAAACCAATTAGAAAAAAGAATTTGGCCAGTAGGAAAGAAACCCAATATTAATTGGAAACTAATTTGAAGTTACATGGTTGTAAAGCCAGTAGTCAAGGCCACTATCACAGCCACATGGCCTATGCAGGTTCACATTGGATTTGAACAGTCGATAAAGAAACAACAAAGCAATGTAAAGCCAGGAGGCACGGCCAGGGCCATCAACACAGTAGCCCGGCCCATGCAGGTTCACATTGGATTCGGACAGTCGGTAAAGAAACAACGGAGCCACAAACTGGTGGGCCATAGTCTTTAATTCTAGCTTGCACCTGGTGGGCAAGTAAAAACACACACTGGGCTCCAAAACCCACTCACATTCAGTGCTCACAAAGCCACTGACTTATCCGAGTTTCCTAGAATCAAAGGTTTCTAGCTCACCAGCCTTATTCTCCTTAGTTCCCCATCTCCTTCCTTGTCCCAGATACAAACTCTGCACAAACTGGCATCTCACTCAGCACTCTGCCATCTTGGCTCCTTCTCCTGGCCACATGGCCTCTTTCTACTCTCTGCTCTCTGCTCTCTCATGCTAATCATCCCAGGAACCAAGAAAGTAAGCTCCTGTTCTGCCCCTATTTTATAGTGTAGCTTCACAACCTTTAATCCAATATATAAAATAGGGAAGTCTCTAATACAAAGTCACTTCTCTGAGGCATGATTGGATTGTACCACCCCACATCAAAAAGGGTGGGAAAGGCTTAATCCCAAAACCAAGCCCCAGGCTACAAGGATTCTCAACACACATTAATATCACCTGGGCAATGGCCTCCTCGTGGGCAGCGTCATCTTTAACAAAGTGAGCATAATACATTTTATCTGTCCAACAAAGCCAAAAACTGGTGGGCCATTAGCTTTAATCCCAGCTTGCACCCAACGGGCAAGTAAAAACACACACTGGGCTCCAAAACCCACTCACATTCAGTGCTCACAAAGCTACTGACTCATCCGAGTTTCCTAGAATCAAAGGTTTCTAGCTCACCAGCCTTATTCACCTATGTTCCCCATCTCCTTCCTTCTCCCTGCACAAACTCTGCACAAACTGGCTTCTCATTCAACACTCCACCATCTTGGCTGCTTCCCCTGGCCTCCTCCACGTGGCCTTTCTCTGCTCTTCTCTCTGCTCTCTCCTCTCTAATGCTAATCTCCGGAACCAAGAGAGCAAGCTCCCGTTCTGCCCCCATTTTATACAGTAGAAATCAAAACCTTTAATCCAATATACAAAATAGGGAAGTCTCTAATCCAAAGTCACTTATCTGAGGCATGATGGGATTGTACCACCCCACATCAAAAAGGGTGGGAAAGGCTTAGTCCTAAAACCAAGCCTCAGGCTACAAGGATCCTGCCTGCCCACAGCTCACAGAGACACACATTAATATCATCTGGGCAATGGCCTCCACGTGGGCAGTGCTATCTTTAACAAAGTAAGCATAATACATTTTATCTGCCCAACAATGGTGCACACAGGTACCAAAAGGTCAAGGCAAGTAAAATGCATGAATCAAGTAGTAAAAAAAATGTAAGCACCCTTTTCTTAAGTACTTGCAGGATTTACAGGTTACTCATCAAACTGTTCAAAGACTGCCCAAGAGGTGGTCCAGCATTACATCACCAAGCGACTGACTCCTACGTGGACAGGTCCCACACACCCTGATCCTGACAACTCCCACTGTTGCTAAGGTAGAAAAATGGCATGCCCTACTCCAACCACAATCTGGAAGCTGGTTGGTCTATGTACAGAGAATGTATGATGAACTCACTAAGAACTTCTTTTTATCAGACTCTGAGAAAAGGGAAACTAGGGCAAAACAAAAGCCAGCTTTATTGTAACTAAAAGTTTTAAAATTAAGAGCTCTGACAAAAGGTAAATTGTTATAAAGGCCAATTAATTTTATATAAATTTCAAAAAGAAATTGTACAGTCTATAGGAAATTAATTAGTAATATTTGTTTCTTTAGTAAACTGTAATGCTATTAATTCTGTCTGTTAAATATCTGTTACATGTTATAAGTTAATAACCCCAGACAACAGCCTCATACTCTTCAGTAAACTAAGTCAAGGATTTGACTTAGGAAATAGAACCAGTGGGGAATGTTGTAAGGTACCAAAAGGCTGAACACTGATATTGATATTTTGGGAGGAAAGGTCAGGCTTTCCTCTTAAGGTTTCCTGTCCCATCCCTCCTTTAGGGAGGGGAGGGAGAAGAATGTAGAAGTTTCCGACTTGTAAGAACAATGGGTCATTCAGTTTTAAATCTAAAATAAAGATTAACCTAGAAACTTCTTCTCTTTCAATAGGAGGCAGAATTTGCATACCACCTTTCATTGATTGTAGTTCCTTCCTTCTCCTGGAATCTTGAGTGTAAAATACCTCTAGGCTAGTGAGGAAAGATTAACCCTGAAAGATTTATAAACATCTATGATTGTGTTACCTTGAAAGTCTTAATGTTTCTGTGTATCCCCTAAACAAATGCTGCCAGCCTATGCCATGATGTCATGCTCTCCCCTGCTTGTGTGTGATCAATGGTATATAAGCAGCCCCTGAACTATTTTTGGGACTGCACAATTTGGGCCTGCAGATGCCCCATGTCAGCCATATGCAGCTGGCAGATTTAATAAATCTCCTCCTCTAATAAAACTCTTCAAAATTTATCTGGACTGGGTGTCTCTACGTGAACTCGATGAAATGAGGTATAGTGCCTTTCAGAATCTGAGGTGCGGTACTTTATAACATCCCAGAGAACAAATAGTGGTAATTTCAGGCCCAGAGGGAAAAAATGCTTTTTTGGACCTCTCAAGTCATACAAAAGTGACCAAATAGGCAGCCTTTGCTATATCTCTGCTTAGGAAAGACAGATTCAACAAATCTGTTTTGTTCTGCAGTTCAGTATTATTCTTTTGATTCTCTAAAAATTGGTGTTTGTGACTGCCTGCATAGCCCTGGGCAAACTGCACGTACACTGTTAATCAACTTTGCTAAACTGCCACAAGTCTTGGGGTCATCAATCCCTCTGGACTCTGTTCAGTGCTATTGATTCCTGCCTGCTGCTTTGTGGTCTGTGACCTTCCTAAAGGCCTTGTGGCCTTTGTTTCCTGTCTCTCAAGGATCACACTTGTCTGCTCCCCAGTTTCCCTGCTGTAGAAAATGAATGCAGTGCGATGCACAATAAAATATGTTTAGCAAAATTAGGTTCAAGGTTGGCTCCTTCCTCAGAAGAATTAAGTTCTATCTGCTTTCAGCGCTGCTTTCCCTGTGGTACTGAGGTGGACTTGTAAAGGTTTTCAGGGCAATTGGTTTGCAAGCTGTCCCTGCTGACCCTGGCTTTCACCTCAGAGGTGACCTTTCTCCAGGCTGTATTATTTATGTGTATCCTGCCACCTCACTAGGGAAGTGTGTTTTGGCCTCCAAACAAAGATTACTGTCTCCTGTTATGACCTCAAAAATATTTCCCTGCATAAGTCTCTCCACTGGTATCCTTTGCTGAAGTTTGCTTACTTTTTATTTTAGTTGCTTGAGACTATTTTATTTCTAAGGTACCTCTTTGGGGAGACATCTCTTTGGGGATGATTGTACTCAGTCAATAGGTTAAACAATATATGCTACAACAGAGGGTGTAATATTTAAAGATGAGTTCCAGAAGTCTTAGGAGCAAGGAAAAGTAGTGCTGAGCAAGGTAAGGAGGACTGACTGTACATTAGGATTTAGAACTAAGGTTCACTGAGCAGTGGTTAGGGTTATGGCTGTTGTCAGGTCTGACCTGTGTTTAGATACCAGCTCTGTCATAGCTGTGTGATTTTGAAGACTTAGCTAGCTGTGAAAACTTCAGTTTTATTAACTTGATTATAGTACTTGTCTCAGGGGGTGTGGTAAAGAGTAAAAGAGGTATTATGTGTGTGCTTGCCACATAGTGACTACTCATTACATAGTCATTATTCATCTAGTATTTAAAATTTTAAACACAGTATATAGTCATAATTTTTACAGTGACAGTGTCCAGAGCTTAGAGCACTTTATACATACAACTATTATAACAGTACTTTGTGTAATTTTTTTCTTGACTAGTTTCCCAGCCTAGACTAAATGTCAGACACTCCCTCTTATTTATTTTTTCTTCCTAGTATTTAGTACATGCCTGAGCACCCAATAGGTACTCAATATTAGTTAATTAAATGCATGGTTGTGACTGTTATCAGCAAGTAAATCTATCTTTTTTTAGTCATAAAACATAGCATGTATGTGCATATACCTCCATATCCACAATAAAATTATTGATGATCCCCGACATAGATCTATCAAACTTCTGTCTTTCAGAAGTGGCTATGGAAGATAACTTCAACTGGATTCCCATGGGCCCTTGCTCTACTTATACCAGGGATCCCCAAACTTTTTACACAGGGGGCCAGTTCACTGTCCCTCAGACCGTTGAAGGGCTGGACTATTAAAAAAAACTATGAACAAATCCCTATGCACACTGTACATATCTTATTTTTAAGTAAAAAACCAAAATGGGAACAAATACAATATTTAAAATAAAGAACAAGTAAATTTAAATCAACAAACTGACTAGTATTTCAATGGAAACTATGCTCCTCTCACTGACCACCAATGAAAGAGGTGTTCCTTCCGGAAGTGTGGCAGGGGCTGGATAAATGGCCTCAGGGGGCCGCTTGTGGCCTGTGGGCCATAGTTTGGAGACCCCTGATTTACACTGAAGAGAGCAGTAGTACATAGAGGAAGGCTTTTGCAGTGCTCAGAGGAAAATGAGCTGCTTATGACTTTTGCATTTTGTTCTTCTGTGGTGTTAGAAATGGAGTAAATGGTGTGTAGGGGTGCTTGGGATGGGCTAGTGCAGGCCATTGGAGAATCTTCCATCAGAATCAGATAATAGAGATAAGTGGCAAAGGCACCTTACTTGATTAGACTTTCTCTACAAGCATATAACTTTGCTAAAATAATACTGTAAGCATTAATATTTCAATATCAATCTTTAACTAAGGCTGCACAGTCATTCACTCAGAGTGAAGGCATTATTTGAATAAGATTTATTGAAATAAATCTACAATTTTCTTGAAGCTTACTCATGTTATGTCCTAAGGGATTTATTTCCTAGGTATAACAAAGGAGGTCGAGACCTGAAAAATCAATCTGGCGTTGTTTTGAGATCTCAAACAAATCACAAGGAGGACCATATGGAGTGGACATAGCCTTTATTACTTACATACAAGGGCAGCACTGATAATGGCAGGCCAGCAACAGCTCAGCACCCTGTTGAGGGAGCTCAAGGTTTTTATAGCTAAGCCTTGGTCAATAACTCAAGCAAAACTCTTTGTCTACCAACAAGCAAACAGGTGAGCAAGCAAGCAGAAGGTAGGGGGAAGTGTACATGCCATTCTGAGCTATTTCTCCTTGATAATATCTGGAGATTCAGTTCCTTTGTTCTTAGTAAAACTTCAGCTGCAGTTTTATTACCCTCTCTTCCATAACTTGTGGCCAGGATCTGTGACCACAGTGCCAGGGAGTGGGGAGGGAGAAGGGTCATGTTCAGTATTGACCCTAAACTAGACCATTTTTCTCTTTGGTCAGAAGCCCTTCACTGACTTGATGAATCACCCTACATTAAGCAGATATTGATTGCATTTTAAAGTTCTTTGAGGCAGGTCTGGATTTGAGTGAAACACTTCTATTTGTTATAAAAATGACAACAACAACAATAAAACACACACAAAAAATTTCCATCCTCTTTACTCCAGGTACATGAGAAAAGTATAAAAATTATTGCCTCAATCTTTCTTTCTCCCCATAAACATAACACCTTCAAATAGTTTATCTTTCTAAAAAATATTTAATCTCCCATTGCATTTTTTCCCACTGTGCATCTATACCTGTAAACACCCCCCTACACCCTAGTCACTACACAATAATAACATAGAACTTCAGGGTTTTTTTGACATTTTTTAAACTTACAGAATTTAGATTATTGTTTCAATGAAGAAATCACTCTGAGAAGTTCAGAGCCATTTCCTACTGATGAAAATCAGCAAATTTGTTGAATGGAGACATATTTTTCTGAAATTCAGAAAGTCATCTTCAGTGGCTTCAAAGTTTCTCTCTTCTGGAGGCCTTACTAGTTTTTCACTTCTACGTTTTCTAAAGAAAAATATTATTGCTATGTGTAAAATATGTAATTTTAAAAGCAAATGAAAAGGAAAAGTTCCTGTATTGCTGTCTCTGAAGACAGAGAAATATTCTACATATCTGGCCAACTCCCCCATGGTAGCATACATTCTGGTATTTTCCCAGAGGGACAGGGAATAAATTGTGATTTAGATAAAGCCCTTACTGCCAAGCTCAAGTGACTACCCAGGGCATTGGAGAAAAAAGTCTAGGGACAACATCTTGATTAAATATATTTAATTAAAGTCAGAGTTCTGTGTCAATATTACTGTGTGTCACTCAGTGGTAGAATTCAAATAATTTAACAATTGGTTCTATGCCCTAATGACTGTTTTAAGTATAAAAAAATGATATACAAAACAGTAGTTTATTATTTCTTGCATTTAGTACTTAAATAAGAATAAAAGAGGTACCCAAAACTAGATTATGTTATAAGAAAGTTTTAAAATATTAATGAAAAAATATTAAATAATACCTGACAAAAAAACAATAAGACTGTTATTTAAGATGTTTTCATATTGCTCCTTGATTGGCATCCTCACTTGCAATTTTTTTTCACCTATGGATGAGTGAATATTACTATGGATATTTAGAATACACTGTTGTGCATATGAATGTTAAAAAAGAGTAAGGAATGTAAATTTGTGATTTCCACATTGGGCAGCTGCCCAGTGCTCACCTTAGAGAAAACCCTGATTATAAGTGCCTTTTTAATAACTGGTTCACCAAACTCAACAAAAAATTAGGTATCAGTTCTGCAGAACTGGTTCGAACCATCTGAATCCCACCACTGGTATCACTACTCATTCTGTCCTCTAGCACAAAAAAATAAATTGTGCATATTGTGCCTATTAGTCCAACTTGAATGGAATTCCCTTAGTGTGGGGAACAACAGAAGTTAGGTTTGCTTTGCTCCTGAAAAATTGTGAAGCAAATAAAGTTTATGCTGCTGGAACGTTACTTTCCCTCTCTTTCTGTCCTGAGTTCCTGTCATCATTTCTCAGACTCACTCCTGTGTCCGATTCCCAGGGGCCTCCTTGCTGTCAGTTAATAATAGCTTTCAATGCTGTTATTCTTTTCAGAGTTTTTGCATTTTAATAGGGCCCCCAGGGATTAAAAATGCTACCAGACCCAAAAGAGTGAATCTCTAATAGTGGAATTTCAGGTATTTGTGACAGGCATTGTGGGAGGTTTTCTGTGAAAAACTCTCAGAAGACAAACACCCAGACAGCCTTCACACTTCTCTGATGGTGTGGCCAGCCTCGTAGAGGAGTACAGGAATGTGAATTAATCAGCATGAAAATAGTGAGTGTTATGGAAGAGAAACCCTTAAATATTGCTAATTATAGCGGAGTGTTTTAATCAGTTTCCCAATCAATGACTATGGTAGTAACGTTGGAAACATTTCCAGCTGGGAAAATAAGCCAGTAGTTTAGGGAGAGTTTCCCCTAGGGAGGGGAGACTGCTGGGATGAAAATGCTTCAGGGCTTACCCTTCACTGGAAGAAGCGCTCACAGGACACAGAGTAGGATCCTTGCACAAGCATGAGATGGTAATAAACTTCACACTGCATTGTGGTTCCTGTGTCCATGTTGTATGGGGACAGAAAAAGAAGAGAGGACAGAATATTCTCCCCAAGGTCTAGCCTGAGAGTGTGAGACTCCTGTACTTTTTCAGGACCTCACTATCACCCTTCCCTCCACCCCCTGCTAAGTAAACAGTGCAGCTTCATTCATTATTCAGCTATCAGAGGCTGTCAGGATTTTCTGGCTAGAGAACTAAAGAGTTCTTACATTTCTCTAAAAATGTGGAAAAAATGGATTTGCAAGTTTGCTGGAAAGGGAAATGAAGAAAGATATCAACCCCTACAATATAATTAATCCTCGGGATGCTCCCCCAGAGTAAGCTTAACTTCAGTTGTTCTTTAGTAATGGAAATTTAGGTTTTTTTGTTTTGTTATGTTTTGGGGTTTTTTTGGTGGGTTGTCATTTATACTGAACCACCTGTGGCAAGTGTGATGGAAGAAAGAAGATATTGCACACAGGGTTGTGGCTCAGAGGAGAGAAGGGCATCCAGTGAGGAAAAGTCCAGAGCAGCTGTTCAGGGCTCTGTCTTAGAGCCACAAACACACCACCCTTCCCGCCACAGGCCCACAAGTGTTACAAATGTGTTTTATAGCTCTTGGAAGGCTGTCTGCTTTTTTTCCCCATATTGAATGCTGCAGTTTGAAGTCTTCCTTTGGAGACATTTTCCAGGTCTAAAGCTGCAGGTCGAAGACTATGGAAAACAATGTAAAATCTTGTACATGGAAACATCTATGTTTTTGCTTCTGCCTTTGAGATTAGAGACAGTGACCTCTACACTTGGAAGGAGAGAACAGCCTCAAAAGGTAAAGATTGAAAGAAAAGAGAGGTGAGGAGATGATTGGGAGCTTCCCACACACTTAAAAACAGCATCTGGACTCCACTACTGGGTGATGTTTCCATCAGCATATAGGAAATCCCAGAGCCCAACTCTCTGTTTCCACTTTGCCACAGCAGGGTGACAGCTCTGGGTATAGAGGCAGAAGACTTGGTGTGAGTCAACAATCCTGACTGCTGTCATCTAGCAGGGAATTCACTGCACCCTCACGTTTTGTGAAAGACCCTCCCTCCCTCCCTCTCTCTTCCTCCCTCCCTTCCTTCCTTCCTTCCTTCCTTCCTTCCTTCCTTCCTTCCTTCCTTCCTTCCTTCCTTCCTTCCTTCCTTCCTGTAAGGTATTTTTCCCCACTGAGGAAGAAGGAAGGGCATAGCCACCAAGTGTGGATAAGCAAAAGCTTTATTGAGTACAGAGTGCATCCAGCCCGATGAGGTTTCCTGGTCCTGGAGACAGAGGTCAGGGAAGTTGCATAGGGTGACCCTCGTGGGGGATATTTAAAGGGTCCTGTCTAGGGTGGTCAAACTAATATGATGTGGTGAAATCTCACTGGCTGGCAGACAGTCACTCTTTTCCAAGGGACTCCCAGCAAGTTTCTTTTGGCTTGCGTGGATGTAGGCGGTTCTAGCCAAAGTTCCCGGGTCTGGGGTTCCTCATGTGACCTTCCCCCATTGCTGACCACCTTACCCTTCCTTCCTTCCTTCCTTCCTTCCTTCCTTCCTTCCTTCCTTCCTTCCTTCCTTCCTTCCTTCCTTCTTTCCTTCCTTCCTTTCTTCTTTCCTTTTTTCTTTCCTTCCTTCCCTCCCTCCCTGTTGGAATCCATGAAGTCCAAAAAGACCAGAGTAGCAGGCTTTATAGAAAGGAAGAAAGAAACCCTGCTGGGCTGACTTGCAAGACAGAGTTGCATGCCAGGCACAGCCTGGGACCTGGGTTTTAAGGGTTTTGGGTAGGGGGAGTGAGAAGGGTTATAGGGCATTAGCCCATTGGCTACTGGACCAAGGAAGGTCTTTTATGGAAGTTTGCCAGGACTTCTTGGCTTGTGACATCAGACATTCCTTTATGATTAGTCATTTGCTGCAAGTCCTGAAACAGACTTACTGGCAGGGTTAAAGAAATGAAACCTAAAATTCCTGACTATTTGATATATAAAAAAAAGAAAAGAGAGTGGTTCCTAGAGAGGCCTCAAGGGAAAAGGGATGGAGGTAATTATCTTCTGTAACTTCTTCCTGCTGAGTAAGGGTGGTGAGAGGTTATGGCCTCTCTAAGGATCACTCTTAGTGATGGGTAGAGAGATGCAGCGATGGCTTCTTGTTGAGTAGGAGTGTATTTATAGGGTTTCAGATTTTTCTGTTTTGCGAGGGCAGATTCAGGGTTGGTGTGTAGTGTTAGGTAGATTTTTCTAATTTTTTGAATGGCGAAGGTTTGCATGCAGTCCTATAAGAAACTCGTGAACAAAAATAAGAGGTAGGGTCCAAAAGTTAAAAAAATAAATAGGACAGTGAGTGGGTCAATGAAAGGCAATATAGGCCCTGGCCAGTTGGCTCAGTGGTAGAGCGTCGGCCTGGCATGCAGGAGTCCAGGGTTTGATTCCTGGCCAGGGCACACAGGAGAAGCACCCATCTGTTTCTCCACCCCTTCCCCTCTCCTTCCTCTCTGTCTCTTCCCCTCGCGCAGCCAAGGCTCCATTGGAGCAAAGTTGGCCCAGACGCTGAGGATGGCTCCATGGCCTCTACCTCAGGCGCTAAAATGGCTCTGGATGCAACAGAGTGATGCCTCAGATGGGCAAAGCATTGCCCCCTGGTGGGCATGCCAGGTGGATCCCGGTCGGGCGCATGTGGGAGTCTGTCTGACTGCCTCCCTATTTCTGGCTTTGGAAAAATGCAACAACAACAACAACAAAAAAAATTAAAAAAAAAAAAAGAAAGACAATATAGTCAAGACATCCAGTTTGTGCAAAACCACTGATTCCATGACTTGGCTTGTTTTTTACAAATTTGCTGGGCTTCAGAGAGAGAAAGAGAGAGAGAGAATAAGATAGGGCAGTGGCCAGTCCCTTTGCCCCTAGTCCTATTTTTATAGAAATTTTTAAAATAATAAGAAGAGGAATTACCTGTATAGCTTGTTTGGTCTTTAGATTGACGGGTAGTGTACTAGGAACTGGAAGAGGCTTATGGGGTGGGATTAGGTTGATATTTGGGGTGAGATTGATTAGGGTACAGGTTTCTGTCCAATTAGTAGGGAAATATGTATAAGTGTGGGTCCCACACAAATAGAAAGCCTCTGATTGGGTGAGGCAGGCTGAGAGGTGAATAGAGAATTGATGGACAAGGGGTCAATTTTGTTTCTTTGTTTCTGAGCTCCAGATGGTCAGGGTGGAGGAAAGGGTCACCCCAATAAGTGGGGAGAGTAGAGGATTATTAGCTAGGGTGATTAATTAAACATTCTTTGAAAACCAGTTTTCTGACTGTTCAAATTCTTTTTTCTCAGTACAAACCTCCTACAACCTGCACAAACCTTGTATAATTTATATAAACCCTCAGCTTTCATGAACTTTCTTATCCAGAAATAACTGGCCTTCATAACAGCTTGCTTTTTCCTTTTTCTTTCAACAGTATTTCCATACCTTATACCTTCTATTATCAAAACCATACAATTCCTTTCTAGTCAGAACTCTTGATTTAAAAATCTTTAACTTTAGTGACAATTAAGTTGACTTTTTTTTTACCTTAGTTTTCCTTTTCCGAAAGTCTAATTAAAAGAGTCCTTAGTTTTTTTTATATATTCAGTATACGTAGAACAACCAGCTTCCAGTTTGTGGTTGGAGTAAGGCATGCCATTTTTCTACTTTAGCAGCAGTGGGAGTTGTCAGAATTATGGTGTGTGGACCTGTCCACGTGAAAGTCAGTCCTTGGTGATGTAATGCTGGAAGTGCCTCTTGGACAGTCTTTGAACAGCCTGCTAAGTAACCTATAAATCCTGCCAGTACTTAGGAAAAGAGTGGTTACATTTCTATACTTTGCAGCTAGAGTTTAAGTCCTAGTGATCACTGCTTCTGGCTGGAATTAGGAGCAGGTCCCAGCCTACAATAGGCATGGGGCATTGAGACATGAGGAATCAAGGATAAAACAACAAAATCAGACTGTCAATACTCACAGTAGAGATCTTCAAGTGATAAATAAAACTCAAATATTCAGGCAAGGCATAGTAGATGGCCCTTGTGTTCACAAGAAATAAGATTAGTTTATCTGATTCTTTGAAGAAATACCTTAGGCTCATGAACAATGTCCTTGGGCCTTCAGTGGCAATTCCCAGCATGCTGGGCAAGGTCAGGTCTCAGGTAGCTGCAGCAGGGCTAGAAGAGACTGAACCCTCCCTCCATGAAGCAAGGGGGTGGCTTACCTTCTCGTGTCCCTCTTTCCACAGCAAGGATGTGTCCCTTGATGGGGCCGGGAAGCCTGGAAGGATTCAGTTTAATGACTTGTCTTTCCACTCTTGAAGCAGGTCCCTGATGGAATCCTATGAAACCTTTTCTGGGTGGTGGAGCCTTTAGAGTGTATGCCAAAAGCTGGTATTTCCTGACCTCTTTTGGGCCTTATTTGCCTTCTCTGTTACTACCTTGGTCATTATAGACCTTAAAAGCCATGCTCAGAAGATCTCACTGAGGGGCTTGACTAAGAGAGCAAAATTGGGAATCCAGTGTCTAAAGAAGTCTATTAGACCTAGAAAAGAAAGGATATGATTAGCAGTGGTAGGTGGTTGGAGATTGCGGAGAGTCTGAGTTTCATCTAGGGCAGCGGTTCTCAACCTGTGGGTCGTGACCCCAGCGGGGTCGCCTAAAGCCATTGGAAAATACATACTGCATATCAGGTATTTACATTCTGAATCATAACTGTAGCAAAATTACAGTTATGAAGTAGCCACCAAAATTATTTTTTGGTTTGGGGTCACCGCAACATGAGGAACTGTATTGCGGGGTCACAGCATTAGAAAGGTTGAGAATCACTGATCTAGGGTGAGACCTCAGGTGGTGGGGGTTAAGGTGATGCCCAGATAGACTACAGACTAAAAGTGAAGTTGGGCCTTAGCAGAGAAGAAGTGAGGAAGTTAAGGAGGGTGGTGGTGTGTCTTCTTGAGGCAGGCAGGGAGGGGCTGCAGAGGAGTAGGTTATTTACATATTGTAAGAGAGTACTAGTTTTAAGATTGCATGCTGCTAAATCCTGAGTTCGTGCCTGCTGAAACAGGTGTGGGCTGTTTTGAACCCCTGGGGTAAGACAGTCCATGTAAGTTGCTGGGCTGCATTAGTGTCTGGGTTAGTCCAAGAAAAGGTAAACAGAAAGTAAGAGTCAGAATGTAGAGGAATGGTAAAGAAGGCATTCTTGAGGTCTAGGATTGTGAAGTGAGTGGTGTTTGAAGTAGTGTGTGACATTAATTTGTAGAGATTAAGGACTACTGTATGGAGGGGAACTACTGCCTCATTGATTAGGCCTAAGTCTTGTATGAGGTGATAAGCCCCTGAAGGTTTTTGAACAGGAAGGATGGGGGTATTGCAGGGAGAGTCCGTGGGGATGAGTAAGCCTTGATTTAAGAGTTTCTGACAAAGAGACAAAACAGATTACTTACTCACACAGCTTAATAGACAACTCTGTTTTTTTTAAGCTTTTCGAGATGGTAAGGAGTTGTCAGCATAGAGGGGAGGAAGAGAGAAAGCAGATGAATGGACAGCGTGAACAGCTGGATGGACAGAAGGAGGGTCAGAATCTGCAGGAGGAGGAGGAGGAGGAAGTTGAAGTGCTGATGGTGGTGCCATATGGTCAGAGGAGTCAAAAAGATTTAGAGCTCTAAGGAGAGGGGAGAAAACGAGGGAGAGTGGAAGGCACAGTCAGTCACTGTGGAGGGGAAAGGATAGGTCAAAGAAGAAAAAGAGACAAAGCTGCCCATCTGTAAGGAGGGAGGGGGGGTTTATGAACACAGTGGAGAAGGGAGGGACCCCTGGCCACCAGAAGAGGAGAAAGAGAGACTGGTATTTGCAAGTGAATGAGAAACAGGATTTAGCAAAGAGAGGGGAGGGGGCTTCTAGAGAGAAGAGACTTAAGTGGAAGAGATCTGCAGAGGGACCAGAGAGGGGTCCTAAGAGAGGGGCACCCCCGGGGGTCAGGCAGGAGGGGGAGAGATTTGGGAGTCTGTGGAGAGGGAAAGATTAGGAGCAGAGGTTTTAGGTGAGGTTTCTTTGGCCAAAAATGGCCTGTGTGTAGAACAGGTGGCAAGAAATTAAGGACAAGAGTGAAGATAGAAGGAAGCCTGCACATAAGGAATCTCTGAGACCTTCCCAGACCGGCAGAAATTATTGAGATTTTTTTTAAGAGGCATCGTGATGGAGTAGTCCCAAAGGAGTAGAGGAGTAGTCTCTGAGGCCTGAGATTGGGAGGAGCCCATGTTAAGCTGAGAATAAAGAATGAGAAGAGCATCCTCAAACTCTTTCAATTATTCTGAGTAGAGTAGAGGGTGTGGAACATGAGGAAACTGATCATCACCGGAGACCTCAGTTCCAGAGTAGTAGTAAAAAGCAACATGGCTAGGCACCTAGACTTTCTAAGAAGTCCTTAGAAGAAGGCTGCTCGGAGTAGAAACCTCCCAAACTGTGAACCTCAGAGAGTAGAGTGAGGGTGAGGGACAAAAAGGGGCCTACCGGAGATGGGAAAGAGCAGAAATTCCTTACCTTCTGGTTCGGCGGCGGGGGGGGGGGGGTGTGGTGGTGGTGTTCGAGACATGGTTGGTAGCTGGCCTATCAACCTACATTCACACAGCCAAACAGAATCAGGGAGTTAGCCCGGGACAAGCTGCCACTGCTTCCCTTGTAGTAAGTTTGGCTGGTGAAAGGGATCGTCCAGGCATCCAGTACCCTGTCCTGGGTTTTGGCACCAAATGTTGGAATCCATGGGAGTCTGAAAAGACCAGAGTAACAGCCTTTATAGAAAGGAAGAAAGGAACCCTGCTGGGCTGACTCGTAAGGGAGAGTCATGCACCAGGCACAGCCCGGGACATGAGTTTTAGGGGTTTTGGGGAAAGGAAGTGAGAAGGGTCATGGGACATTAGCCCATTGGCTGCTGGACCAAGGAGGATCTTTTATGGAAGTTTGCCAGGACTTCTTGGCTTGTGACATCAGACATTCCTTTATGATTAGTCATTTGCTGCAAGTCCTGAAACAGACTAACTGGCAGGGTTAAAGAAATGAAACCTAAGACTCTTTTCTTCTTTCTTTCTTTCTTTCTTTCTTTCTTTCTTTCTTTCTTTCTTTCTTTCTTTCTTTCTTTCTTTCTTCTTTCTTTCTTTCTTTCTTTCTTCTTTCTTTTTCTTTTTTGTAAATTAAAAAACATTATTTGAAGCTGACCTGTCGTGGTACAGTGGATAGGGCATTGACTTGGAATGCTAAGGTTTCTGATTCAAAACCCTAATCTTGCTAGGCAAGGCACATGTGAGAAGCAACTATGAGTTGATGCTACCTGTCCCCTCCTTCTCTCTCTCTCTCTTTCTCTAAAGTCAATAAATAAAATCTTTAAAAAACACTATTAAAGTATAAGGTATTAGAATGATGGGAAAGTTATTCTGGTGAATTTAACACTATCTGCATCAGTGAAACTAGAATATATTATTAAATGCATTAGGTAGTGCTCAGAATAGAAGTGGATGAGACTGCATTGGTACAGAAAGAAAAGGAAGCCAACTCATTTCCTTTTTGTATGTATAAGCTGATTATTGTTTAAGTAGTACATTACTGTAAACCTGATATAATCATAATTGATTTCAGCTACAATATTTTTAAATGTCACTAAAAAATTCTCTCATGATAGAATGCACATGCTGAGGGAGAAATGATGGTAGTTATGATTGTTGACACACAGGAAGCATTTGGTGTAAGTAGGGAGAACTGTTGAAAGAAGTAATCTAGTTGGAGAGATCCAGTTTGTCGCCAATATTATCTCAAAGAGAAGAGAGTCTCAGGGGAAAGTTAGTTACATATATTGAAATACATGTTTCAATATATTTGTCAAGAGCTGTCCCAGTAGAGCCTGAGCTCTATGTTGATCAGGCATCCCTGATTCGACTTCCCTGCACTGTGGGACACACCTGCTTAATAGCAGGGCTGGCAGCCTCTTTGAGACTACTCTTGAGGCAGCTATGAGGATTCTACTTGTCAGTGTCAAGACCAACTGCCACTGGAGGAAAGACACGACTGACACACAATTTATTTGCAAGAATCACACAGGTAGTGTATTACTCACAGATCATTTTGGTGGCCTAGGTACAGCTTAAGGGGGCCCATCTGTGTGTTCCTCTCAGCTGTCCTTGGTCAGAGCAGCGTGGAGACTGTCCACTTTGGACTTTGGAGTCTGGGTGACTTTTGCAGCTTTAGTATCTTTTCTGGCCTACACCTTCTAACAGGTGTCAATCTATAGGATTATCACATCAACCACCTTGTTGGGAGTTCCTAGCAGGGAGCCCTTTTTATGTTAACTTACAGAGTAATGACATCAAGCCACTTTTTATCTATATATAACTTCACACACACACACACACACACACACACACACTAACTGGGCTGTGCACAAAAGGCAGAGTCTATCATATCTGTACAAACTAGATTAATTCCTGTCCAGACGTCATATCCTTATTCACTTGCCTTAATGGTTTTTAATATTATATCTTAATTTATTTCTATATATCTTCCATGTTTTTCTATATTTCTCTATATTTAATTACTATAACATTATATTACTGTAACAGTGGCTCCATGAAGACAACAAAGACATCTGTGCAAATCCAAGTGGACTAAACAGTATGATTGATGAAATGATTAGGATTTGAAATAGAGTTCACTAAAAACAAATATCTGAGCACTCACAACTCAGATACAAGGGGATGGGTATATAGAGATAAACATAGTGGGGATTCTTACAGTTTAACTGGGATATAAAGATATAAACTACTAAGTAAAATGTAATAAATTATATAAAATTCAAGCCTGAATTTGAATCTTTGTTCTAATTTGTGTAATCTTAGAAAAATTACACTTAAAAATTTTAAAATAAAATTATCTTTAGAGAGAGAGGAAGGGAGAGAGAAAAACATCAATTTGTTGTGCCACTCATCTATGCATTTATTTGCTGATTCCTTGTATGAACCCTGACCAGGGGTCAAACCTATGAACATTATTGGTGTATTAGGATGTTTGTCAGTCAATTAAACCATCAAGATAGGGTATGCTTACTTTCTAAAAGTCTTACTTTTATTATCTATCACATAGACTAATAATAGTATCTACCTCACATTCTTTGTGAGGAAAAGTCAAATAGTCTAGTACCACCAAATACACTGGGACCATTATTATTGTTACTATCGTAATAGTTATTTATTATTTAAAAATAATATGATATAGGCAAAAGAGTTCAAAAGGTACAATCTTGGAATTATAAGATAAGTAAGTCATGGAGATGTAAAGTACAGCATGGTGACTATAGTTAATAATATTCCATTGCTATTTGAAAGTTGTTAAAAGAGAAGACCTTGAATGTTCTCATCCCCTCCCAAATTAACTATATGTGATCATTTTACAATATATACAAATACTGAATCATTATGTTGTATAACTGAAACTAATATGATGTTATGTGTCAATTATACTTCAGTAAGAAAGAACATATAATTATATAAATTATACTGGGAAAAAAATTTTTGTTGCATCCACAGAAACACTTGTTCTTACCTAATTCAAGTGTGCTGATCTCAAATCTGACATTAGTTTTTCTCTGTAAGCTACAGTTTTTTTTGCAATTCAAGATTTTAGGTTTTCATCTTGTAAAATTTTCAACATTTAGTTTAACATAATGAAGTAGAATGTCTTCTTGGGCATCATCTTTGTGAAAATATAATAGTTTATATAATGCAGTAAATACACTAAAAGATATGATTGCATCAGAATTTGTCTACAATTTCAAAATAGAATATATTACAGCACTTATTTTAATCATATAATTTGTGCAAAACTTATTTAAATTTTATTCAGGCTAAAATTTGCGTTTGTAGCTTTTGCATTTGTGTACTTGTTGAGGACAACCTCGTTTGATGCTCCAGCAGTAGTCTGCTCATCATTGAAAGCTCCAAAATTTTCAGGAAACTTATCAAGGTGACTGTTCAGAAAGAGAATTTTAATGCTCATGTTACATCCAATGTTGCAGAAAGCCAACAGCATCCTTTGAACCAGAAGTTCATAGTTTTCTGCTTTTTTGTTGCCAAGGAAGTTTTCTGTAACTGCCACAAAAGGCTGCCATGCTGCTTTCTCCTCCTTACTTATCTTCCTGGCAAATCCTTTGTCACATATGAGGGCTCAAATTTGAGGTCCATCAAATACACCTGCTTTTATCTTCTTGAAAGACAAGGCAGGAAAAGCAGAAATAATATGTTGAAAGCATTCACTTTCTCTATTCAAAGCCTGAACAAACTGCTTCATTAAGCCAAGTTTGATATGAAGTGAGGGAAAAATGATCCTGTCTCGACTAACTACAGGTTCATTCACAATATTTTGCATCCCTACTTCCAGAGCTTCACGTTTCGGCCACTCCTTCTGTGTCCAGTGTTTCTCCTGAGCTCGGCTGTCTCATAGACACAGAAAGCAAGAATATTTCATGAAACCTCTCTGTTGTCCTAGCAGGAAATTTACCATTTTAAGATCCACACAAATGATCCAGTTATGCTCCTCATACTTCAGAAAGTCAAGGACAATTTTTATGTCATTATAATCTTCTTGCAGATGAGTTGAATAACCAGTTGGAACTGCAGCATAAACATTACCATTGTGTAGGAGAACACCTGTCAGATTCCATTTAGAGCTGTCAAGAAATAGTCACTATTCTGTTGGACTGTAAGTGGTAACACCTAGCTGGCTGAGAAGACTACTGATATCATGACAGTAAACAAAGTATTTGTCTTTGGAAAAGTCCACAAAAACTTGTTCACGCTTCCTGAAATGGGATACTTTAGCTGACCAGTAAAGTACATTCTTTTCTTGAAGTGTGGAGGCTAGTAACTCAGCTGCTTTCTTTGATAGGTCCAAATCTCTTACTAAGTCATTCAATTTGGGTTGGCCAAACTGCTGAGGGGTTAATAACTGCTTGGCATCAGAAGAAGACCTTTCAGATTCTACAACCATTTCCTCATGCATCTTATCAAAATACACTTGATCACTTTATTCACTTTCTTTGCCCTTAGAAGAAATAAAACCATTGATTACTGGAACCAGGCATGTCGCAGAGTGTGGGATAGGGCCTATTGTTAAAGGAGTATTAGGATATGCAATCATATAACATTTTTTCTTATCAATGCCCTTTGTATGGATCAGACAGAAATAACAGTCACTGCTGTGGTCCTTAGATTCATGCCAAACCATGAGAATACCAAAAGGCATTTCTTTGTGTTTTCCTTTTGTGCAGTCATTAGCATTTCCTCACAATTATGACATACAATATGAGGAGCCCAATTCTTATCTTGATTGCCAAGGGGAACTTGAAAATAGGTAATATATGCACATGTCACAAATGAATGAAATATTGTGCCTTTGACGTTGAAGTGTGTAACAGCCACATATATAACAGAAGGTGTTAGGACTATTCTTACATTTATGCCTACTCGAAAAAGCCATAATTCAATCTTAAAACAAAATAAGAGGGTGATTTTATCAGATAATATTTTTTTACATTTAAAAACAACTACAATTATGTAAAAGTGATATTTGTAAAACATTAATTGCCTTGTGGTTATGTTCAATCCAAAAGTCGTTGCCCTTTAACTCCAATTTAAAAATCAATGCATGCCATTAACTGTAACAAAAATAATTTAAAATTGCATAAAAACTAGAGCATGCACCAAAAAACTGATTTCAGATTTGGAATCAGTGATGCAGAAATATATAGAAAACATTCTAAAACCTCATGCAACAGAAAATAAAATAAAATTGTTCTCCAGTTTTATATATAACTATTATATAATTAGCTATAATTACATAACAGGTCATTCATGTTTTAGGTGAGATTTCTTCAATCACTGGGAGGTTGGAATAAGGTCTAACCCCTGGATTTTATTATTTTATAGTTAATTACATGTCATGTCTATGAAGGAATTTCCTTCTTGGAAGAAAATTATATGTAAAATTTTTTCTTGTTATGCTCTACTCCTTAACTTCTCAGGGAGAGAACTGATTTAAAATGGCTAAAATTCAGCAATAAGAATAAGTGACATTTTTATTTTACATAGTTGTCATAGCTGGGGCTGAGATCGGGAGGACTGGAAGCAAACCACTGGAAAAAAACCCCTTATTTTAGTATCAGTTAAGTGGGAGCCAAGTGGCCAGATGCCTTAGTTAAAAGCAGTGGGCTCACCTTGAGTTCTGTTGGGAAACTAAAGGTTTTAAGATTTGGATGGTGATGTCTTTCTATGAAGTCATTTTTCCACTAGAAATTTATTGAGCCCTTGCTCAACCTTGTCTACAGGGCCTTTACTGTGTGTTAAAACCATCTTTAGGACCAGCTTTTTTATTTGTTACTATTTTAACGTGCTCCCAATAAATATTAGACGAGTCTAATGGATGGTAATATTCTGTTTCTTTTGAAATGTTGTGTAAGTTTCCTCTGACATGTAAAATTATTTGATTCCATGGTGATGTTCTTTGCAATGCTTTAAAAACTCTGCTCCTTGGTTGATTCCAGTCACAGGAGCGACACTCTGCTGTTGGCAGTGTTGCTAAGTGTCTGTCCAGTGTTGTTCTGGGTGCTTTCATGGGTTGTAGAGTAGGTAGTATGACTCTTATTCATAGCCAAAGAAGCTGAGACTCAGGCAAGTTAATAATGGGATCAAAATCACACAGCTAACAGAAACTAGTTTTGTCTGTATAACTCTTCCTGTCTTATAGCATTGAGGAGCAATCAAAGCTTTTGGTGAATGATATTGGGAATGCCAACTTTTGCTTAACAGTGAAGTCATATTGCCTTTTGTCTTGAAAGTATTGATTTTTGTAGCTGATATCTAAGAATTAAAGGTGGTAACTATGGTCTCTTTGCCTTCCTCCCAAGGTAAGAGTGTTTTTTTGTTTGTTTTTTGGTGAGATTGTAAAGGGGAGAAAGTAAAAGGAAAGAAGATATATTTGAACAATCATGGAAGTATTTGAATTTTTCTTGTACTTAATTATGTTTTTTCCCCTCTACAGCTTTAATACATTTTTGTTTGCTGTAATTCTAATTAATGCAAAAAGAAAATGCATTTTCATTTAAATTTCTTTTTTTTATGTGCAAAAACAGACTCTGGTTTTGCTTTTAAAATCCACCTGAGCTCAGAATGTCTTTCAAATTGGGTATGTTATGGCTAGAAAAGTTGTTGGAAAATCCTGGACATGTAGTAGACAATCAGGGCATTTGAACTCTTATCCAATGCTAGGAAATAAGCTATTTCCATTTGCATGGCTTGTGAATTCTAACAGAAATTACATAAAATTAGATTTTCTTTTCAGACATGAGTTTTTATATCTCCATTTTTATCAATTATATTGTCCCATGACTGCAAATGTCATTTAGTTGTGTTATTGCCACAACAGCCCTCAGCTCTACCTATTTTAAAATGAACAAACTAACTGTGTGAGATATAGTTTTCTGTAAAGCCCAAAAACAGGAAATGGGAGGCTGTCAATGTTATGAATTTGTGATGTTTAGTCTCAAACATCTGTCAGAACTTTGACTCATCTAGGTATTAGATACTAACTAATGAGCTAATTAATTTGTTTAGAAACATGCTCAGAATTAAAACATCAAGAGAAAATAGATGAATCATTTTAGAAACTGGAGAATTCGGTATGTAGATTTGTTTTTACTTTGTATAATTTTATTTTTAAACATTTTAATGAAAAATTTTCATATCCAGTTTTCACTGTATACTTGTAAAAATAAACTTGAATGTGTGGCATGTGTTGTGTATTTGTGCGTGTGTGTGAGAAACCTTTGGGGTGTTGGGCAGACAGGTGTTTAACAAGTGTGTTTAGGCTTTGTTGGTTAAATAAGTTTGTAAATATAATATATATGTTTGTTTGCTTATAGTTTGTATTGGGTGTGGGGGACAGGCTATAAGCAGACAGAGTTGTTATAGCCTAAGGCTTAGTTTTAAAACTAAGCTTTCCCCCACACCCTTCACTGTTGCATGATAGGGGGTGGTGCACTCTCATGAGGAATCCCATTATGCCTCAGATAAGTAACTTTTATCAGAGACTTCCTTCTTTGTATATTGGATTAAAGGTTTTGATTTCTATACTATAAAATGGGGCAAAGGAGCCCATGCTGGAGGAGAGCAGAGAAAGGCCACTTGGAGGAGAGGAGAAGCAGCCTAGATGGTGGAGTGCTGAAGGAGAAGCCAGTTTGTGCAGTTTGTGCAGAGAGAAGGAGATGGGGAACACAGGTGAATAAGGCTGGTGAGGCAGAAACCTTTGATTCTAGGAAACTTGGATAAGCCAGTAGCTTTGTGAGCACTGAATGAGTGGGTTTTGGAGCCCAGTGTGTGTTTTTACTTGCCTGCTGGGGATAAGCTAGGATTAAAGATAATGGCCCACCAGTTCTTGGCTCCATTGTTTCATTGCCATGTGTCAGAAAATAATGCGAACCTGCATGGGCCAGGTGGCTGTGATGGTGGCTGTGACTACCTCAGGCTTGCTCATTTGTACTTTGCCTGATAGGTACATGAATACAGGGCAGCACCATGTGTGTATAGTCTATGTAAAGCTGCAGCAGATTGCAAATTATGGATTGTTTTTTGCCATTGGGAGGGGCCACTGTTTGCTATTATTTGCTGGAAAAGTGGTCTCCCCGCCCTCACCTGTTTTGCTGGGGAGTCCGGAGAGAGAGAAAGAGAAGCGATCTTTTCTGCTTGCTTGCTCATACACAGTTGCAAGATTCTAATAAGTGGAATGGCTCACCAGACCCTGCATCTTCACAGTTTACTGTAATGCTGGATTCCAATGTGAACCTGCCTGGCCGTGCCCCCCCCCCACACACACACCTTACATGGGAGGAGCAGGGTGGTGCAGATGAGAGTTAGTGTGGCTAAGTATAGAGGCTTTAAAGTTAGATAAATTTTAGGTAAGAATGCCTCACAACTGCAAAATGGAGTAATAAAATGACCTACTTTGTAAGGTCTCATAAAGAATAAGTAAGATAATCAATGCATGTAAAGTACTTGGCTTAATGCCTGGCCCTTAGCAAACACCTGTGTTTACATAATTAAATGACAAGTGAGTCACCCTCTTTATCAACATTAATTATCATCACCATTATCATCTTATTTTAAAATACAAAAAAGCTTTGAAATCCTTTAGGAATCACGGTTTTTCTTTTATAAACTAACTTCAAGTATGTATTTGCTGCATTAACAATAAATGAAGGGCATATGTGCGAATGTGAACATGAGTGTTAGCATACGATCATGTTGGTTAGTGTTAGTGTGCTCATTTTAATAGAGCCGAGGGCTGAAAGCTCTGTTTGCTCTTATTAGTCTTCACTTAAATTAATTGCTTCATTTGCTGAACTATTATTGCCTGGTATTAACGTAGAATAATTTTCTTTCTCCTTTTAATATAAGGATGTACTACTGAGTATGTTGTTACAGTGAATGTTAAAATAATGACTAATCAATAACACAAGGGGTCGATTTAGCAAGAACCCTTAATCATGGCTTCCTGCCACTACACTCCTATTGAAAATGTAATATTAAAGACAGTAATTGTAAATAACTCAATACCAGAAAACTGAGCACAGGCCAACAGAAACAGATCCCTGAGCTTTTTTCAATATACTGGTAGGTTTTAAGAAACTGAACTTAACTTGGGAATAATTGTGCTTTATCTTTGTCTCTCCTCTGCTCCTCTTGGTAGCAGTCCCCAACCAGCATTTCACAACTGCCAGAAGGCCATAACCTCTTTCTCCCTTGTAAGGCCAGGAGCCACCATCATGGCCATTCACATGCAGGTTCGCATTGGATTCGGACAGTCGGTAAAGAAACAGCGGAGCCAAAAACTGGTGGGCCATAGTCTTTAATTCTAGCTTGCACTCGGCGGGCAAGTAAAAACACACACTGGGCTCCAAAACCCAGTCACATTCAGTGCTCACAAAGCTACTGACTTATCCGAGTTTCCTAGAATCAAAGGTTTCTAGCTCACCAGACTTATTCACCTCTGTTCCCCATCTCCTTCCTTATCCCAGATACAAACTCTACACAAACTGGCATCTCACTCAGCACTCCGCCATCTTGGCTGCTTCTCCTGGCCTCCTCCACGTGGCCTTTCTATGCTCTCCTCTGCTCTCTCTTCTAATGATAATCTCAGGAACCAAGAGCACAAACTCTCGTTCCGCCCCCATTTTATATTGTAGCTTCACAACCTCTAATCCAATATACAAAGTGGGGAAGCCCCTAATACAAAGTCACTTCTCTGAGGCATGATTGGATTGTACCACCCCACATCAAAAAGGGTGGGAAAGGCTTAATCCCAAAACCAAGCCCCAGGCTACAAGGATTCTCAACACACATTAATATCACCTGGGTGACAGCCTCCACGTGGGCAATGTTATCTTTTACAAAGTGAGCATAATACATTTTATCTGCCCAACATCCCCACTGGTTAAAATTAACAGTCGGCCTGACCTGTGGTGGCGCAGTGGATAATGTGTTGACCTGGAAATGCTGAGGTCGCCGGTTTGAAACCCTGGGCTTGCCTGGTCAAGGCACATATAGGAGTTGATGCTTCCAGCTCCTCCATCCTTCTCTCTCTCTGTCTCTCCTCTCTCTCTGTCTCTCTCTCTCTCCTCTCTAAAATGAATAAAAAAAATAAAGAATGAAAAAAAACCCAAAAAACTAATGGTCAACATCCAGTGTCAGGGGTCTCAGGGGAGCGTCTATTGGAGGACAGGTTGCAACGAAATTGCACACACTCTTCTTTTCATTTGCAAGGTTATAATCGTATGATTCATTTTTTCTATATTTTGTAAGATCATTAAAAATATGAAGTATGAGGTCTGTCAAATAGAAAATATTAAACAGTATATCTATTTTACATTGGCCCATGGTATATAGAGTTGTTGCTGTGTAAATACTTTATCTAATATACTTAAGCAGGGGGTCAAAATGTATTCTGACACTGAAGTGCTAATTGGTACCTCCAAACGGAAAGAGCTCCAGGTTCAAGGATTGGAGATCTGGATTCTAAGACTGCTTCTACCAAGGACGGGGTGATTTGCAGTCAACTGCCTGGGAGCTTCAATTTTCTCATTTTAAATATTAATATTTTGGTTGCTGGATAATCCCTATAGTTCTTTAAAATCACTGTAGCATGCTTGTAGAATTTTTCAAGTGTTTTAATTTTATACAGATGCTGTGCTTAGTTTATAGCCCCCTCCTTCCTTCTTTTCTGTCTCCCTCCCTCCCCTCTTTCCTCTTCCTCTTCCTCTGTTTACTTCTTTCCAACACCTCAATCGGGTATATACTATGTGTCTGTTAAGCCTTGTGCTAGATTAAGTGGTAAATACAGCAAACATTTTCTTTGCTATCACAGAGAAGACATTTTAAAATTATAATTTTATGTTTATAAAGGCAATGAAAAATGTTCACAGGGTGTCAGAGTTTATAATAGGGGACCTAACTTGCTCTATGTGGGTGGACAAAAAAAAATGAATGCAGTAAGATACCACTTGGACTTGAGGATGGGAGAAGAAAAGGCTAAGTGAAAAGCTAAGTGAAATAGGATGGAGACCCTGGCCGGTTGGCTCAGTGGTAGAGCGCCGGCCTGGTGTGCAGAAGTCCCAGGTTCGATTCCCTGCCAGGGCACACAGGAGAAGTGCCCATCTGCTTCTCCACCCCTCCCACTCTCCTTCTTCTTTGTCTCTCTCTTCCCCTCCCACAGCCAAGGCTCCATTGGAGCAAAGATGGCCTGGGCGCTGGGGATGGCTTCGTGGCCTCTGCCTCAGGCGCTAGTGTGGCTCTGGTTGCAATAGAGCAATAACCCAGATGGGCAGAGAATCGCCCCCTGGTGGGCGTGCCGGGTGGATGCGGGAGTCTGTCTGACTGCCTTCCCGTTTCCAGCTTCAGAAAAATACAAAAAAAAAAAAAAAAAGGATGGAAGCAAGTGTTCTTATTCAAGGGAACAGCACAGGTTAGATAAAGTCTCTGTAGCAGTAAGGAAGAGGCTATGGGAAATTGAAAGAACTGGTAAGGAGTTGGGAGAGAGGGGACAGAGGAAGGTCAAGCTGGGATTTTTGATCTTTAATTCTAAGAGTAGTAAACAGAAATAAAATGATCTTCAAAATGTTGGTGTTGAAACACAATATTTCAAACGTCCTGAAAGTCATCAGATATACTAAACAAATATTGGCCATGCAACTTTATAAGATTTGGAGATTTTGTCCCAGTTTCTTCCTTCCATATAACTCTAAAATAATACAGCAATAGGTGCACATGTAGTTCTTGTGCTCACCTCTCAGATTGCATTCTCTCGCCTCTCCCAGAGATAATCACTCTTTAGTATTTTTGTCCACCATTCCCACTCAAGACTTTTATACTCTTACCTAAAACTTTATGTAGCAACAAACAATATAAAATATAGTTTTGCAAAGTTTAAAGCTTTATATAATAAATGTTATACTCTGTGATTTACAACCAGCTTTCTTTCACAAAACACAGTTTTTAAGATTTATACATTTTGGTATATAAGGTTATTTTTAAACTGCTATATAGCCTGACCACGCGGTGGCACAGTGGATGGAGCATCGGACTGGGATGCGGAAGACCCAGGTTCGAGACCCCGAGGTCGCCGGCTTGAGCGCGGGCTCATCTGGTTTGAGCAAAAAGCCCACCAGCGTGAGCCCAGGGTCGCTGGCTCCAGCAAGGGGTTACTCAGTCTGCTGAAGGCCCACGGTCAAGGCACATATGAGAAAGCAATCAATGAACAACTGGGGTGTTGCAACACGCAATGAAAGACTGATGATTGATGCTTCTCATCTCTCTCCATTCCTGTCTGTATGTCCCTGTCTATCCCTCTCTCTGACTCACTCTCTGTCTCTATAAAAAAAAAAAAAATTTAAACTGCTATATAGTATTTTAGTGTGTGATTGTACTATTTCTTTTCTTCTTCTTTTTTTTTTTTTTTACAGAGACAGAGTGAGAGTCAGAGAGAGAAATAGAGATAGACAGACAGGAACAGAGAGAGATGAGAAGCATCAATTATTAGTTTTTTGTTGCAACACCTTGGTTGTTCATTGATTGCTTTCTCATATGTGCCTTGACTGTGGGCCTTCAGCAGACCGAGTAACCCCTTGCTCAAGCCAGTGACCTTGGGTCCAATCTGGTGAGCTTTGCTCAAACCAAATGAGCCCGCATTCAAGCTGGCAACCTTGGGGTCTCAAACCTGGGTCCTCTGCATCCCAGTTTGATGCTCCATCTACTGTGCCACCACCTGGTCAGGCATGACTGTACTATTTCTATATCTCCACTTATTTATGCATTTTCCCATTAATTGGAAGTTAGGAATTCTTCTAATTTTTTTATAGCATTTCTTGAAGAAAAACTTCTAGAAGTAGAATTGTTGGATTGAACAATATTCAGCATATAATATAATATATACTATAGTTGAATAATAAGTCTTGGTGTTTTATATGGCAAGTCTTTATTCTAATTCATTAAATTTGTCTTCCATACAAACTGAAAGATCAGCTTGTCCATGACTTGACTTTTCCTGTCCTTTGCCTGTGTTTCTTACTGTCTTGTGTATCTTTTTCTGAGTGAGTTTTTAGTATTTGCTGATTCTAATCATTTATACATTGTATGCATAGTATGTAACCTCTGCAGTTTAGTGATTTATCTTATTTATTGACTTACTCACTCTTGTTCATTATTTTTTCATATAGCATAAATTTTCTCTTTTAATCTGTTAAGATATTTTTTATATTTTTATTTATGATTTGTACTTTTCATTGTTAAATTTAAGAAATAATTCCCCAAAATGCTATAAATATTCTACTCATATTATTTTCTAAATTTAAAAAAATCTTACCCTTCAAATTTGGATCTTTAATCTTCCATGTGAAATTTATTTTTGTATGTGCATATAATTTTACTTTATTTCCTTATGAATAATCAATTACTCAGGCAGTATTTGAGTTTTTCATTCTTTTCTCTACTGACTTATATTGTCACTTTTGCCATATATCTAGTTTTCATATATATATGTGGCCTTTCTATATTTTCTGTCCTGTTCCACTGGTCTGCTTGTGTAGCTCACTGTTACAGAATATCTAACATAACATTATTGAAAATCTTGTTATCATATGTGGTTAAGTCACTGTTCTATCTCTTTAAATTCTTCTTTATATAAATTTTAGGATTAGCTTGTGAATAAAAAACACTCGAACTTTTAATCAAACTTGCTTTAAATTTATTAACTCATTTTTCAAGAACTGTTTTTTAAAATTTATTGAGTTTTTTTATCCATAAATATGGTTGCTCTCTCAAGAAACTCTTTGTGTGTCCATTAGTTTTCCATAAAGTTTTTACACATTCTGTTTGATTAATACCAGGTAATTATAATATTGATAAAAATTTTAACCATTATATTTTCTATTTGATTTTTAGCAGTTATTACTGGTATATAATATAGCTATGCTGCACTGTTTTATAAATTCAAACACTTTGTGAATTAAAAAAAAATTGGTTCCACTTCTGGTAAAAGCCAAATAAGCTCTTATCTGATTGAACCTCTCACATGTAATAATGATATAGACTTGACAAAAATAAATAAATAAATAAATAAGCAAATAAAAAGAGAAAGGAAAGAAAAGAAAACAAGAAATAAAATAAATACTTGAAGGCACTGAAAAGTAAGCTAGAGCAGGACTATTGTGGAAGGAAGCTGGCAAGCAGAAGAAGGAAATGCCCTTAGATGACATTCAAATTTTTAGGAAACCTGAGGAAGTTTTCTAACATGTGAGGTAGCTGAGAGAAAACCTGTGGTATTTCTGGAATGTACAACCAGAGGACAAATTCAGGCAACTTCAGCCTTTGGAAGTTAAGAAGGAATCTCAGAAAGGAGAGCCCAAGTAGGAATCCCCACATTCTCTGTAAAAACTCTGTCCAGATCTTGTTGACACTTTAGTCAAATGTATGTGAGGCAGACTCTGAGAAACTAGTCTAAAGATAAAAGAATTAAACTGATATCTGAGCTGCCATCCAAGATACAGAGTATTCAGTTTCAGTCAAACCATTTTAATTGCCTTGGAAACAAATAAAAACAGCACACCATCTTTGAAAGACTATTAACAGAATCCAGAGTCTTTATAACATGATATTCACAATGTCTGGGACACAACTAATATGAATCAAGTTTCACAAACATAGGAAAATGTAACCCATTCTATAGGAAAAAATATTAACAAAAAATAATCCCCTTGTTAAGCCTAATCCAAAGAGACTTGAAACATTGAAGACATGAACAAACCCATCGATTCCACACCAGAGCTTTATTGTCTAGCTTGGCCAAGCGGCGGCAACTCTGACAGAAATCCGAGGGAGAGCGCACTGGCCCTTTGTTCTACCTAGTTTTTATAGGTTTGTAAGTGGGAAGGACAGAAGCAAAAAATTGTAATTAGGAGCCCTTTACCACTATTGGTTATAGTCATATGTCCTTTAACATGATAGGACCATGTACAATTTGCAAGCCATACATCATTTTGAAGAAAACAAAATTTACGAGTCAACACAATGGTAGAAAGATGTCTCTTTACATATTAAAAGGCATTTCTATATTTTCTAGTGTTCATCCGCCATCTCTCTGTCCAGAGTCACACGTATTAACCACATGCATTTACATAGGAGAGGTAGTTTCTGTGGGGATAAATGCCTGCAAATGGCTTATTGCTATAAGAAAAGGTTTATTTTGGCTTTTCTCTTCCTGCACCTGGCTAGCCATTCACTCCTTTCCCCACAGGTGTGGTGGAATGTCAGGAAATCTATATTTTCCTTCCCTTTGCATTTACAATACAATGCCAAGGGCCATCCTGGTTATGCCTATCACACAGAACAGAGACTATTCTCACAATTTATCTACACATCTTAATCCAAATTAATAAAATGTTCTTCAAGCCTCTTAAAATATTAATATTAATTCTGTAGTTTTTGGTACTTTACAACACCTGCGGCTGAAATGGTGCAGTGGCTCCTCACCCCTGATGTTGGAATTATCAGGCAAGGTTTATAAAGCAGCAGTTACAACAATGATCAGTGATGTAAAAAAAAATATGCTCATAATAGACAAAAAGAAAAGAGAAAAATCTCAGCAGAAGAATAAAAGCTATAAAATATGAAAATCCTAGAACTGAGGAATAAAATAAAAAATTCAGTAAATAAGCTTAACAACTGATTGAAGATGACAGGAAATTATAATTAGCTTGAAATTTATCTATATATTAAAATTTAAGTTAAATTAATCTATAAATTCATAATTAAATTAAGTTAACCTAGAAATTAAATTATATATTAAATTTTATTTAAATATTAAAATATGAAGAAAGATATAAAAGAGATTTAAAATAAAATGAATACAGCCACAGAGAACTGTAAAATAATATCAAAGATCTCACATATGCATAATTGAAGACTCAAAAGTGTAAGACAAAGTTATTGGGCAAAAAAAGCTACTTAAAGAATTAATGGCAGAAAAATATCCAAGTTTGGGAAAAAGCATAACTATATAGATTCAAAAAGTTCAATAAATTTCAAGGAGGATAATAGATAGAAAATTGTGTCTAAGAACATCATACTCAACTGAAGGAAACAAATATCTTTAAAATAGAGAAATATGATACATTATATACAAGAAAGTAATCATTGAAATAACTTGATTTTTATCAAACAATGGAGTTCAGAGTTAATAAAATGATATATTTAAAGGGCTGAAGGAAAAAAATACCCCTGCCAACCCAGAATTATATATCCAGATAAAATATTCTTAAATATTAAAGATATTGCATAAAAACATTTTCAAATGAAAGAAAACTAAAAAAAAGTTTATTACTAGCAGAACTGGCCATACTATTGGGTTGGGGAATAAGTAAGTTCATAGCATTTTTATATTTTCTTTTATTTTACAATGATTTGTTTGCTGTTTGGCAAAGGGTAAGTATTCATTCGATAAAACTCTTTCTGCTCTACAAAACTATGTTGATTGTATTTTTGAGTTATTTAATTTTTTATTAGTTTTGAGGCTTAGAAATGGAATACCCAGGAGGCAAAAATCAACATTTTCGACACCTGCTCTTCTTTGCTTTTCACCGAGGTCAAAAGCTGCCGAAGCAGCCCGGGACATTTGCGATGTGTATGGAGAAGGTGTCATAGGCGAGTTTACAGCACGGAAAAGGTTTGCAAAGTTCAAAAATGGTGACTTTGACGTCGATGACACCTGCCGCAGCGGAAGGCCTTCTGAATTTGATGAAGAACTGGGAAATGCTCGAAAAGAATGCCACGGTCAACAAGGAGCTCTACATTGCCCAGCTATACCACGTGAATGAGGCTATTTGACTGAAAAGGCCTGATCGACATGGTCAAACCATACTCCTTCATGACAACACCAGGCCCCATGTTGCACAAGTCGTCAAAGCCGCACTCCAAGAGCTCGAATGGGAGGTCCTTCAGCATCTGCCGTATTCTCCAGACCTTGCACCGACCGATTACCATCTTTTCCGCTCCCTGTCAAACCATAGGAAGGGCGTTACCTTCAATAACAAAGAGGTCCTTAAAAACTGGCTCAACAACTTCTTTGACACCAGACCAGGCGATTTTTGGCGGAACAGCATCAACAAATTGGTCGAGAGGTGGGAAGAGGTTGTAAACAGCAACGGCGAATATATAATTGATTAACTTATTGATATAATTATTGTTTTTTGTTTAAATAAAAGTCTTCGGTAAAAATGCTACGAACTTATTTCCCAACCCAATAAATTACAAGAAATGCTTCAGTTACAAGAAATGCTAAAGGCAGTTTGCCATTATTTAGGGAAATGATACCAGATTTTTAGAAAGAAAGAAGACCACCAGAAATGATTAAGAAACAAACGAATTGAAAAGACTATATTTTCCTCATAATTTCTTCAAAGTACATATTTTTGTTCAAGATATAAATTATAACAATATATTGTGATATTTATAAACATATTTAGACACATATGAGAACTATAGCATGAAAGCCAGGGAGGGTGGTAATGTACCTATATTATTGCAAACTTTCTGTATTGTATATGAGTGGCTACAATTTTAACTCTAAGGTCTTTAGAATTTCTTCTGTGGATAATATGCACTTACAAATAAAAGAGAGGTTTGTCTTTTCATTTCTAACTTTTGTACTTACTATTAAATTTTTTCTGTCTTGTTGAATTGAGTGGGGCATTCATTATAATGCTGAATACAATAGTGATAGTGGAAATTTAAAAATATTACTGACAAATAAAAATATTCTCAATTTTTACCATTAATAATAATATTTATGTAGTTTTTTTGGTAAGTTTCTTAGTTTAGTAATTTTCTAATTCCTTCTGGGTTTCAGCTATATTTCAACAATAAGAAGGTGTTGAGTTTAATCAAATGTTTTTTAAAAAATTTATTGAGGTGACTTTTTTGCCCTTTTAATCTCTGATAAAATCTATACCAATAGATTTTTCTGATGTTTAAACATTCTTTAACTCCTATGATTTCTTTTTGGTCTTAGGCATAGTTATATTACTATGTGGTATATTATTTTCATTATCAGCTAAATTTGATTTTAAAGGATTTTTGAATTTATGTACATAGAAGAGATTTTACTATAATTCTCTTTTATGACATTGATCTAGTTTCTTTTCATCTTGATATTTACCAATACCCTCAATTGGGTATCTTCTTTTTCTTTTTTCTTTTAGTTTACATAACTCTGAAACAGTAAAAGGGAAATTATTTGTTGCATAAAATTATTTGTTTATTTCCAATTTCTCTTCTTTCTGTTCTTCATATTGAATAATTTATATCCATAAAGAAAGTTTTGGTGTAACTCTCCTCTAAAACACTCTGGATTTGAAGCCTTTTATAGATGGAGATTTGATTAATAATTTAATTTTAAAATGAATTCAGTTATCTCTTTCTTCTATAATCAATATTGGTAGTTTTTATTTTCTAAAACAGTTATTTTAAACTTTCAATTTTATTTTTATCAAACTATTTATTGAATTCTCTCAAACATATTTTATTTCTATAATCATGGCATATTTTTTTATACTCATTAATTTATTTTTTTATTAATCAGTCTTACAAGTGTGTATCTGTTTCATTATTTTTCCAAAGGACCAGCTTTTAAATTACACTACCTGTTATTTTTTTAATTTTCTTTTTTATTATGTTCTTATTTTTATCATTTCACTTTTTTCTTTTTTAGACATATTCTTTCCCACCTAGAATCTATATTGAATGCTTAACTCATCTATATTTGATCTTGTTTTAGAAATTAAACAAAAACAACAGCAACAAAAAATAACACAACAACAGCAAAAAAAACCCCATACCTTATAGACAGACAACAATATAGTGAATGTCAGAGGAAAAGAGGGTGGAAGGAGGTAAAAGACTGTGCAGAAAAGATAAATGGTGATGAAAGAAGACTTCACATGGGGTGGTGAATACATAATACAATATACAGGTAACATATTATAGAATTGTATGCCCAAAACTAAATAATTTTATTAACAAATGTCACCCCAATATATTCAACAAAAATAAAATGATGAGTAATACATTTAACACTATAATTTTATACTTAAATAGCCTTATGCTTTCATTTTATAAAACTTTTATGTAGTTAATTCATTATTGTTCAGTTTTAAACATTATTGATTTCTATCTACTGTGAATTCTTATTTTGCCTAGAGTTATTTTTGAGTTTTAACCACACTTTTTTTGGTATTGTTTTCCATGTTTCTATGTTATTTTATTACATTTTGAACAGAAGATATGGTTTATATGATACTGAATCTTTGTTTTTCATTGAGAATTCCTTTGTGACCAAAAATATAACTAAAAAGTAACTGATGTAGAGAATGTATACTGTTAGTTATCTCTATTATAACCCTCCTTATCCATTTTTTTCCTCAACTTTCTTCCAGGTGTTAAAATAACTATAATAGGTTTGTTATTAAATGATATATTTGTATGACATTATATATCCTTTAATTGTTTAAACCTGCAGTGTCTTTTGTTTTAGATGACCTTCTGCAAGTAGTTGTATAGCAAGGGATATTTTTAAAACAAATCAGATAATATCTATCTTTTAATAGGTGTGTAAATCATTTTTGTGTGTTTTTTTCAGTTAATAGTTAAAATAAATTTACTAAAACATTTTATCTTTTTTATCACCTTTCATTTTTAAATTCTATATATATTCTTTGGGTTTATTTTTTTTCATGAAATAATCCTTCAGTATTTTTAAAATAAGGTTACTTAACTCTTAACTTTTCTATATCTGAGCACATAGTTTTTTACTCTGAGTCTTGAATTATAGTTTATCTGTGATAAAATTTGAGGTTGAGAATCACTAATATTTCTCAAGTTGAATATAATATATTATTCCATTGTCTTCTGTCATCTACTGTTGCTGAGAAAATGTTCCCCTATTAGTCTAAATGTAATGACTTTGTAGATGATGTCTTTTCTTGCAGCTGTCAACATTTTCTTTTTATTCTTCATGTTCTGTAGCTTTACTATGATGCATCTGAGAATAGCTTTTTAATGATTTGTACTGATTGGTACTTGGAATGTGTTTTTCATCTGAAGACTCACTGGACATGTGTCTTCAAATCTGGACCATTTAAAATTCTGAATAGTTCTTCCATTTCCTTTATTGAGAATTTCTATTCTCACTCAGCCTCTCAGTCCACTCTCTGTGCATCTTACCTGCATGGAACCTCCCTCCCTGTGTTCCGGGTGGATTACCTGTGAGGCACCTCTTCTCTTTCTTTATCAGTTCTGAGCATATGTCATCTATTGAATTTTTAAATTCAATGCCTTTATTTTTAAAATTTATGTCTGTTTTTATTTTAAATTTTCTCACTCTTTTAAGAGCTAAGTTATGTCTCATGCAACCAAACATATGTGTCTTACAGTTTTGCCAGATGGTTCCACACTTAATTTCCTCTGGGCATATTCAAGTTTTGAATGTTAATTTTATTGGCTGTCTTTCTCAGTATTAGATTTCTTCCTCTGTTTTGGAGTTTTGATTTGTGGGCTTATTTTGAATGGGAGGCTTTTGTTTTTGTTTTTCTTCTTTCTGTTTCTTTTTGTGCTCAACCCTCCTGGGCCAGTGGTCTGTGGTTAACTTTGCCAGATGCTTTGCACTCCCTGCCCTGAAGCCACAATATGGGGCTCCTGTCCACAGTGTGATTGGGATATTGTGCCTTGCTTCCTGACTTGAATGAAGACTACATTCCTATCTTCTTTTAATTTCCTAGGATGATAGCTAATTAAAAACTCTAGGCCCAGGGGTGGTTAGCTAGAGATTTTAGTTTCTTTTATGAGTGGGTGTTGGAAATATATTTATATATAGACAGCATATGTAAGGGTCTTGTTTGCTTATCCAGTTAGCCATCCTATGTCTTTTGATGAGAACATTTAATCCATTTTTATTTTAAGTAGTTTTGATAGATATGTATTTATTGCCATTTTATGAGTCATATTTTTTATCTTTTTTTTCTATTTTTCTTAAAGAAAATCCTTTAACATTTCTTTTAATACTGGTTTGGTGTTAATACACTCCTTTAGCTTATTTATTTATTTATTTATTTGTTTGTTTTTGGTCTGGGAAAGTTTTTATCTGTCCTTTAATTCTAAATGATATGCTTTGCTGGATAGAGTAATCTTGGTTGTAGGTCCTTGCTTTTCATCATTTTGAATATTTTTGCCAATTCCTTCCAGCCTGAAATGCTTCCTTTGAGAAATCAGCTGTCAGTCTTATTGTGGAAGGAAGGACAGGCACCCTCTTCTCTGAGAAGAAAGAAATAAAAAAAATGCAAGGGAAAGGAGCCAGCTAGGGTAACTAAGTCAGTCAGTGATAAATTATTTATATCCCATTGTTACAATACAAAACAAGAACAGCAAGATCTGTATGTAACTATGGCCAGTGATCTGGAAACCCCACCCCCCTTGTTTATGCAACCAAAACTTTCCCTCCCCTCTCCTTGAGTCTTGGGAAATCTTAAACAAAGCAATCACATGCACATTGCTTAGATACTGCAAAGGTATATAACCTGTAAGAAAATCAACTTCAGGAAGCCCGTGTTTTGGATCTACAAGCTTCACCTGCTCTGCCAGCTTAATAAATCCTCCTTCCTTTATTGATTGAGTTATCTGAGTGTCTATCCTCTATCAGGTTGCTTCCTGCAACAGATTTTGGTGCATTGACTAGGAAGCAAGGAGGAGATACACCCACATTTGGCAGACTTTGGGTACCCAACTGGGGAACCCCCCTGTACATATGCCTGCTGAGTGCGCACTGGGAATTTTCCCCTGTGGACACCTCACAGGATGAAAAGAGGAATTTTCATCTGCCAGTCTCAGCAAGATTCAGATAACAAAAAAATGGAAAAAAAAAGCACAGCTGAAGCATGGTAAGGCATACTGGGAAAGGGTAGCTAGCTGAGGTCCTGCTCTACTGGGCAGAAGGGAGGCCTGATCACTGTCCAGAGAGTCACTAATCACCTTCCTTAGGTTAGGAGCGGCAACTGTGTACTCTCCACTGGTTGTGGAGAACAGGCCCCATGGGATTAGGAGTCATGACTCGTCATCTTCCACTAGTGTGTGGGAGGTTGGATGAAAGAGCGTGAGTGCAGAGTGAACAAGACAGACACTGGGAGAAGGTTCCACCTCTCTCTCACAGGGCCAAAGTGAGTGTTGGATCTTGAACCACAGTTTCATGTGTGCCTCATATGGCTCAGAAGCAGAATTGTGTGCTAACGGTTTATATCAGCCTGCCATAAGCCAAGAGGGCTTGCAATTCCTGTGAGGGGAGTGGCCAGTGACAGACTGAAGTGAGTGTTGTTCCTCTAAATTTCCCCTTCCCTTCTCCCATTTCTTCTTGTGACATGACTGTTGTCTATTTTGGGAGGTATGAGAGGTTCACAGGGAAAACCCACTCCTTTAGCCATGACGGTCAAGAATTTTAAGAAAGGGTTCTCAGGGTATTATGGGGTTACTATGTCCCCAGGGAAATTGAGGACCTTGTGTGAGTTAGAATGGGCCAATTTTGGGGTAGGGTGGCCATCAGAAGGAAGTCTGGATAAATCTGTTGTACAGAAGATATGGCAGATAGTCACTAGAGATCTAGCTCACCCTGACCGGTTTCCCTACATAGACACTTGACTTACACTAGTTTTGCACCCACCCACTTGGCTTGGAGGTCAGGCTTCTACAGTATTGGTAGCAAAGGCAGGGAAGCATTTCACCAGACCCAGAGAGTCATTGCAGCAACCAAAGTCAGAGATTTTAACCCTTAGTGAACCAGAAGAAGCAGAAACTCTGACTCCTCCAACTTATGCACCAGTGAGGTCCTACCCATCCATACCTGACTCTGTCCACCCCAGAGACTGCCACTGACTCAGGCCAATTATTGCCAGATATATCAGGTTCTAGCATAAGCTCACCCAAGCTAGAGCCAGAGATGACTCCCACTGAACCGCCAGAATCAGGCCCAAGCTCTCCCCCCTAGCTGGGAGGATATGTTCCAAAACAATACCTGGTATGCAGATGCCTCTGAGAGAAGAATCACAGTAATATATGAGCAGAGGAATATAGTTGAACGGCAAATGCTGGTTCATCAACCTTTCAACATCACCGACCTTCTCAATTGGAAGCACCACATTCCTTCTTATATAGAAAAGCCTCAGGCCCTAATAGATTTCATGCAATCCAGACTCAGGCTGGATTAATTGCAGGCTGCCATTAATTGCTCCTCACTCTGTTCAACACAGAAGAAAGATGCTGGATAATACAGGGAGCAATCAAATGGTTAGAGGAGAATGCTCCTGAGGAACACCAGAATCCCCAGGAATATGCAGGGGTCCAGATTCCAGGAGAGGATCCTAAATGGGACCTGAATAAAGAGGAGGGTTTGAGATGGCTCAGGAGATATAAAAAGGCTCTCCTCCAAGGCCTACAGAAGGGAGGCCAGAAGGCCACTAATATCAACAAGGTGGCAGAGGAAGGATGAAAGTCTGGGTGACTTTTATGAGAGATTGTGTGAAACCTACAGAATCTATATCCCTTTTGACCCAGAGAATCCAAAGAACCAAAGAATGGTTAATATGGCATTTTCAGACAGAGTGCAGAAGATATAAAAAAGAAACTCTGGAAATTAGAAGGCTTTGCAGGAATGAATATATCCCAACTCCTGAAAGTAGTCAATAAAGTCTATGTGAACAGGGAGATTACAAGCAGAAAGAAAGATGAGTGCCGAATGCAGAAAAAGGCAGAATTCATAGCTGCTGCCCTTCAGCAGAAGGGAAAAAGGAAAATCTCCCCTGTTCAGAAATGGAAAGAAGACAGGTAAGAACAAGAAAGGGCAGTTGAGCAGAGATCCCCTGCAACATGATCAGTGTGCCATCTGCTGGGAAACAAGTCATAGGAAAAATGTCTCAATTGGGACAAGGGAGAGGTGTGCTTGTCAGCCACCTCCTAAGGGGAAGGCACACTGTTCAACACAGCTGGGGAGTCCTTCTTGGACTGAGGGTGACTGGTCTCAGGGTCCGCATAGAGATGAGGGGCCAGAAAATGGATTGATACAGGGGCTGAACACTCAGTGGTGACACAGCCAGTAGCGCCACTCTCTACTCGTAGAGTGGATATTATAGAATCTACAGGAACACAGGCTGAACAGGAGTTTTGTCTGCCCTGTAAATGTACAATAGTAGGTCATGAAGTTATACATCAGTTTTTATACATGCCTGACTATCCAGTGCCCCTATTAGGAGGTGATCTGCTGAGCAAATTAAGGGTTACTATATCTTTTGCTGACAATGGCCAGCTGGACTTACAGGTGCCCAAGCCCAGGCTTGTTCTAACTCTAACCATCCCCAGAGAGAAGGAGTAGAGGATTTTTGCTGCCATGTCTGGGAAGCCTCCAGGCCATAAACTAAGTCAAAAATACCCTGGAGTCTGGGCTGAAGAAACTCCTCACCCCCCTGGGGCTGGCAATAAAATAAGTGCCAGTGTGAATAGAGTTAAAACCTGGGGCACTGCCTGTCATCCAGAAACAGTACCCGATTTCTAGGGAGGCCTTAAAAAGGATCCAAGTGCATTTACAAAGACTCAAAGAGTACAAAATCATTATTCCATGCCAGTCACCCTGGAATACTCCTTTGCTCCTTGTCAGAAAACCGGGGACCAATGAATATCAGCAAGTACAGGATTTGAGGGTTGTAGATGAGGGTCGTAAATGAGGCAGCAGTGACTCTGCACCAGACAGTACACTCCTAATACACTCCTAAGCCTCCTCTCTGCTCAAGTCTCATAGTTCACTTGCTTAGACATAAAAGATGCCTTTTTTAGTATAAGACTGGCTCCTGAAAGCCAGAAGATGTTTGCCTTTCAATAGGAGGACCTGGCCACAGGGGCTAAGGTGTGGTATACCTGAACTAGACTCCCTCAAGGGTTCAAGAATTCCCTTACTATCTTTGGGGAAGCCTTTGATTGGGCCCTCCAGAAGTTTCCTGAACAGGATATTGTGTGTGTCCTTCTTCAGTATGTAGATGACCTGTTGCTAGGTCATGAGACTCTCCAAGGATGTGCTCAAGGAATGGATGAGCTTCTACGTCATCTAGAGAAGAATGGATACAAGGTCTCAAAGAAGAAGGCCCAGTCTGCCAAAGGCAAGTAAAATACTTGGGATTCATTCTCCAGTAGGGGGAGAGGAGACTAGGAGTAGAACAGAAGTTATTTAGAACATCTCAGTCCCTACCACGAGGAGACAAGTTAGAGAGTTCTTGAGTGCAGTAGGATTCTGCTGTTTGTAGATCCTCAACTTTGCAGTACTGGACAGACCCTTTTATGAAGTCACAAAGAGGGGAGAAAAGGAGCCTGTGGAATGGGGGCCAGAACAAGACTGCACCTTTCAGACTCTTAAAAAGGAATTACAAATTACCTCGGTGCTAGGTCTTTCTAACCTTGCAAAATTCTTTGTGCTGTATGTCTCAGCGAGAAGCAAGACAGCAGTGGGTATATTAACCCAGGATTTGGGATCAAAACCTAGACCAGTAGCTTATCTCTTCAAACAACTAGATGGGGTTGCAAAGGGCTGGTCACCATGCTTGAGAGCCCTAGTAGCCACTGCCATGCTGGTGCAAGAGGCAGAGAAACTAACTTTAGGACAAGACTTGAAAATGCAGGTGCCACATGCAGTAGTGACTCTGGTGAAGGCTAAAGGACATCACTGGCTCTCTAATGACCACCTCACTAAGTACCAGAGCTTATTATATGAAAATTCAAGACTAGTAATAGAAGTGTGTATCACTTTAAATCCAGCAACACTGCTCCTAGTGAATGAGGGAAAGCCACAACACAATTGCTTGGAAGTACTTGGTGCAGTAGCCAGTCTGACTTGCTAGATCAACCTCTAAGGGAACCTGACTGTAGATGGAAGCAGGTCTGTCAACTCAAGGGGAAAAAGGCAGTTAAGGTATGCAGTAGTGGCTCTAACAGAGACTATAGAGGCATAGCCTCTACCCCAAGGCACTTCTGCTCAGCGGGCAGAACTGATTACCCTGACTTGAGCCTTAGAGCTCAGTGAAAGCAATAGATTGAATATCTTTACAGATTCCTGTTTTGCCTTTTTCACTTTCCAAGTACATGGGACAATTTACAAAGTGAGAGGACTCTTAACTGCTGATAGCAAAAAACATAAATATCCAGGAAAAATTCTTCAGCTCTTGGAAGCAGTCTGGAAGCCAAAACAAATAGTAGTGATCCACTGCCAAGGACACCAAAAGGGAAAAATGGTTGAAGCCCAGGGAAATACCAGAGCAGATGCAGAGGAAAAGAGAGCTTCTACCCTGCCCTACTATGAGGGTAATATAGCCTCTCTCATCCTGTGGGCCCCAGAGCTTGCACCCAGATATTCCAAGGGAGAGAAAAGGTGGACAGAGAAAGAAGAAGCCAAAGAATTAAAGGATGGCTGGATGCAACTGCCAGATGGTAGAGTTGTTGTTTCTCACCTGTTGGGGCCAGTAGTAGTCTAGGCTTTGCATGCTGTCACCCATCTGGGACAAGAAAAGACAGAAAAACTGCTGGGGAGATATTTCTATATCCCTCTCTTGGCAACTCTAGCCAAGAAAGTCAGCCTACACTGCTCAACCTGCCATCAAAATAATGCAAAACAAGGACCTTCAGTATCCCCCAATATTCAGTCCTATGGGGAAGCCCTCTTTGAAGATATACAGGTAGACTTCACCAAGATGCTCAAAAGTCAAGGTTACTAGTACCTGTTGGTGTTAGTTGGCACCTACTCAGGATGGGTAGAAGCCTACCCCACTCAGACTGAAAAGGCTAGAGAAGTAACAAGGGCATTGCTCATAGAAGTAATTCCAAGGCTTAGATTGTCACTTTGAATAGGCTCCAACAATAGCCCAGACTTTGTGGCTAAGGAACAGCTCAAGCATTGGACATCAATTAGAAGCTTCATGTGGCATACAGACCTCAGAGCTTGGGAAACGTGGAATGCATGAATAGGACTCTGAAGTTAGGGCTTAACAAATTATGTCAGGAAACAGGTCTTAAATAGGTACAGGCTTTGCCTCTAATATTGTTTAAGGTTTGGTGTACCTCCTCCAAGAACAAACACCGGGTATTCACCTTATGAGGAATTATACAATAGGCCTCCCCCAGTATTACGTAGCTTGTCAGGGACTCCCCCAAAATTAGGAGAAACAGAACTACATAGACAATTAGAAGTTTTAGGTCAGGTGGCTGGTGCTATATCCAAGTGAGTGCTAGATAGGGCTTTGATCAGTTTGTTTGCCCTTGCCCATTCTTTTTCCCCAGGAGACCAGGTATGGGTCAAGGATTGGAATCCATCTCCCCTCCCACCCAGGTGGAAGGGACCCTACACAGTGATCGTGAAAACTCCCACTGCTGCCAAGGTAGAAGGCATAACCACCTGGATTCACCATAGCTGCCTGAAGCCTGAAGCCCTGGCAGAGACACCTTTGTGGACAGCAGAGACTGACCCTGATAACCCCTGTAAGTTGACCTTGAGAAGGACAACATGCCCTGCTCCAGCCACAAACCTGGAGCTGGCTGGTCCATGGATGACCAAAGCATGTGAAACCTTGCCGTCGGGCTCCTTATAATTGAACTTTGGGGAGGGAGGGGAACTAGGGCAGAAGACTATGAACTGTGTATCTGTGTCACCAAGGAAGGCCAAAAAGTCTCCACCATCTTGCTTTTCTATAGCTTCATGAGTGTAAGAGAACTCAGAAAGAAACCTGTACCTATAATCAGACTCTATATTCAGTGTGTGACCCAGGGGATAATCAGCTCTATCTCTGTTATAATCCTACAGATCCTCCTACTATACTAATATCTAAAATAAAAATAGCAGCAGAAAGATGGGAGAAATGGGTGGAAGGACCAACAATAGCCCAGACCAAAGTTAAAGATAACCCTAGACAAGTTACACTGAGGTTTGATGCACGTGCAGCCATAAACCAGGCAACACGGGATGAAGGAAGGACCTGTGGGTCTCTCAGCTGGGAGAGAAGCTACAGGGTAGAAGAAAAATATATATGCTCATGAAGTTTTACCTGTGAAACCAGCTGTGTATATTAGTTGTGTGCCTTATGGGCAACCTGGGAAAAGGATAGTTCCCAGAAGAGGGAAGTGTACCTGAGGAAAGGAACAACCCTGTCCAATTGTACTAGCCATGGGTGCAATCCTTCACAGCTAGTTATAACCAATCCTCTGGAACCCTGCTGGAGGAAAAATGAGGTATTAATCCTTGGCATTAATAGAACTGGGTTAAACCCCTATGCTCAACTCATCATCCGAGGCCAGATACAGAAACATCCAGTTCGAGCCTTCCAAGTATATAACTCTTTTTATGAAGAAGCAATTAGACCCATACCACGACTCTCACCAATGACTAAGAACTTGTTCCTCAGGATGGCTGAGGGAATAGGCCATTCCCTAAATGTCACCTCTTGCTATATATGTGGGGAAATTCTAACAGGAACAGATGGCTGTAGAAGCTAAGGAACTAGTTCCCACAGAGGCTAGGACAAATGTAACGACCCCCATACCTCTGATGACAGCCAATGGATTTTGAAACATATTATTATAGGGCAATACTTCTTAGCCAGAAGAGGAGGAGATCTGACTGGATCAGTTAGGGAACTGACTTGCCATGGGCAATAAGGCCACCTCCAAGCAAGGTGTGTGATGGGGAAACCAGACAGAAAGAAATCCATTGTCCAGGTTCTCCGAGCTAACTGGAGCCTGATGGGACCCAGGCAGGGCCCGAGACTGGATAGCACCATGTGGACTTTACTGGGTCTGTGGAAATAGGGCTTAATACCCATCTTTCCAAGAATTGAAAAGAAAGCTGTGTAATAGGTATGATAAAGCCCTCATTTTCCTCTTGCCTCTGGAAACAGGAGAACTGCTTGGCTACCCAGCTCCACAGCCCTAACAATGGGTAAAAAGAGAACTCCAGATAGAAAACTAGAAAGATGATGAGTGGCCCCAGAGTGGATACTGCACCCCCATTTATATGTTAAACCAGATTATCTGATAGCAGGCAGTTTTAGAAATCTCTACCAATGAGACTGGGAGAGCCCTCCTTACACATGAACAAACTCAGATGAGAAATGTCATCTACCAAAACAGATTGGCATTAGATTATCTGTTAGCAGCAGAAGGAGTAATGTGTGGGAAATTAAATCTCACTAATTGTCTGCAAACAGATGACCAGGACCAGGCAATTGAGGACCTTGTCAAACTGGCACACGTGCCCGTGCATGTTTGGCACAAATGGCCTTTTTGGAGGATGGTTCTCAGTCTTTGGTGGGTTTAAATCCCTAATAGGATTAGAAATTTGCTTAATAGGTCCATGTTTATTGCCATTATTAATGAATAGCATAAGGAACATGATAGAGGCCACAGTACAGCAACTACCACAGCCCATGTATACTTTACCCACCACTATAATGCCTTCCCCTTGGGATCAAATGAAGAATGTGAGACTCCAGTGTAAAAAGACATTCTGAACTCTCAAAAGGGAAAATGTGGAAGAAGGAGCAGTCCCCCTCTTCCCTGAGAAGGAAGAGACAAAAAGAAAAGGAGCCAGCTAGGGTAACTGAGTCAGTCAGTGATAAATTATCTATATCCCATTGTTACAATACAAAACAAGAACAGCAAGATCTGTATGTAACTATGGCCAGTGATCTGGAAACCCCACCCCCCTTGTTTATGCAACCAAAAGTTTCCCTCCCTCTCCTTGAGTCTTGGGAAACCTTAAACAAAGCAAACACATGCACATTGCTTAGATACTGCAAAGGTATATAACCTGTAAGAAAATTAACTTCAGGAAGCCCGTGTTTTGGAACTACAAGCTTCACGTGCTTCGCCAGCTTAATAAATTCTCCTTCCTTTATTGATTGAATTATCTGATTGTCTATCCTCCCTGGGTTGCTTCCTGCAACATTATGGAATCTCTCTTGTGGTTAACTAACTACTTTTCTTTTGCAATTTTTAAGATTTTCTATTTATCTTTAACCCTTGTCATTTTAATTATGATGTGTCTTGATGTCGGTCACTTTGGGTTCATCTTGTTTAGGACTCTGCACATCCTGGACTTGTATGTCTTTTTCTTCTTCAGGTTAGGATAGCTTTTAGTCCTTTTTTCTTCAAATAGATTCTCAAACCATTTTTGAAAATTATTATTATTATTTTTTTGCTGCACTGATTGAATGTTTTCTGCTACCTTGTCTTGCAAATTGCTGATTCAATCTTCTGCTTCATTAAGTCTGTTCTTGAGTTATTCTAGTTATTCTTCATTGCAGTTATTTTATTCTTGATTTCTAATTTTTCTTATGATCTCTATGTCTATTTTCATGCTGTTGAAGTTCTAAGTTCTTTGAGCATTATTATAACCATTATTTTGAACTCTATTTGGTAGTTTCCTTGCCGTTATTTCATTTATTTATTTTTCTAGAGATTTCTTGAATTTCTTCATTTGGGACATGTTCCTTTGTCTTCATTTTGGCTATCTCTCTGCATCTTTATGTGTTAGGTAGATTTTCTAGGTTTCTGTAGATCTTGGTAGAGTGGTCTTTTGTAGTAGGTATCTTTTTTTTTTTTTTAAATAATTTTATTTTTTTAATGGGGTGACATCAATAAATCAGGATACATATATTCAAAGATAACAAGACCAGGGTATCTTGTCGTTCAATTATGATGCATACCCGTCACCCAAAGTCAGATTGTCCTCTGTCACCTTCTATCTTGTTTTCTTTGTGCCCCTCCCCTTCCCCCTTTCCCTCTCCCATTCTCCCCTCCCCACCCCTAACCACCACACTCTTATCAATGTCTCTTAGTTTCACTTTTATGTCCCACCTACGTATGGAATAATGCAGTTCCTGGTTTTTTCTGATTTACTTATTTCGCTTCGTATCATGTTATCTAGATACCACCATTTTGCCGTAAATGTTCCGATGTCATCATTTCTTATGGCTGAGTAGTATTCCATAGTGTATATGTGCCACATCTTCTTTATCCAGTCATCTATTGACGGGCTTTTTGGTTGTTTCCATGTCCTGGCTACTGTGAACAATGCTGCAATAAACATGGGGCTGCATGTGTCTTTACGTATCAATGTTTCTGAGTTTTTGGGGTATATACCCAGTAGAGGGATTGTTGGGTCATAAGGTAGTTCTATTTTCAGTTTTTTGAGGAACCACCATACTTTCTTCCATAATGGTTGTACTACTTTACATTCCCACCAAAAGTGTATGAGGGTTCCTTTTTCTCCACAGCCTCTCCAACATTTGCTATTACCTGTCTTGCTAATAATAGCTAATCAAACAGGTGTGAGGTGGTATCTCATTGCTGTTTTGATTTGCATTTCTCTAATAGCTAACGAAGATGAGCATCTTTTCATATATCTGTTGGCCATTTGTATTTCTTCCTGGGAGAAGTGTCTGTTCATATACTCTTCCCATTTTTTTATGGGATTGTTTGTTTGTTTGTTGTTGAGTTTTATGAGTTCTTTGTATATTTTGGATATTAGACCCTTATCTGAGCTGTTGTTTGAAAATATCATTTCCCATTTAGTTGGCTGTCTGTTTATTTTGTTATCAGTTTCTCTTGCTGAGCAAAAACTTCTTAGTCTGATGTAGTCCCATTCATTAATTTTTGCCTTCACTTCTCTTGCCATTGGAGTCAAATTCATAAAATGCTCTTTAAAACCCAGGTCCATGAGTTGAGTACCTATGTCTTCTTCTATGTACTTAATTGTTTCAGGTCTTATGTTTAGATCTTTGATCCATTTTGAGTTAATTTTAGTACAGGGGGACAAACTGTAGTCCAGTTTCATTCTTTTGCATGTGGCTTTCCAGTTTTCCCAGCACCATTTATTGAAGAGGCTTTCTTTTCTCCATTGTGTGTTGTTGGCCCCTTTATCAAAAATTATTTGACTATATATATGTGGTTTTATTTCTGGACTTTCTATTCTGTTCCATTGGTCTGAGTGTCTATTTTTCTGCCAATACCATGCTGTTTTGATTGTCGTGGCCCTATAATAGAGTTTGAAGTCAGGTATTGTAATGCCCCCAGCTTCATTCTTTTTCTTTAGGATTGCTTTGGCTATTCGGGGTTTTTTATAGTTCGATATAAATCTGATGATTTTTTGCTCTATTTCTTTAAAAAACGTCATTGGAAGTTTGATGGGAATTGCATTGAATTTGTATATTGCTTTGGGTAATATAGCCATCTTGATTATATTTATTCTTCCTAGCCAAGAACAAGGTATATTCTTCCATCTCATTATATCTTTTTCAATTTCCCTTAACAATGGTTTATAGTTTTCATTATATAAGTCCTTTACATTCTTTGTTATGTTTATTCCTAAGTATTTTATTTTTTTGTTGCAATCGTGAAGGGGATTATTCTTTTGAGTTCCTTCTCAGTTGTTTCATTGTTGGCATATAGAAAGGCTATTGACTTCTGAATGTTAATTTTGTATCCTGCGACCTTACTGTATTGGCTTATTGTTTCTAGTAGTCTTTTTGTGGATTCTTTGGGGTTTTCGATGTATAGGATCATATCATCTGCAAAAAGTGATACCTTTACTTCTTCTTTTCCGATATGGATGCCTTTTATTTCTTTGTCTTGTCTGATTGCTGTGGCAAGAACCTCTAGTACCACATTAAATAAGAGTGGAGAGAGTGGACAACCCTGTCTTGTTCCTGATTTAAGGGGGAAAGCCTTCAGTTTAGTGCCATTTAATATGATGTTAGCTGATGGTTTATCATATATGGCCTTTATCATGTTGAGATATTTTCCTTCTATACCCATTTTGTTGAGAGTCTTAAACATAAAATTGTGTTGTATTTTATCAAAAGCCTTTTCTGCATCTATTGATAAGATCACGTGGTTTTTGTTCTTTGTTTTGTTGATATGGTGTATTACGTTAACCGTTTTACGTATGTTGAACGATCCTTGAGATTCTGCGATGAATCCCACTTGATCATGATGTATTATTTTTTTAATATGTTGTTGTATTCGATTTGCTAGTATTTTGTTTAGTATTTTAGCATCTGTATTCATTAGAGATATTGGTCTGTAGTTTTCTTTTTTTGTGCCATCCTTGCCTGGTTTTGGTATGAGGGTTATGTTGGCCTCATAAAATGTGTTTGGAAGTATTGCTTCTTCTTCAATTTTTTGGAAGACTTTGAGTAGAATAGGAACCAAGTCTTCTTTGAATGTTTGATAAAATTTGCTGGTATAGCCGTCAGGGCCTGGACTTTTATTTTTGGGGAGGTTTTTAATGGTTTTTTCTATTTCTTCTCTACTGATAGGTCTGTTTAGGCTTTCTGCTTCTTCTTGACTCAGTCTAGGAAGGTTGTATTGTTCTAGGAATTTATCCATTTCTTCTAGGTTGTTAAATTTAGTGGCATAAAGTTTTTCATAGTATTCTACAATAATTTGTATATCTACGGTGTCCGTGGTGATTTCTCCTCTTTCATTTTGGATTTTGTTTATATGAGTTCTTTCTCTTTTTTCCTTGGTAAGTCTTGCCAAGGGTTTGTCAATTTTATTGATGTTTTCAAAGAACCAGCTCCTTGTTCTATTAATTTTTTTTATAGTTTTTCTGTTCTCTAATTCATTTATTTCTGCTCTGATTTTTATTATCTCCTTTCTTCGGCTGCTTTTGGGTTGTCTTTGTTCTTCTTTTTCTAGTTCCTTAAGGTGGGAAGTTAAGTGGTTCACTTGGGCTCTCTCTTGTTTGTTCATATATGCCTGAAGTGATATGAACCTCCCTCTTATCACTGCTTTTGCTGCATCCCATAGATTCTGATATGTCGTATTGTCATTTTCATTAGTCTGTATATATCTTTTGATCTCTGCACTTATTTCTTCTTTGACCCATTCATTTTTTAAAAGTATGTTGTTTAGTTTCCACATTTTTGTGGGATTTTTTTCCTCTTTTTTGCAGTTGAATTCTAGTTTCAAGGCTTTATGTTCAGAAAATATGCTTGGTACAACTTCAATTTTTCTGAATATGCTGATGTTGTTTTTGTGGCCCAACATATGGTCAATTCTTGAGAATGATCCATGTACACTGGAGAAAAATGTATACTCAGTCACTTTGGGATGAAATGTCCTGTAGATATCTATCATATCCAGGTGCTCTAGTGTTTTGTTTAAGGCCACTATGTCTTTGTTGATTCTCTGTTTGGATGACCAATCTAGAGCTGTCAGCGGTGTATTGAGGTCTCCAAGTATGATTGTATTTTTGTCAGTTTTTGTTTTAAGGTCAATAAGTAGCTGTCTTATATATTTTGGTGCTCCTTGGTTTGGTGCATATATATTAAGAATTGTTATGTCTTTTTGATTCAGTGTCCCCTTAGCCATTATGAAATGGCCATTTTTGTCTCTGAGTACTTTTCCTGTCTTGTAGTCAGCATTATCCGATATGAGTATTGCTACACCTGCTTTTTTTTGGATGTTATTTGCTTGGAGTATTGTTTTCCAGCCTTTCACTTTGAATTTGTTTTTATCCTTGTTACTTAGATGAGTTTCCTGTAGGCAGCATATGGTTGGATTTTCTTTTTTAATCCATTCTGCTACTCTGTGCCTTTTTATTGGTGAGTTTAATCCGTTTACATTTAGTGTAATTATTGATACTTGTGAGTTCCCTATTGCCATTTTATATCTTGCTTTCTGTTAGTTTTGTGTCTTGTTTGATCCTTCTCTTTCGTTTTTCTATCTTTTGTTTTTATTTGGTTGTATTCCATACATCTTTCCTCTGTTGCTATCTTTTTTATCTCATGTGCTTCTGTGGTGGTTTTTTCAATGGTGGTTACCTTTGAGTAATGAAAAGGGTCCCTACCCTGTTCATTGTAGCAAACTATTTTGTGAGTACTTTTGCACTCCATCGTCCTTTGCTACTGTTAATCTCCATCTTCTCCCCCTCTTTCTTTTTATTGTTGTCACAGTTTAAATTTGGTTTTATTGTGTTCTTCTTGGAGCTTTTACTTGTGGCTCTGTTTTTTTTTTGTTCTTTGTATCTTTTTGGAGAACCCCCTTTAGTAATTCCTGGAGTGGGGGTTTTCTGATGATAAATTCCCTCATCTTTTCTGTATCTGTGAATGTTTTTATTTCTCCTTCGTATTTGAAGGATAGCTTTGATGGGTATAGTATTTGTGGCTGAAAGTTCCTGTCTTTCAGGACTTTAAATATTGGGGTCCACTCTCTTCTAGCTTGTAGAGTTTCTGCTGAGAAATCTGATGATAATCTAGTGGGCCTTCCTTTATATGTTGTATTCTTCTTTTCCCTGGCTGCCTTGAGAATTTTTTCTTTGCTGTTGGTTTGTGTCAGTTTCATTATGATATGCCTTGGAGTAGGTTTGTTGGGGTTAAGAAAACTCGGTGTTCTGTTTGCTTCTTGAATTTGAGGCTTTAGTTCTTTCCACAGGCTTGGGAAGTTCTCATCTATTATTTGTTTGAGTATGTTCTCCATTCCATTTTCTCTCTCTTCTCCCTCTGATATACCTATTATTCTTATGTTATTCTTTTTGATGGAGTCAGATAATTCTTGTAGGGCTATCTCATTTTTTTAAATTTTTGAGTCTCTTTCTTCTTCTCTCTGTTGTGCCTCAAGTTGCTTGTCTTCTATTTCACTAATCCTCTCTTCTATCTGACCTGTTCTATTAGCTAAGCTTGTTACTTCGTTTTTCAGCTCGTGAATTGAGTTTTTCATCTCTGTTTGATTTGTCTTTATAGTTTCAATTTCTTTGGACATATATTCTTTGTGTTCATTGAGTTGTTTTCTGAGCTCCCTAAATTGCCTTTCTGTGTTTTCTTGTATATCTTGGAGGATTTTTAGGATTTCTATCTTGAATTCTCTGTCATTTAGCTCCAAGGTTTCCAATATATTAAATTTTTTCTCCATAGATTTTTCCTCATCTAGCTGTGTTACCTCTCTTTCTTTTGTATCCATGATATTCGATTTTCTCTTCCTTAATGGCATCTGAGGGTGGTTTTGTTGATAGTATTAATGAGATTTAATAAAGAATAAAAAGTTAAAAAAAATAAAAAATCAAAAAGAGTTGTTTTTTTTTAAAAAAAATTAATAATGAAATAAAGAAGAATAAAATAATAATTTTTAAAAAAAGGAAATTATTCCCCCCCTCCTTTTTTCCTCTCCTCTCCCCTTTTTCTTGAGAAAATCTTGTGGTGAACTGTGAATTATAACAAACAATGCCTGTGATGGAGGTCCTGAATTGGGGAAAAGTAATAAAGGGGAAAAAAAAAAAAAGAAAAAAAAAAAGGAAAAAAAAAGGGGGGGCGGTATGGACCCACAAAAAGCAAATAAGGAAAAAATTTGGGTCAAGAATAAAATGATTTGCTTTTAGGTGTTGGTGTTGTCTAAGAGTTATGATGAGAGGAATAAGAGAACAGAAAAGTGGGGGGACAAATTAAAAAAATACTATTGTATTTAGTGGAACAAGAACTAGATAAAATGGAGAGCCAGGGATGGGAGCACTGCTAGTGAGTTAAAAAGGTGAAGTAAAAAACCCCCAAAATGCCACAAACATAGGTTTGAGTCCCAGATAAGATAATTTGTTTGTTATTGAGGTTTGAATGAGAGGAGATTTAAAGGAGAAAGGAAGAAACTAATATAGAGGGAGAAAAGAAAGAGAGAGAGAGAAAAAAAGAGGGAACCAGTAAAAGAAGAAAAAAGAAAGGAGAGAGAGAGAGTTAAGGGTTTTGGAGTGCAACCCTCATAGAGAGAAAGGAAGAGGAGAAAAAAGATAATGGGAGATGTAACACTTATGGGTAGTGTAGTTCAAGGAGAGGAGAGAGTAAGACCGGCAGAGAGTTAATCGGCCAAATTGGAGGAGGAAAAAAAGTATCAAGAATGAAGATAAGAGAAACAAACGAACAAATATAATAAAATGGGATAGGTTATAAAGCCTGCAGATGGGTTATCTTCTTGTTTTTTCTTTTCTCTCCCTCTTCCTGGTCGGTGACTCTGTACCCCAGGTTCTGCCCCTTTGGCACGCTCAGGTAGAGGTTTGCAGTTGATAAGTCTCTATGGCAATGTCATGTATTGTGCTTTAGTCTCGTTGGGAGTCAAGGCTCATTAGCTTTCATAGGCTCCGACAGTGAGAGAGTCCGTGTTCCTGGAGCCTTTCTCCTAGTCTTTCCTTCCTCAATTAGTAGCCTGATAATCCAGCTATGGGGTTGTTGCTGCCTCTGCCTGGATAGTAAGAGGTTCAAAGAGCTGGCAACTCCCCACTCTATTTCCACTCAGCACAGGGCTCTGGGTAAGGCTCAGTCAGTCAGAGCTGCTAGCATAATCAGGTGGGCTTTCCGCCCACTCAAAGACCTCTGGCTCTGCCACTCTTTCCGGTAACACAGGCGGGCACCCACTTCCGGGGTGCTTGGAGGAAACTCTCATTCACTATCTGCGTGCGCAGACCAGGATATCCGGCCAGCAGTCTCACGCTCTGAGTGAAACCCCCAACCGCATGGAAATTTGCAGCGCTGGAATTCGCTCTCGCTCCGTCCCCGTGCGCGGCTTTTGCAAGGCGCTGGGGCGGCCCGAGATTCCGCTTTTGCCCACACAAAGGCCCCTGACTCTGCCCCTCTGTGCGATAACATGGGCGCGCCCTGCCGAGGCACTTGGAGGAATCGCTCACTACCTATCTGCGCGCTCACACCAGGATATGAGGCCGGCCGCGTTTCCCTGAGTGAAACCCTCACCAGCACAGAAAATTTCCACCGTTGGAATTAGTTCTCGCTCCCTCCCGTGCACGGCTTTCCCAGGGCGCTGGGGCTGCCCAGAGATTCTGCTTTCGGCCCACAGAAAGGCCTCTGACCCTGCCTCTCTGTGGGGTAACACGGACACCCACTTCTGGGGCTTAGGAAGAGATCTCTCGCCCACTAACTGCGCACCAACCAGGAGAACGGGTAAAATGGCTGCCCCACTTGTCCTTCTTTGTTTGGGTTTGGCGCGAGTGTTAGCTTGTATTGCCCGGCTTGCCACAGGAACAGTGGCAAGGATCTCCGCTAGGATCTCCGTGCCACAGCCTGGTTCGGCCTTTTGTGCGCGGCCTGGATGTATTCACCCCCTTTGCCCGCCTCAGTTTCTATATTCACAGTTACCAGAGAAAGCCGCCCTGTTTAGGTTAGTGAGGAAGGCGGAGCATTTCTTACTCCCTATTTCCTTCAGGATTTGGTTATATATTTAGCCAATTTTTCACTCGACCATACCTTCGGGTGTATTGTGAAGCATCTGGAGGCTCCAAGTATAGGTTTTTCTGTTTCTGGTTGAAGATCTTGTTGAGTTTTGGGGGAGATTTATCGGTATCGCTTCCTACTCCGCCATTACTCTGACGTCATCCTGTAGTAGGTATCTTGTATGACTGAGTTGTGTAGCCTCCTTGGCCACTTGAGCTGGGGTGCCCCCAGTGTGAGCTCTGTGAACCCTCCTGTTGTAGTTCAGCCTTCATTGCTATTGGTAAGTCTGTGGGAAGAACTGATTCCCAGGCTGGTTGGCTATGAGGACCAGTTGCAACTATAGCAGAGAAACTTTGTGCAAGGGCTGACCCTATGGGAGCATGAGCCACTGAGTCTGCTCATTGAGTGTGTTGCTCATGGAGGTAGTTCATTGGTGATCTATAAAGGCCTGAAGCTGGCCATCAAGTGAACTGGCTCTGGGACATCTTGTGAAATGCAGGCCAAGGTCAGCTGCTTCCAATGTCCTTTCCAGGGCCATCTGATATGAACTACAAGTGATCTATAGATGGTTACTACTACTGCTTGGAAGAGGCCAAGCTGTGAACCGAGTCTGACTACTGCTAGTTCCATGTATGGGGCCACTAAGCAAAAGCTATAGGTATGCTGAGGCCAGATGATGCTTATTTTGGGTTTGTGAACATTGGGGAGATTTTAGAAAAATTGCTAGCATAAGCTATGACAGCTTATTTGTGTGGAAAAGCCACAGGAAACTGCTTGGGCAGGCCTGCAAGGTAGATGGGGCTGGGTCCTAGGGAATCATCAGAGTGGGGTGAACAATGCTAGCCAGGTTGATGGAGACTTAGATTGGGCACCCACCTGGGCCTGCAAGTGGGTAAGCTTAGCAAAGGAACATGGCCTTTGCCAGCACATGTGTCTGGGATAAAACTGCCCTTCTAGCCCTTATTCCAAAGCCCGATAATTCAGTTCTTCCCTGTATGTCTCTGGCACCATTTGAGCTGCTGTCCCAGCTCTGAAGCTCAGGTGGAGTGAGTTTGTTAGTAAGTCCATGTGAGGGTCCTTCAAGAGGAACGCTTGGAACTTGAGCAGATCCACTATCCCAGTCAGCCTCAATATTTATCGGTTTTTACAAAATATGTGGGGACTTCTCTTTTTGGCAATAAAACTCTGGGTTGGGGTGCGTGGTGTGGGGCTGGAACCCTTTGCTACTCAGGGGGGACCTGTATAGGCAAGATAACCTTCCTGATTTTATCTATCACATGTGGGTTTGGGGGCAGTCCCTTCTGTGTCTCTACCCTTCCTACCAGTTTTAATGTGGCTTCTTTATATCCTTAGTTATAGGACTTCTATTCAGCTAGATTTCAGGTGGTTCTGAATGATGGTTGTTCTGAAGTTTAGTTGTAATTTTGGTGTGGTTGTGGGAGGATGTGAGCACTGCATTTACCTAGTCCATCATCTTGACTGGAAGCTAGAATTATATTTTAAAAAAATATATTTTTGGTTGCTGTGTAAAACAATCTGAGGTTTAGGGAGGCAGGTGATAAAGCTAATTCATAGTTCAAGTGAAGTAACCTTGACTTGGACTTGAGGGAGAGCCATGAAAATGAGAGAAGTTTGCCATTATTACTCAGGTCCAGTTGCTAGAAATCTTAGAAGTTCTCCCCCAATGAGATGGAGCATGGTCTCCCTCCAGGTGTCCCTTGGTTGACATCACACAGTTCCACTGGCATTTTCCCAGGTGTACCCCACCATCTCATTCTCATTTTGCTTTTATTCCTTTTCTCCTCTTTTTGTTCTTCACATTAGATTTTTCAGTATCCCTTCCATATAATTTCTCTTCACTAATGTTCTCTGCCCTTCATCCCCACCTCACAATGATCACAGGGCCAGTAGAATTCAGGCTGTGTGTCAAAAACAGGTCTGGGCAGGGGCCACACTGGGGAAGAGGCCTGGGGTCTCTTCTTCTAGGTTAGACTTATGAGATTCTTGCCAGTCTCCCAGCCCTTCCTCCACCCATTCCTCCAGGCTTCCTCTGCTTTCTAAGGTACCATGGGCTTTGGCACTATGGCAGAAGGAGAGGTGGCTCCCAGGCAGGGGAAGAGAAGCCTCTCAGAGGCTCCTTCTCTCAAACCTACTTTTTCTGGAGCTAGAGAACATCCTCCTCTTTGGAAAGTCTGTCATGTCTAATTTCTCATTCTTTCAATGTGACACACAATTTCTTATTCCAATGTCTTCCTAAGGGAGCTTATGGCATGAGAGTTTCATCCCCATTCAAAGGCTTCAAAGCAACTGAAACTGCAGCATTTGGGAGGAAGTCAAGTGTAAAACTCAGTAAATCCAGGTAAAATTAAACTGTGGCAACAAAGGAACCTGACTGTTTGCATCTGCTGCAGAGACTGAGAAAGAGTGAGCTAAGCTTGGGATAAAGAATTATCACAAAAGGTGATTCTACAGTGTCCCCTCTAATATACCCCTCTAATATACTCCAATATCCCAAATCTTAACTAGTTGTAAATGAACTCAGAAACACAAGACTTCCACCCTGGTTGTAAGGTCCACTTACATAGCCCCGTCTCATATCATTTCCCGGGATCCTCAGAGGGATTCCACATGGAAACAAGCACATGCTCACTTCTGAAAGATGAAGAACTTGGTTTCATGAGTTGGCCAAAGTGACAGAACTAGTAAAGTGTGTGTATGGGGAGGAGTCAGGCCCCACTGAAAACCCTTCTGAATTTTAGGCTGGGCTTCAGTGAATTAACTTGGGAGCATTGTGTAGAATGATGGGAAATACCATTCTTTTTCTCATGCAATCCAGGTAATTGGTTTTTTTAATAGAAAAAAAAAATTAAAAGAAAATTAAATGGTAATAATTGGAACCCTGAGTCATGGATTCATATACCTGTTCTCTGAACCACCTTGAACGTCTGTTTTTGTGGGCCAACATGAAGCAGTTCTGTGAGAACCTCTCAAGGTGCTTTCTGCTCCTTCCTAAATATTCTAAAATCAGAGTGCAGATGTGGGTGAAGGAAAGGGCCATGGTAAAGGCCTAAGACAAAGCCTGGGGGACATAGGGACATGGGGGATGGGAGTCCCTAGCCCGACAGCTGCTTGTTTATTTGAAAGACAGCCATTGCACAACTTCTCCTATAGTATCAACCCAGTGCAATGCTTGAGGATGCAACTTGAGTGCAGAGAAGTCTCCCACCCCTCCAGGAGAGTCCCCATGTCTGGGAGACAGACACAGATGGAGAAAAAATTAAAAGCAGCATTTGGGCTGTGTAGGTGAAGGAACTTCCTGGGCCAGAAAAGGAGGTGCTCCCAGGTCCAGTTGCCTGGGCACCCTTGTCTCTTCCATGCTGGTCAGCTGTCTCTCCCCCTCCCAAGAGCTTCTCAGCAGGGAGTTTCAGGAAAAGACCAGTGGTGAGATTCAAATAATTTAATGACTGGTTCTCTGCCCTAATGACAGTTTAAGTACAAAAAAAGATATATCAAAAGATAGTTTATTATTTTATGCATTTAATACTTAAATAAGAACAATAAAAGAGGTACACAAAACTATATATAAGAAAGTTTTAAAATATTAATGAAAAAATATTAAATAATACTTGAAAAAAATCAATAAGACTATTATTTAAGATATTCCCATATTGCTTCTTGATTGGCATCGTCATTTGCAATTTTTTTCTCCTATGGATGGAATAAACATTACTATGGGAGCTTAGAATATGCTGTTGCACAGATGAACGTTAAAAAAGAGTAAGGAATGTAAATTTGGGATTTCCACCTTAAAGAGAATCCTGGCTACAAGTACCATCTTAACAACAGGTTTGCTGAACTCAACAAAAAATTAAGTATTGGTTCTGCCGAACCGGTGTGAACCGGCTGAATCCCACTGCTGCAGCCAGCGACTTTTCCCTTTGGACAGGTCAACTGTCCCCACCTTGGGGACCTGTCCCTGACTCTTACCCAGATTGAGCAGTTCTGCCCACACTCCATGGCCACTGATCACTGTCTCAGTCTCGCCTCTGTCTCAGCTGAACACACTAGCACAGGGGTCCCCAAACTATGGCCCGCGGGCCACATGCGGCCTCCTGAGGCCATTTATCCGGCCCCCACCCCACTTCCAGAAGGGGTACCTCTTTCATTGGTGGTCAGTGAGAGGAGCATAGTTCCCATTGAAATACTGGTCAGTTTGTTGATTTTAATTTACTTGTTCTTTATTTTAAATATTGTATTTGTTCCCGTTTTGTTTTTTTACTTTAAAATAAGATATATGCAGTGTGCATAGGGATTTGTTCATAGTTTTTTTTTATAGTCCGGCCCTCCAACGGTCTGAGGGACAGTGAACTGGCCCCCTGTGTAAAAAGTTTGGGGACCCCTGCACTAGCAGGTGGCTGTTCACTCTTCTGTTCTCCGAGACTGCAAGCCCCTCTGGGCAGGGCTTTGTGTTTTCTTTCCCGTATCAACCAATATTGATTCCCATATCAACCCATATCAACGTTCTTTCCTGTATCAATGACACAGTGGCTGCTTGACCTGAAGCAGGTCCCTTACACTTCTAAACTTTTTTTTTTTTTTTTAAATGGACATTAAGAAAACAGAAACCTTTTATGGATGTTTTCAGGAAACAATGTAATAACTGTAAACTTACTCAGAACCACTGCCAGGTTCCTAATTCTCTTTACCATCTGTCTCCAAATTGTCTGAATCCCATGTCCTTGTCAGCCTATTATTAATCAGTGTCTTCACTGCTGGCAGACACTTTGACCATGACCCAAACACCTCCAGCTCTTGGGCCTCTGGAGAGCTCTCCCTACTCCATGGACTTCCAGGTTATACTTCTTTCTCTAAACTTCAACTGTATTCAGGCTCATGTTTTAAAAAGTGAAGTCTGACGAACTGTTTAGATTGGTCTATACAAGAAAGGGGCCTCTTTTTACCACAAGTGAGATATTATCTTACTCAAACATCTAATTGAGTTCTGACACTTCTGGAAAACAAAATGAGTCTCAAGTCAAGAAACTATATATATATATATTTTAATATTTTATTTATTTATTTATTTTAGAGAGGAGAGAGAGAGAAGGGGGAAGGAGCGGGAAGCATCAACTCCCACATGCGCCTTGACCAGGCAAGCCCAGGGTTTCAAACCGGCGACCTCAGTGTTTCCAGGTCGACGCTCCATCCACTGCACCACTGCCTGGTCAAGCTATATATATATATTTTAAGAGAGAAGGAGAGAGAGAGAGACAAGAGAAAGAGACAAGAAAGAGAAGAGATGGGAAGCATCAACTCATAGTTGTGGCACTTCAGTTGTTCATTGATTGCTTTCTATATGTGCCTTGACTGGGGGGCTCCAGCTGAGCCAGTGAGCCTTTGCTCAAGCCAGTGACCTTGGGCTCAAGTCAGCAACCTTGAGCTCAAGCCAACCACCATGGGGTCACCTTTATAATCTCACACTCAAGCCCATTACCCCATGCTCGAGTTGGTGAGCCTGCACTCAAGGCTGCAACCTCAGGCTTTTGAACCTGGGTCCTTAACATTCAAGGCTGATGATCTAACCACTGCACCATCACCAGTGACAGTGAAGTCAAGAAACTTTTTTTTTTTAAGTGAGAAAAGGGGAGACAGAGAGACAGAGTCCTGCATGTGCTACTACCTGGATCCACGTGGTAAGCCCCCTGCAGGGTGTTGTGTTGCCCATCTGGGGATGTTACTCAGCAACTGAGCTAACTACTTTTAGCACCTGATGTGGAGGCTCCAGGGAGCCATTCTCAGGCCAGGGCCAAAGTGCTTGAATTAATCAAGCCGTGACTGTGGGAAGGAAAGAGAGAGAGAGGGAGAGAGAGAGAAGGAGGATGGACATGGAGAAGCAAATTGTTACTTCTCTTTTGTGCCCTGATTAAGAATTAAACCCAGAACTTCCACACACTGATCAACACTGTAACACTTAGCCAGCTGGCCAGGGCAAGCTATGAAACATTTTTTTTTTTTTTTTTACAGAGACACACACACACAGAGAGAGAGAGAGAGAGAGAGAGAGAGAGAGAGGAACTGAGAGAGATGAGAAGCATCAATCATCAGTTTTTGTTGTGACACCTTAGTTGTTCATTGATTGCTTTCTCATATGTGCCTTGATTGTGGGCCATCATCAGACTGAGTAATCCCTTGCTCAAGCCAGCAACCTTGGATCCAAGCTGGTAAGCTTTGCTCAAACCAGATGAGCCAACAATCAAGCTGGTGACCATGGGGGTCTCGAACCTGGGTCCTCTGCATCCCAGTCCGACCCTCTTTTTGCTGTGCCACCACCTGGTCAGGCAAGCTATGAAACTTTTAAAGGACTAATTGTCATTAGAAAGTGACTACACATATGTAACAATCTTTGTTATCATGCTTTATATTAATTTCAACTTGACACCTTCCCATACTAACTTGAGAAATGAGAGTAAGGAAGCAGTCATTTATCCTTGCTGTGGTCCAGAGATGGGTAATGTGATCTCTACTGGTCAAGCACCAGAAGCCCCCATACCACCCCCAGGGGTTGTGCCCTCCTGTCTTCTTTCTCGTTATAATCAAATCATTCATTTGCCTTCTTTGATCTTGCTTGCAGCACAAAATTTTTTTAATTAATTTTAATCTACTGTGTTTACATGGATTCAAGTGTACCACTGAATATAACTCCCTCACCCCACCCTTGTGTTCCTTTTTATACCCCTAATTCCCTCCCCTCTTGCCTCTGGGATTTGCTGTCCTGTTATCTGTATCTCTGTGTTATGTATATATAATTCCACTAATCCCTTCACCTTCTCTGATTCTATTTGCTCATCCCCTTTCCTCTGACAGCTGTCCCTCTGCTCCCTGTGATCCTGCCTCTGCCTCTATTCTGTTCCTCAGTTCACTTTGTTCATTAGATTTCACATATAAGTGAGATCACATGATATTTTCAGCTCTCTGCCTGGCTTAATTCACTTAGCATAATAGTCTCCAGGTCCATCCATGCTGTCACATAAGGTAAAATTTCCTTCTTTTTCATGGCTGTGTAGTATTCCATTATGTATATGTACCACTGCTTTCTAATCCACTCATCCACTGACGGACACTTGGGTTGTTTCCAGATCTTGGCTACTGTAAACAATGCTGCAATAAACATGGGGGTGCATATCTTCTTTTGAATCAGTGATTTGGTGTTCTTAGAATATATTCCTAATAGTGGGATGGCTGAGTCAAAAGGCAGTTCCATTTGTAATTTTTTGAGGAAACCCATAGAGTTCTCCACAGTGGCTGCACCAGTTGGTATTCCTACCAGCAGTGCAGGAGGATTCTTTTTCTCCACACCCTCGCCAGCACTTATTATGTGTTGTTTTATTAATGACTGCCATTGTGACAGGTTTGTTTGGATTTCACTGATGATTAGTGATGTTGAGCATTTTTGCATATGCCTATCTGTATGTCCTCTTTGGAGAAGTGTCTATTCAGTTCTTTTTCCCATATTTTAATTAGACTGTTTACCTTCCTGGTGTTGAGTTTTACAAGTTCTTTATAAATTTTTGTATTAAACCCTTATCAGACATATTGGTGAATATATTCACCCATTGTGTGGGTTATACTTTTGTTTTGTTCATAGTGTCTTTTGCTGTGCAAAAGCTTTTTAGTTTGATATAGTCCCATTTGTTCATCCTGTCCTTTATTTCACTTGCCTTAGAGATAAATTAGCAAAAATATTGCTATGAGAGATATCAGAAAGTTTACTGCCCATGCTTTCTTTCAAGATATTTATGGTTTCACGAATTACATTTAAGGCTTTTATTTATTTTGAGTTTATTTTTGTGAATAGTGTAAGTTGTGAATGTACTCTAGTTTCATTTTTTTGCATGTACCTGTCCAATTTTCCCAACACCATTTATTAAAGAGTCTGTCTTTACTCCACTGTATGCTCTTACCTCCTTTGTCAAATATCAATTGACCATAAAGACATGGTTTTTTATTTCTGGGTTCTCTGTTCTGTTCCATTGATCTATATGCCTGTTCTTATGCCAGTACCAAGCTGTTTTGAGTACAATGGCCTTGTAGTATAACTTGATATCAGGAAGTGTGATACCTCCCAATTTATTCTTCATTTTCAAGATTGCTGAGGCTATTCGTGTTCTTTTTGGTTCCATGTAAATTTTTGAAATATTTGTTCTTTATCTTTGAAGTATGCCATTGGTATTTTAATAAGAATTTATAAATTATTTTGGCTAATATAGACATTTTAATGAGGTTTATTCTTTTCATCCATGATCACAGTATACACTTCCACTTGTTTGTATCTTCCTTGATTTCTTTTATCAATGTTTCTAATTTTCTGAGTACAAGTCTTTTACCTCCTTGATTAAATTTACTCCTAGGTACTTTATTATTTTTTTTGATGTTGCAATAGTGAAGGAGATTGTTGGTGTATAAAAATGCCATTAATTTCTGAATATTAATTTTATATCTTGTCATCTTTCTGAATTTATTTTTCAGATCTAGTAGTTTTTTGACTGAGACTATAGGGTTTTCTATGTACAGTATCATGTCATCAGCAAATAATGATAGCTTTACTTCTTCTTTTCCAGTTTGGATGCCTTTTATTTCTACTTTTTATAAAAAATATTTTGCCAAAATATTCTTTTTTTAAATTAATTTTAAGGAGTGATATTAATAAATCAGGGTACATATGTTCAGAGAAAACATCTTCAGGTTATTTTGACATTTAATTATGTTGTATACCCATCACCCAAAGTCAAATTGTCTTTTGTCACCTTCTATCTGGTTTTCTTTGTGCCCGCCCCCTACCCTCGGTAACCATCACACTCTTGTTCATGTCTCTTAGTCTCATTTTTATGTCCCACCTACGTATAGAATCATACAGTTCTTAGTTTTTTTCTGATTTACTTATTTCACTCAATACAATGTTATTAAGTTCCATCCATGTTGTTGTAAATGATCCAATGTCATGGCTGAGTAGTATTCCATAGAATATATGTACCACATCTTCTGTATCCAGTTATCCATTGAAGAACTTTTTGGTTGTCTTCATGTCTTGGCCACTGTGAACAATGCTGAAATGAACATGGGGCTGCATGTGTCTTTATGTACTAATGCTTTTGAGTTTTGAGGGTATATACCCAGTAGAGGGATTGCTGGGTCACATGGTATTTCTATTTTTAGTTTTTTGAGGTACCACCATACTTTCTTCCATAATGGCTGTACTACTTTACATTCCCACCAACAGTAGATGAGGGTTTCTTTTTCTCCATAGCCTCTCCAACACTTTTTATTACCTGTCTTGTTGATAATAGCTAATCTAACATGTGTGAAGTAGTATCTCATTGCAGTTTTGTTTGCATTTCTCTAATAGCTAATGAAGATTAGCATCTTTTTATATATCTGTTGGCCATTTGTATTTCTTCCTGGGAGAAGTGTCTATTCATGTCCTCTTCCCATTTTTTTATTGGGTTGTTTGTTTGTTTGTTGTTGAGTTTTATGAGTTCTTTGTATATTTTGGATATTAGACCCTTATCTGAGCTGTTGTTTGAAAATATCATCTCCCATTTCATTGGCTGTCTGTTTGTTTTGTTGTCAGTTTCTTTTTCTGTGAAAAAGCTTCTTAGTCTGTTGTGGTCCCATTCATTTATCTTTGTCTTCACTTCCCTTGCCTTTGGAGTCAAATTCATAAAGTGCTCTTTATAACCAAGGTCCATGAGTTTAGTACCTATGTTTTCTTCTATGTACTTTATTGTTTCAGGTCTTATATTTAAGTCTTTGATCCATTTTAAATTAATTTTAGTACAAGGGGCAAACTGTAGTCAAGTTTCATTCTTTTGGATGTTGCTTTCTAGTTTTCCCAGCACCATTTGTTGAAGAGGCTATTTTTTCTCCATTGTGTGTTGTTGGCCCCTTTATCAAAAATTATTTGACCATATATATACGATTTTAATTTTGGACTTTCTATTCTGTTCCATTGGTTTGAGTGTCTATTTTTCTGCCAACACCATGCTGTTTTAATTATTGTGGCTCTATAATATAGTTTGAAGTCAGGTATTGTAAGCCCCCAGCTTCATTCTTTTTTCTTAGGATTGCTTAGCTAGTCGGGGTTTTTTATAGTTCCATATAAATATGATTATTTTTTGTTTCATTTATTTAAAAAAAAGCCATTGGAATTTTGATGGGAATTGCATTGAATTTGTATATTGCTTTGGGTAATATGGTCGTCTTGACTATATTTATCCTTCCTATCCAAGAAAAATAAGTATTTTCCATTTTATTATATCTTTATCAATTTCTCTTAAAAATGCTTTGTAGTTTTCATTATATAGGTACTTTATATTCTTTGTTATGTTTATTCCTAAGTATTTTTTTGTTGTTGTTGCAACTATGAAGGGGATTATTTTTTTTTAGTTTGTTTTCTGATGTTTCATTGTTGGCATATAGGAAGGCAATGAACTTTTGTATATTAATTTTGTATCCTGCGATCTTACTGTATTGGTTTATTGTTTCTAGTCATTTTTTTGTGTAGTCTTTGGGGTATTCGATTTATAGTATCATATCATCTGCAAAAAGTGAAACCTTTATTTATTTTCCAATATGAATGCCTTTTATTTCTTTTTCTTGTCTGATTGCTCTGGCTAGAACTTCTAGCACCACATGAAATAAGAGTGGAGAGATTGGACAACCTTGTCTTGTTCCTGATTTAAGGGGAAAAGTTTTCAGTTTTATGCCATTTAATATGATGTTAGCTGATGGTTTATCATAAATGGCCTTTATTATGTTGAGATATTTTCCTCCTATAGCAATTTTGTTGAGTTTTTTAAACATAAAATTGTTTTGTATTTTATTGAATGTCTTTTCTGCATCTATTGATAAGATCATGTGGTTTTTGTTCTTAGTTTTGTTGATATGGTATATTACGTTAACAATTTTTACTTATGGTGAACCATCCTTGTGATTCTAGAATGAATCTAACTTGATCATGATGTATTATATTTTTAATATGTTGTTGTATTGGATTTGCTAGTATTTTGTTTAGTATATTAGCATCTGTATGCCTTAGAGTCTATTGGTCTGTAGTTTACTTTTTGGGTTGTCCTTGCCAGGTTTTGCTATGAGGGTTATGTTGGCCTCATCAAATGTGTTTGAAAATATTGATTCTTCAATTTTTTGGAAGATGTTGAGTAGCATAGAAACCAAGTCTACTTTGAATGTTTCATAGAATTCAATAGTATAGCCGTCTGGCCCTGGACATTTATTTTTGGGAAATTTTTTTTTTTTACATTTCTTTTTTTTTCTTATTTTTATTAATTTTAATGCAATGAGATTATAAATCAGGGTACATGTGTTTCGAGGAAACATCTCCATATTATTTTACAGTTGATTATGTTGCATACCCCTCACCTAAAGTCAGATTGACTTCTGTCACCTTCTATCTGGTTTTTTTTGTGCCTCTTCTCTTCCCCCACTCCCTCTCTCTTCTTCTTTGCCCCCTCCCCACCTCCATCACATACTATTACCATCACATACTTGTCCATGTCTCTGAGTCTCATTTTTATGTCCCATTTATATATGGATTTATATAGTTCTTAATTTATTCTGATTTACTTATTTCACTCTGTATAATGTTATCAAGGTATATCCATGTTATTGTAAATGATCTGATGTCATCATTTCTTATGGCTTATTAGTACTCCATAGTATATATGTAACAAAGCTTTTTAATCCACTCGTCCTCTCATGGACACTTGGGCTGTTTCCAGATCTTCACTATTGTGAACAATGCTGCCATAAATGTGGGGGTGCATTTCTCCTTTTGAAACCACTCTATGGTGTTCTTAGGGTATATTCCTAAAAGTGGGATAGCTGGGTCAAAAGGCAGTTTGATTTTTAATTTTTTGAGGTATTTCCATACTGTTTTCCACAGAAGCTGCACCAGTCTGCATTCCCACCTGCAGTGCAGGAGGGTTCTCTTTCTCCACATCCTCGCCAGCACTTATTCTGTGTTGTTTTGTTGATGAGCACCATTCTGACTGGTGTGAGGTGATATCTCATTGTGGTTTTAATTTGCATTTCTCTAATGATTAGTGATGTTCAGCATTTTTTCATATGCCTATTGGCCATCTGTATGTCCTCTTTGGAGATGTGTCTATTCATTTCTTTTGCCCATTTTTTGATTGAATTCTTTGTCTTCCTGGTATTGAGATTTACAAGTTTTTTTTTAATAAATTTTGGTTATTAACCCCTTATCAGACGTACTGTTAAATATGTTCTCCCATTGTGTAGTTTGTCTTTTTATTCTGTCCTTATTGTCTTTGACTGTGCAAAAACTATTTAATTTGATATAGTCCCATTTGTTTATCCTGTCTTTTATTTCACATGACCGTGGAGATAAATTTGCAAATATATTGCTGAGAGAGATAACGGAGAGCTTACTGCTTATGTTTTCTTCTAAGATGCTTATGGTTTCACTGCTTACATTTGTTTTTTATCCATTTTGAGTTTATTTTTGTGAATGGTGTCAGTTGGTTGTCTAGTTTCATTGTTTTGCATGTAGCTGTCCAATTTTCCCAACACCATTTATTAAAGAGACTGTCTTTACTCCATTGTATGCCCTTACCTCCTTTGTCAAATATCAGTTGATCATAGAGCTGTTAGTTTATTTCTGGGTTCTCAGTTCTGTTCCATTGATCTATATGCTTGTTCCTATGCCAGTACAAGGCTCTTTTGAGTACAATGGCCTTAGAATATAACTAGATATCAGGAAGTATGATACCTCTTACTTTATTCTTCTTATTTAAGATTGCTGAGGCTGTTCGTGTTTTTTTTTATTTATTCCATATTAATTTTTGAAATATGTGATCTATATCTTTAAAGTATGTCATTGGTAATTTAATTGGTATTGCATTGAATTTATAAATTGCTTTGGGTAATATAGACTTTTTTATTTATTAAATTTAATGCAGTGACATTGATAAATCAGGGTACATATGTTGAGAGAAAACATCTCTAGATTATTTTGACATTTGATTGTGTTGTATACCCCTCCCCCAAAGCTAAATTGTCTTCTGTCACCTTCTATCTGGTTTTCTTTGTGCCCCTCCCCTCCCCCAACCCCTCTCTCCTTCTTCACCCCTCCCCCCTCCCCCACCCCTCACCCCTCTTGCCATCACATTCTTGTTCATGTCTCTGAGTCTCATTTTTATGTCCCCTCTATGTATGGATTCATAAAGTTCTTAGTTTTTTTTTCTGATTTACTTATTTCACTCCGTATAATGTTATCAAGGTCCATCCATGTTATTGTAAATGATCCAATGTCATCATTTCTTATGGCTGAATAGTATTCCATAGTATATATGTACCAAAGCTTTTTAATCCACTCGTCCTCTGATGGACACTTGGGCTGTTTCCAGATCTTCGCTATTGTGAACAATGCTGCCATAAACGTGGGGGTGCATTTCTCCATTTGGAACCGTTCTATGGTGTCCTTGGGGAATATTCCTAAAAGTGGGATAGCTGAGTCAAAAGGCAGTTCGATTTTCATTTTTTTGAGGAATCTCCATACTGTTTTCCACAGTGGCTGCACCAGTCTGCATTCCCACCAGCAGTGCAGGAGGGTTCCCTTTTCTCCACATTGCCAGCACTTATTCTGTGTTGTTTTGTTGATGAGCGCCATTCTGACTGGTGTGAGGTGATATCTCATTGTGGTTTTAATTTGCATTTCTCTAATGATTTAGTGATGTTGAGCATTTTTTCATATGCCTATTGGCCATCTGTATGTCCTCTTTGGAGAAGTGTCTATTCATCTCTTTTGCCCATTTTTGGTTTGGATTGTCTGTCTTCCTGGTGTTGAGATTAAAAGTTTTTTTATAAATTTTGGTTATTAACCCCTTATCAGATGTATTGTCAAATATGTTCTCCCATTGTGTAGTTTGTCTTTTTATTCTGTTTTTGTTGTCTTTAGCTGTGCAAAAGCTTTTTAGTTTGATATAGTCCCATTTGTTTATCCTGTCTTTTATTTCACTTCCCTGTGTAGATAAATCCACAAATATATTGCTCTGAGAGATGTCAGAGAGCTTACTGCTTATGTTTTCTTCTAAGATGCTTATGGTTTCATGGCCTACATTTCAGCCTTTAATCCATTTTGAGTTTATTTTTGTGAGTGGTGTAAGCTGGTGATCTAGTTTCATTTTTTTTGCAGGTAGCTGTCCAATATTCCCAACACCATTTGTTAAAGAGGCTATCTTTACTCCATTGTATTTCCTTACCTTCTTTGTCAAATATCAGTTGTCCATAGAACTGTGGATTTATTTCTGAGTTTTCTCTTCTGTTCCATTGATCTATATGCCTGTTCTTATGCCAGTACAAAGCTGTTTTGAGTACAATGGCCTTGTAGTATAACTTGATATCAGGAAGTGTGATACCTCCAACTTTATTCTTCTTTTTTAAGATTGCTGAGGCTATTAGTGTTCTCTTTTGGTTCCATATAAATTTTTGGAATATGTGGTCTATATCTTTGAAGTATGTCATTGGTATTTTAATTGGTATTGCATTGAATTGGGTAATGTAGACATTTTAATGATGTTTATTCTTCCTAATCATGAGCATGGTATATGCTTCCACTTGTTTGTATCTTCCTTGATTTCTTTTATCAATGCTTTGTAATTTTCCTAGTACAAGTCTTTAGTCTCCTTGGTTAAGTTTACTCCTAGGTACTTTATTTTTTGGGTTGTAATTGTGAAGGGGATTGTTTCCTTATTTTCTCTTTCTGACTGTTCATTGTTGGTGTATAAAAATGCCTCTGATTTCTGAGTATTGATTTTATATCCTGCCACTTTTCTGAATTCATTTATCAGGTCCAGTAGCTTTTTGACTGAGACTTTAGGGTTTTCTATATACAATATTATATCATCTGCAAATAATGATAGTTTTACTTCTTCTTTTCCAACTTAAATGCCTTTTATTTCTTCTTCTTGTCTGATTGCTGTGGCTAGGACTTCCAGGACTATGTTAAATAAGAGTGGTGAAAGGGGGCACCCTGCCTTGTTCCTGATCTTAAGGGTATTGCTTTTAATTTTTGCCCATTGAGTATGATGTTGGCTGTGGGTTTCTCATAGATGGCTTTTATCATGTTGAGGTATGTTCCCTGTAATCCCACTTTGCTGAGAGTTTTGATCATGAATGGGTGCTGGATTTTATCAAATGCTTTTTCTGCATCTATTGAAATTATCATGTGGTTTTTCTACTTCTTTTTGTTTATGTGATGAATCACATTGATTGATTTACGAATATTGTACCGGCCTTGCCTCCCCAGAATAAATCCCACTTGATCATGGTGTATGATCTTTTCCATATATTGTTGGATCCAGTTTGCTAATATTTTGTTGAGGATTGTAGCATCTATATTCATCAGAGATATTGGCCTATAATTTTCTTACTTTGTGTTGTCTTTGCCTGGTTTTGGAATCAGAATTATGCTCACCTCATAAAAGGCACTTGGAAGTCTTCCTTCCTCTTGAATTTTTTGAAATAGTTTGAGAAGGATAGGAGTTAGTTCTTTTTTGAATATTTGGTAGAATTCCGTTGTGAAGCCATCGGGCCCCGGACTTTTATTTGTTAGGAGTTTTTTGATAACTGTTTCGATCTCATTTGTTGTAATCAGTCTGTTTAGGTTTTCTGATTCTTCCAGATTGATTTTTGGAAGATTGTATGTTTCAAGGAATTTGTCCATTTCATCTAGGTTGTCTAGTTTTTAGGCATACAGTTCTTCATTGTATTTTCTTACAATATTTTGTATTTCTGTTGTGTCAGTTGTTATTTCTCCTCTCTCATTTCTAATTTTATTTATTTGAGTCCTCTCTCTCTTTTTCTTGGTGAGTCTACTTAAAGGTTCATCAATCTTGTTACCTTTTCAAAGAACCAGCTCCTAGTTTCATTGATCCTCTGTATTGTTTCTTTAGCCTCTATGCCATTTATTTCTGCTCTGATCTTTATTATTTCCTTCCTTCTACTACAAATGGGCTTTACTTGCTGTTCTTTTTCTAATTCTTTTAGATGCAGGGTTAAGTTGTTTATTTGAGCTTTTCTAGCTTCTGAAAGTGTGCCTGTAGTGCTATGAACTTCCCTCTCAGCACTGCTTTCGCTGTGTCCCATAAATTTTGAGTTGTTGTATGCTCATTGTCATTCGTTTCTAGGAATTTTTTTATTTCTTCTTTGATCTCATTCTTAATCCATTCATTATTTAAAACCCTGCTACTTAGTTTCCATGTGTTTGAGAATTTTTGAGCTTTTCTGTTGTGATTCATTTCTAGTTTCATGCCATTGTGATCGGAGAAAGTGCTTGATATGATTTCAGTCTTCTTAAATTTGTTGAGACCACTTTTGTCCCCTAACATGTGGTCTATCCTAGAGAATGTACCATGAGCACTTGAAAAGAATGTATATTCTGCTGCTTTAGGGTGAAAGGTTCTGAAGATATCTATTAAATTGAGTTGATCTAGTGTTTCCAATAAGTCTGCTGTTTCTTTGTTAATTTTCTTTCTTGAGGATCTATCTAGTGATGTTAGTGGGGTATTGAAATCCCCTAGTATTATAATATTGCTGTTGATCTTGCCCTTTAAATCCATCAGAGTCTGCTTTATATATCTGGGTGCTCCTATATTAGGTGCATAGATATTTATAATAGTTATATCTTCCTGTTGGGTTACTCCCTTTATCATTATGTAGTTACCTTCTTTATCTCTTACTATATCCTTTGTTTTAAAGTCCAATTTGTCTGATATAAGTATTGCTACCCCAGCTTTTTTTTCATTTCCATTTGCATGAAATGTTTTTTTCCATCCTTTTACCTTCAATCTGTGTGTGTCTTTTGTTCTAAGGTGTGTCTCTTGTAGACAACATATGTATGGTTCCTGTTTTCTTATCCACGCAGCTACCCTATGTCTTTTGATTGGATCATTTAATTCATTTACATTTAAGGTTATTATTGATATGTAGTTGTTTATTGCCATTTTCTTCTTTAAAGGTGTATTCCTTTTTTGCTATATTCTTTTCCCACATTTCCTGCTGCAATGGTTTGGTTGTAATGAATTCCTTGAGTTGTTTTTTGTCTGGGAAGCTTTTTATTTCTCCTTTGATTTTAAATGATAGCCTTGCTAGATAAAGTAGTCTTCATTGTAGGTTCTTTTTCTGCATTACTTTGAATATTTCTTGCTATTCCCTTCTGGCCTCAAGTGTTTCTGTTGACAAGTCGGATGTCATCCTTATTGGGGCTCCTTTGTAGGTGATAAGTTGATGTAGGTTTCTTTGTGTTTCTCTTTAATGGAGTTCTCTATGCTTCTTGAACTTGTGAGAGTTTCTCCTGCATTAATTTGTGGAAGTTTTCAACTATGATATGATTAAACAAAGTCTCTATCCCTTGTTCTTTCTCTTCTTCTTCAGGAACCCCTATGATGTGGATGTTATTTTTCTTCATGTTGTCACAGAGTTCTCTGAGAGTTTCCTCAGACTTTTTGAGTCTCTTTTCTTTTTTCTTCTCTGCTTTCTTGCCTTCATTCAAGTTGTCCTCCAACTCTCTGATTCGATCCTCAGCTCTATCCATCCTGTTTTTAATTTCTTCCATTGCGGTGTTCATTTCTGATATTGTATTTGTCATCTCTGACTGATTCTCTTTTAATATTTCAATATCCTTTTTTATACCCACTATTTCTTTCTTTAGGTGTTTGTAATGACCACCTATTGTTATTCTTAGATTTCTAAGCATCTTTACAATAATTATTTTGAACTCCTCTTCTGGAAGTTTCGTTATTTCCATATCACTCAGTTAAGTTCCTGGAGGTTTCTCTTGGGGTTTCATTTGGATTGCATTTCTCTGTCTTCTCATTATGCCTGTGTGTTTGGGTGTTTTATTTGTAGAACTACTTGAGTGTTGTCTGCCTTCTGGGTGAGTTTTTAAATAGTTTTTCTATTTCCTCCCTGTTTATGGATTTCTTTAGGCTTTCTGTTTCTTCATGACTCAGTCTAGGAAGATTGTATTGTTCTCGGAATTCACCCATTTCTTCTAGATTTTTGAATTTGGTGGTATATAGTTTTTTATAGTATTCTACAATAATTCTTAGTATATTTATGATATCTGTGGTGATTTCTCTTCTTTCATTTTGGATTTTGTTTATATGCATCCTTTCTCTTTTTTTCTTTTGGTGAGTCTTGTCCAGGGTTTGTCAATTTTGTTGATCTGTTCAAAGGACCAGCTCCTTGTTTTATTAATTTTTTCTATAGTTTTTCTGTACTTTATTTTATTTATTTCTCCTCTGATTTTTTTAGTTCCTTTCTTCTGCTTGTTTTGGATTGTCTTTGTTCTTCTTTTTCTAGTTCCTTAAGATGTGAAGTTAAGTGGTTTACTTGGGCTCTCTTTTGTTTGTTCATATAGACCTGTAGTGATATGAACTTTCCTCTTATTACTGCTTTTGCTGCATCCCAGAGATTGTGATATGTTGTACTGTTATTTTCATTTGTCTGTATGTATTTTTTTTATCTCTTTTTGATCCATTTATTTTTTAAAGTATGCTGTTCAGTTTCAAGATTTTGTGGTTTTTAATGCCTTTTTACTGTTGAGGTCTAGTTTCAGGTCTTTATGATCAGAAAATATGCTTGGTATAATTTTAATTTTTCTGAATTTGCTGATGTTATTTTTGTGACCCAACATATGGTCAATTCTTGAGAATGTTCCATGTACACTAGAGAAAAATGTATACTCTGGTACTTTGGTATAAAATGTTCTGTAGATGTCTATTATATCCAATTGTTCTAGTGTTTCATTTAAGGCTAATATTTTTTTTTATTGATTTTCTGTTTCGATGAATGAACTAGAGTCATCAGCAGTGTATTGAGGTCTCCAAGTATAATTGTATTTTTGTCAGTTTTTGTTTTTAGGTCAGTCAGTAGCTGTCTTATATATTTTGTTGCTTCTTGGTTTAGTGCATATTTATTAAGAATTGTTACGTGTTCTTGATTCAGTGTTCTCTTAATCATTATGAAATGATTGTTTTTGTCTCTGATTACCTTTGCTGTCTTGTAGTCTTCTTTGTTAGATATACTTCTACTTCTTGTTTGATTGCTGTGGCTATGTCTTCCAGAACTATGTTGAATCAGAGTGGTGAAGAAGGGCACTTCTACCTTATTACTGATTTTAAGGGAATTGCTTTTAATTTTTGCCCACTAAGTATGATGTTGGCCATAAGTATGTCATAGATGGTGTTTGTCATGTTGAGGTTTTTTTTCTGTATTCACACTTTGCTGAGAGTTTTTATCATAAATAAATGGGTACTGGACTTTATCAAATGCTTTTTCTGCATTGATGGATATTATCATGTGATTTTTATCCTTCTTTTTGTTTATGTGATAAGTCACATTGATTGATTTGCAAATATTGTACCAGCCTTGCCCCCTCAGAATAAATCCCACTTGATAATGATGTATGATTTTTTTCATGTATTGCTGGATCAGGTTTGCTGATATTTTGTTGAGAATTTTAGCATCTAAGTTCATGAAATTCATCAGGAATATTGGCATATACTTTTCTTTCTTTCTAGTGTCTTTACCTGATTTTGGAATAAGGATAATGCTTGCCTCATAAAAGGAGCTTGGAAGTTTTTCCTACTCTTGAATTTTTTGAAATAGCTTTAGAAGAATAAGTGTTAGTTCTTCTTTGAATATTTGGTAAAATTTGCCTGTAAAGCCATTTGTTTCAGGACTTTTGTTTGCTGGGAATATTTAATAACTGTTTCAATTTTGTTTGTTTTAATCAGTCTCTTTAGGTTTTCTAATTTTTTCTGATTGAGTTTTCAAAGATTATATGTTTCTAGGAATTTATCAATTTTCCCTAGGTTGTCCAATTTTTTGGCATATACATATTCATAGTATTTTCTTACAATCCTTTGTATTTCTGTTGTGTCACTTGTTCTTTTCCACTTTCATTTTTAATTGTATTTATTTGAGTCCTCTCTCTTTTTTTCTTTTTGATGAGTCTGGTAAAAAGTTCATTAATCTTGTTTACCTTTTCAATCTCTTGGTTTCATTGATTTTTTTGTATTGTTTTTTTAGCCTCTATGTCATTTATTTCTGCTCTGATCTTTATTATTTCTTTTCTTCTACTTTCTCTGGGCTTTACTTACTGTTCTTTTTCTAGTTCTTTTATGTGCAAAATTGTTTATTTGCTTCTTTAGGTATGCCTGTAATGCTTTGAACTTCCTTCTTATGACTGCTTTTGTTGTGTCCCATAGATTTTGACTTCTATGTTCATTATTTCTTTCAAGAAAATTTTTTATTTCTTCCTTGATCTCATTGTTAACCTACTCATTATTCAATAATATGCTATTTAGCTTCCAAGTGTTTGAATATTTTTCAGTTTTTCTATTATAATTGACTTCTAGTTACATGCCATTGTGATAAGGTGCTTGATATGATTGCAATCTTCTTAAATTTATTGACACTTGTTTTGTGTCTTAACATGTGGTCTATCTTAGAAACTGTACCATAAGCACTTTAAAAGAATGTATATTTTGCTGCTTTAGGTTCAATGATTCTAAAGATATCTATTAAATCCAGTTGTTCTAGTGTGTCATTTTAGGCTGCTATATCTTTGTTAATTTTCTATCTGGAGGATCTATCCATGGATGTTAGTGGGTTATTAAAATCCCCTATTATTATAGCATTGCTGTTGATCTTGCCCTTTATGTCCATAAAAATCTGCTTTATATATTTAGGTGCTCCCAAATTAGGCACATAGATATTTACAATGCTTATAGCCTCCTGTTGGATTGCTCCTTTTATCATTATGTAGTGACCTTCTTTATCCCTTACTATATATAGCCTTTGTTTTAAAGTCTATTTTCTCATATATAAATATTGCCACACCATTTTTTTTTTCATTTTCATTTGTGTAAAATACTTTTTTATCTCTTTATTTTCAGTCTATGTGTATCATTTGCTCTGAGGTGGGTCTTTTGTAAAGAGCATATGTACAGATCCTGTTTTTATATCCACATAGATACCCTTTGTCTTTTGATTGGGGCATTTAATACACTTAAATTTAAGGTTATTATTGATATGTAGTTGTTTATTGCCATTTTAATCTTTACACCTACAATCCTCTTTTTCTTGATTTTTATTGCCTTTGCTGTTTTTTTTTTAACATTGTTATTAACATCTTTAACAGTTCTGGTGTGGTTGTAATGAATTCCTTGAGTTTTGGGGGGTTTTTTTGGTTTTTTTCTTTTTTTGCCTTGAAAGCTTTTTATTTCTCCTTCCATTTTTAAAATTTTTTTTTTGTATTTTTCTGAAGCTGGAAATGGGGAGAGACAGACAGACTCCCGCATGCGCCCGACCGGGATCCACCCAGCACACCCACCAGGGGCGACGCTCTGCCCACCAGGGGGTGATGCTCTGCCCCTCCGGGGCGTCACTTTGCCATGACCAGAGCCACTCTAGCGCCTGGGGCAGAGGCCAAGGAGCCATCCCCAGCACCCGGGCCATCTTTGCTCCAATGGAGCCTCACTGCGGGAGTCAAAGAGAGAGACAGAGAGGAAGGAGGGGGTGGGGGGTGGAGAAGCAAATGGGTGCTTCTGCTATGTGCCCTGGCCGGGAATCAAACCCGGGTCCCCCACACGCCAGGCCGATGCTCTACCGCTGAGCCAACCGGCCAGGGCTCCTTCCATTTTAAACAATAGCCTTGCTGGATAAAGAAGCTTGGTTGTAGGTTCTTATTTTGCATCACTTTGAATATTTCTTGCCAATCCCTTCTTGCCTCAAGTGTTTCTTTTGAGAAGTCAGGTGTTTTCTTTATGGGGGCTCTTCTGTAGGTAATTTACAGCTTTTATCTTGCAAGTTTTAGTATTTTTTCTTTGTCTCTTAACTTTGGCAGTTTAATTATGATGTGTCTTGGTGTAGGCCTCCTTGGTTTTCTCTTTAATGGGACTCTTCTTCTTGAGCTTATGTGACTTTTCCCTTCATTAATTTAGGGGAGATTTCAGCTATAATTTCTTCAGTCAAGTTCTCTATTCCTTGTTTATACTCTTCTCTTTTAGGAACCCCTATGATGCAGATGTTGTTTCTCTTTATTTTGTCACAGAGGTCTCTTAGAGTTTCCTCAGACTTTTCATACCCCCTTTTTCATTGCTGCTCAGTTTTCATGCTTTTGTTTATCTTGTCCTCTAAATTGCTGATTTAATCCTCTGCTTTATCCTGCCCGCTGTTAATTCCTTCTAGTTCAGTTTTTATTTCTGATATTATTTTCATCATTTCTGACTTTTTTTTTTATGATTTTAATGTTGTTTTTGATGCTTGCCATCTCTTTATTTATGTGCTCATTATATTCATCAATTGTTGCTCTAAGATCCTTGAGAATCATAAAAATTATTGTTTTAAACTCTGCATCTGGTATTTTGGTTACTTTCATCTCATTCAGTTCATTTTCTGAGGATTTCTCTTGTTGATTCATTTGGGTCACATTTTTCTGTCTGGCCACTTTGTCTGTGTATTACATAGTGCTGTCTGACTTTGAAATTTTTGTGTGGAAGAAGGGCTCAGTGGTACTGTCCTCCAAACGACTTATTTTTTGTTGTTGTTGTTGTTCTAGAAATGCTTCTTGAGGGTACTATTTTCCCTCTTGTTGTATGTGAGTAGTAGATGCAGTTGGTCCTTTCATGGGTATAGTTATCCATTCAGGCTGGCTGGCTCTAAGGGCCAACCTTGATCATTTGTATTACACACTGTGCAATGTCTGTCCTGTTGAGGACATATTTATTCTCCACAGTGTCTGGTGCATGCTAGACTCCTTCTTTGGGTGTGCTGCTTGTGTAGGGAGTTAAGTCTAGTTTTTGTGCTGTTTATCACCCACTACCAATAGTGTTGGCTCTAATTATTTTTGGTTTGACATCAGCTGTTGTTTGTAACCTGCTGTGGGTTACCTTTCTGTAGTTACTACGCTTTTCACTGTTTGTGTCATTTTCTATGCCTGGATACTGTGGGAAGTGCCAATCTTTGTATGTATAAGGATCAGTTTCCTCCTGCTTAGAGATGACAGCAGCTCTGTAAAACTCCAAGCTCTGTAAGATTTGTCTCCACTTTTCAACTGCTCCTCCTCCTCTTGCAGCTGCATGGTCTTCCAAAAGAGTCTTCTGTAGAAAGATTGTAGTGTGGGCTCAGACTGGCATCACCCTATCAACCCCTCTACAGATTGCACACTTGGTGTGTTAGGGCAGCTGAAGTTGTGAATACAACATCTGTGGGACACCCTATTTCAGTGGTCTCTTGGTCAGGAGCTCAGTAAGGGCATGTGGCCTCTACTCCAGAAATTGATTCCTCAGCCACTGCTGGATACTCAAACTTTATTTCTCTCCAACAAGGTGAGCTGCAGGTTCAGACCAAGTATGGCCGACAGACTCCTCTGCTAAAGTTCTTTCAGCTGGTGAGACCCTGGTCTCAGGGAGGAAGTCTGAGCGAGTCCTCTCCTGGGTCTGACTGTGCCCCTCCCAATGGTAGCTAAGCCCCTAGACTAGATCCAACAATAAACTCACAGGGACCTACATGTTAAATGTTCACGTTTCAAGTCTTTCTCCTTTCCTTCTGTGGAATATAGCCTAGTGGGGCAGGATATCCAGCGCCCAGGCTGGCTGACTATGATGCACCATATCCAATGCACATGAGTCGCTTTGCCAGTGATGATCACAGAGAGTGGAACTCTCCTCAGCTTGGTCAGGTTTAAGGAGTTTTTCTTTAGGATACCATTCTAGCCAGGGTTGTTAGGTCCTGAACCAATGCTTTCTGCAGCTGGGCCCTGGATGTGCCAGCCCTGCTTCTCCCTAGGAGGAACCCAGTGCAGACCAGTGGGAGACACTGCTTGTGACTGTCTCTCAGCAACCTTCTTGGAGCTACAAGCAATCCAGAGTTTATGGCTGTCTCTGCTGGTCCCAGGTTCAAATGGAAATACCAAGCTGCATGAGTAGGCTGGTTTTTAACCACTGTGGTCTTGGGGGAAAGTCTGTTCAAATAGCCAAGTTTCCCTCAGTCCCACCTCTTACAACCTCTGCCTGCTGGCTGCTTGTTAGGTTCAGCCATTGAAAACACCTCTGCTAGAGTCTAGAGCCTGCTGCAATTCAGGTATTAGGAAGGTTGGTGGGTGTGGCTCCACCCCTTGGCCCCAGGTGTCAGACTGTCCAGACATTTTTCACAGACCTCAGTAGGGTATGGCTTCAGGAGTCCAGTGGGTGTGGCCTCTGAGACCCAGAGATGTGGTCTGCCTGCTCACAGTTTCAACTGAGTCTCTTGTAGGTGGAAGCACCAGTCATAGACTCAGGAGAGTGAAGGGCGGGGGCCTCAGTCTCAACACCAGAAAGTTGTGTCATTGACATGCCCCCTGCTTCCTGGCCTCTCAGAACAACCCATTGCCATGACTGGTGTCCAAAAAATTTCCAAGGGTGGAGCAGCTGCTTTTCCTCAGGCTGATACCCCTCAGAGGGGATTGCTCCGTACAAGAAAGATGGCAACAGCAGTACTAGAGAATGACTCAGCACAGGGTTTCTGGTGGCCTTCCCCCACATTATTTCTCCCTGGGCCTCCAACTTTATACTCTCCTCATGCAATTTCAGTCCTCTCAGCTGTCCCCCACCAGAGCTCCGGGTAAGTGTCTGTGAATGAGGTTTTCTATGCAGGCCCTTTAAGATGGAGTCTGCATCCAAGAGCTGTGTCTCTTTTTTGCAAACAAAAACCTGCCTCTTTTCCCAGTTAAATAATGTCTGAGCACCTCTTCTAGGCTCTGGGGCTCTAGGAGGGGCTCCAGGCTTGGGGTTGAGCACCCCAACTTCTCAGGCGATCCTCCCCTCCATGAGAGTCCCTGCAGACCCTCATCTGCCACTCACTCCTGGGAGCAGGGCAGCCCTTTCTGTGTCTCTGCCCTTCCTACAAATCTCGATGTTCCAATCCTTTCTCTTAGTTTAGTCTTAAATTGGTTTTTCAAGATGATTGTTCTTAAATTAGGTTATAATTCAATTTGGTCCTGGGAGGTGGCATTTGGAACGTCCGCCTACTCCGTTGCCATCTTTATTTCTCTCGTGACATAGAATTAACTCTTTTTTTAGGGATCATCAGTCTATATAAAATGTACTGTAAAATTGGATAGGAGTATGGAACTAAAGTCTCATCTGCTTTAGTCTAAGATTAAGAAAATGGAGCAGACATAAAAGATCCCCAAACTATGAAATATTGAAGTTAAGCAAAGCTCCCTCATCTGATACCTCCATCTTTCAACTAAATGTTCATATCAGCTGTCCCATGGTGTGCTGAAATTAAGGCACACTGCATAATGCATTTACATAATTGCACAAATTAAAGCTGCCTCAGAGTATGAGGTTTACTGGTGATTGTCCTCTGCTCTTTCACTCGCTGGTTACAAAATGCTGAGTGCTCTTACCTTGATCCAACCTTGCTCCCCCCCTCAGCAGGGTACAGGGAAGAATTGCCCTGCTTCTCCATGACAGTGACCATCAGGACACATCTAAGTAGCAGCTTTTTCTGGGAAAACAGGGGAGTGCCCAGGGCCCCAGCTCAGGGGGTTTCCCCAGCTGAGGTAGCGACTCTCCCATCCTTGGTGGCTCCCTGGGTGCCCTTGTACACCTGCCCTTCGTATTCCTCAGCTTCAGGATCTACAAAAGGACAGCCCCAGATTAGGTGTAATCTTGGGACCTGTGTTTGTTAGGCAGCTTATCTTTTTCACCTTTGATTATAAATTGCCCTTTAAAAAATTCTGACAAGTTAACTGCTCTTGAAATGATTTGCTGGAAGCAAGTCCTATTCTTCCAACACTGAACAGTGACAGGAGTTAACTTCTCAAAGGGTTTAGAGTTGGGGCAAATTGTCAAGAAACTAGACCTCGTTTAGTCTGAGGAAATTTTCCTGTGCACAGCACTGCCTGGTTCTATGGAAAAAGAACTCGATAAAGAGGTGACAGGTGTGGTTGCAGGGGCCGCCATGCCTGGACAAGTGGACCTTTCTTCCCTGATTTTCCATTTGTCAAACTGCAGAATATAATGTCTTTCACACTTGTAGTATGTGGTTTTATTGTTAGCATCAAGTTCAATAACTCTCTGTGAGTTTGAAAAAAATTTATATTAACATGAAGGTAAAAAGCAGCGCCGTCAAATGAGCATGCACTTTGGAGTCAGTAAATGCTGTCTTTACCATTGGCTACATCAGCACAGGCAGGATAGCTCAATTTTTATTTTAATTTGTAAAAAGGGGGTGGCAAGACTTGCCCTGCCTGCCTCGTATTGATGCTGTCACTCAAATGGATAGTCTAAGTACATGTAAAAGTGTAAAGGTAGTAAATTCCACACCCAAACGTGAGAGGTGCCTGAAGTTTTGCCAGGTGCATGATGTGTCCTTTAATCCTCAAAAAGACCCTTTTAGAAAAGGATGCTGTGATCCCCTTTTTCTCATTAAGAAAATTGAGGCTTGGGGATGTGCAGCCACACACTGGTCAGTGGGGCCAAGATTCAAAAACCCCTCTGATTCATGAGCTCCTGTTCTGAATCATGTTCTACACAACTGTCAATGACTAAAACCTGCTGCTTTAATGTTTTCAGTAAATGACAATGATATCATGTAAGCACAGAGGATGTTATTTTCTCAGAGAGGGGGTTCTTCTGGTTGACCTGGTAACATCCCTTTTTATGGAACATTTAATATTATCTCTCAATTACGATTGCAGGTCACCAGAGACATTAAGTAATAACTTTCAAAAGACCAAGGGGAGAAAGATCAGGTTTCAGGAAGCATCCCCTTAATAAATTAGCTCTATTGCTTGAGTATAATTATTAATTCTTCCTTGCCAGATATGTGGATTATATTCTGAATGTAAGTTAAGATGTCTGGGAAACAAATTTATTGTAAACATGATTCCTACTTTAGGTCATTTGTAAAAGGGGAAGGAGAGTCTAAGGTTAGCCCAGATACAGGAGGTAAGAGGGCTGGGAAAGATCTTGTTCATGTTGGGCAGAATTTGTAAGTTGAACATGGATCCTTATGACTTATTGATGTATTTGTTCTTTCTGGCTTTAGAGTATTCACTTTCTTGTTATTAGAGTACACTCTTAGAAGAGAATTTGATCACTTGTCCTTGTTCTCCTTGTACTTTTTCTTAAGTCTGAGAGTTTTTGTGAGGAAGCAGGGATTGTTCTGTGCAGAAGAGATATGACTCTGGAGAGAGACTAGTAAAGATCAGGAAAAAAAAGAGGGTTGGAGGTTAGAATGAAGCTATTTAAAAAGGGGATGGATGAAAAAAATGAAGGTATTTAGGAGTATAAATTGACAGTTACAGAATAGTCACAGCTTTGTAAAGTATAGCACAGAGAATATAGTCAACAATATTATAATAAATGTGTGTGGTGTCAGATGGGCACTAGATATACTGGGGTGATCACTTAGTAAGTTACATAAAGTCTAATCACTGAGCTGTACACCCAAAATTAATATAATATCGTCTATCAGCTGTAATTAAAAAATAAAGAGTTATTTAAAATTAAATAAAAAGAAGGTAAAAGGGTTTTCATTAAGCAGAAGCTGTTTGTGTTCTGGGGATAACAAAGAAAGAAAGAAAGAAACAACAACCCACGAACCATTTATTGAGCATGCTCTGTGCTCTCAGCATTTGGGATGTCCAATGCACTTGTCTGATTCCCTTTCTAATGGAAAAATGGTCTTGGATGGTAGGAAGGAGGAGGGTTAAGGCATATAAATTGCTCACTAGGGCCAGATGGAGGGAAATGACTCAGAAGGGAAGAGCAGAAATGCCTTACATTTACAGGAGTTGTCAGGTCAGATAGTTTCAGAGGCTGGAAAATGGTGGTGACCAGAAAGGAGGGACTCTGTAAGACTTCTCAGTCAGGGTAAATAGCATCCTGTGTCAATTAGAGAGGGATACAATTACCCTAACTTGAGGATAGGTTATTTCCTGACTCATGTCATCTCCTTTATTAAAGAAGTCTGATCGAAATAAATCGTGGCTGTTAGGGTGGTTTATTTGAAGAACCTAGACTCAGGGTGAGGTTAGGGAAGTTGGTGCACTGGGTACAGACCAGAGTCATAAGACACTGCTGGACACATATGATTAAGACCAGGCATCTCCATTGTCTTAAGCTTTGAGTCAAGCCTGTTGATCCTCTTTCAGAGTGTAATGCTTCTGATGAGAAGTATCTTTACCTCACAATTAATATAAGCTTTCATTTGCTTGCTCACAAACTTCTCAAAGTGGCCTAACTTGGGAAAAAAATGAAGCAATGCCCCAAAACTCACTCAAAGGTCTACATTTTAACATTCTGCAGCTGCCTCTTGGCTTTCTTATCCTTTCTAGAAGTTGGTAGCTATATCCAGCAGAGGAAGTACACTGTTAGCTTGAATGACAGCCTTCTTGAGTTTCAGTTTGTGTTTTATGGTTGTTTCATGACTTCATGTCTAAGAAAAAAAATACTTTCTTCATTTTGAAGCCTGTGCAGATTTTTCTTGCAGCAAAATGAAGGCAAGAGAGTTATCATATTGAGTTAGTTTTATCCAAGATTTCCAGCTAATAGCTTTGATTTCTTTACCAAGTTGGGAGTGGAGACTGTTTTCTGAAGCCAGAGAAGATAATCTGTATGATCTAATGAATAGATAACCCTAGGATCCATAAGCAGAGGCCACTACGATCCCATGAGCAGATGACACTATGACCTCACGAGTAGATGTCTTCTGAGCTCCCGCTCTACAGCCTATGGGTCTCACTTCTTTTTATTCTATTATGTGGCACTTTCAAAACTTCTCTTTAGTTCCTTTATCCAGCACTTTTCCCCTACAAGCATCAGAATTAGGGAAACATAAATCATCTCAAGATAAGGGTGCTTTGATAAACTGAAGGGAGAAGAGAATAAAGACTCTAAAGCATCAGGACTGTCACAACTCTAAGATATATTACTCATAGGAAAGCAATGCTCAGAGCTACAGTGGCATTTAAAATGCAATGCAGGGCCCTGATTGGGTAGCTCAGTTAGTTAGAGCATTGTCTCAAAACAGAAAGGTTGCAGGTTCAATCCCTGGTCAGAGCACATCCAATAAACAACCAATGACTACATAGATAAGTGGAACAACAAGTTAATGTTTCTTTCTCTCTGTCTTCCTCTTTCTCTAAAATCAATCAGTCAGTAATTAAAAAGTATAAAGTGCATACCTGACCAGGTGGTGCAGTGGATAGAGTGTTGGACTGGGACACTGAGGACCCAGGTACAAAACCCCAAGGTCGCCGGCTTGAGCACAGGCTTATTCCGGCTTGAGCACGGGCTCATTCCGGCTTGAGCACGAGCTCACCAGCTTGAGTGTGGGGTTGCTGGTTTGAGCATGGGATCATAGACATGACCTCATGGTTGTTGGCTTAACCCCAAAGGTCATTGGCTTGAGCAAAGCGTCACTTGCTCTCCTGGTCAAGGCAAGTACGAGAACGCAATCAATGAACAACTAAGGTTCCACAGCAAAGAATTGATGCTTCTCATCTCTCTCTTCCTGTCTGTCTGTCCCTATCTGTCCCTCTCTCTGACTCTCTCTCTATATCTGTCAAAAAAATTATATATATATTCATTGCTCACAAAAATTAGGGAATATTTATAGCTTCACATTAATTTTGAAATATTCCCTAAGTTTTGTAAGTAGCATATATATCAAGTGCAATGCTAGAAAGCAACAAATTTTCATTCCTAACTTTGACATTCCCTCTTTTCTTTTCTTTTTCTTCACTCTTTCTGCATTTGATGTTCACAAAGTTTAAATACATTTGACATTCACAAAGTTTTAGAAAATGGTGCACTTATTTTTCTCATGTGTGCTCTGAAAGCAGAGGCCTAGTTATGTATCTCTATTAGTATTTTTCTTCTCAAAACAATTGACCATCAATAACCCTGTCATTCATCCATGCATTCATCTATTCATTATATTCATTGATTATATACTTTGTTGTCACCCTAGTGTTTTCAGAAGAGTAAAAAACAACAATAACTAATATTTATGGTCTATTTCTTAACAGCAGGCCCTATGTAAAGTATTTTACAGGTCAAATCCATTCACTAAATGGTCCCAACAGCGTAATTAGAACTGCCCTTGTTCCGTATGAAAATGTAAGATTTTGGGAATATGAATGACTTTTCCAAGGTCAGCAGAGATCACAGCAATTGTATGATAGACTGTCACCTTGGTTACATGTGATCCTTTTTCTGGGTTAGTGGCTATCTAATGTAAGCTGCATCAAAATTGCCTGGAAGATTTTCTTTAAAGAAATTGCATCCCATCCATATTCCTAAAGTCTGAGAATTTGTATACCTAATGAGTCCCCATCATAAGATGCTACTGAAACCCTACTTTGAGAACCAGGGCTCTAATCCAATGATTTTCAATGTCTTCCATCTCACAGCACACACAAGCTAATCACTAAAATTCTGTGGCATATCAAAAAGATATGTTTTTATTTTTTGCTGACCTGACAAAAAAAGGTCTGATTTTGATTCACTGACATTAAATGACTATTGTTACGTTGGCTGTTGTGATTTTTAAAATTTATTTGACAGTCTAAGAAAAAAGTGGTCTGTGCCCCCGACTAAACAGTCAGGTATTGCATGTTTTAAAAATTCCTGCAAGGCCCTGGCCAGTTGGCTCAGTGGTAGAGCATCAGCCTGGCGTGCAGGAGTCCTGGGTTCAATTCCCAGCCAGGGCACACAGGAGAAGTGCCCATCTGCTTCTCCACCCCTCCCCCTCTCCTTCCTCTCTGTCTCTCTCTTCCTCTTCCGCAGCCAAGGCTCCAGTGGAGCAAAGTTGGCCTGGGCACTGAGGATGGCTCCAGGGCCTCTGCCTGAGGCACTAGAATGGCTCTGGTTGCAACAGAGCGCCGCCCCAGATGGGCAGAGCATCACCCCCTGGTGGGTGTGCTGGGTGGATCCCAGTTGAGCGCATGTGGGAGTCTGTCTGACTGCCTCCCCATTTCCAACTTCAGAAAAATACCAAAAAAAAAAAAAAATTTCTGCAGCACAGCAGTTGAAAACAGCTGCCCTAGGCTATGCCATCTTTCTGCCCCCTCCCTCTGTGTTGCGGTTGCTTTAGGGAAGGTGGAAGTTATCCTTGTAGTGAGTCACAGCTCACATTCACAAAATGCCTGTGAATATAAGGGCCAGCTCTCTCAGCCAAGACACCACAGAGCTGCTTCTATCCTGCGCTAGATTTCTATCTGTGAAGTTGACTAAGGTTCTACTGTTTTCTCAGAGTTTTCTGAGAAAATATGTCAGTGAGGAAGCTTTTTTTCAATGGCAGGGACATCCTTAGAGGAGAAGATATTTACTATGCCCTCATGTGCTGGCAGTGGAAGTACACACAATATAGACATCTAAATAACTCCCTAATGCAATTCTGCTCAGCATTCCAGGGTCAAAGCATAGCTATTCTGGAACATCTTTCTGAGTCTTGAAAGCAGATAGCAAAAACAGCTGCTGCATGGAGTCCATTTATTTATTCAGATCTCTCATGTAAACACAGGGCAATGACAGATCATTACTTGGCCTGACAACGTGACCTTGCTTCAGCAGGAACCTTGTCCTCATGTGAGCCTACTGGCCCTTAGTGTGTCTGCAAACAGTGGCAAAGAGGAAACAGAAGGAAAATGAGAGTAAGAAAATAGGGTTGAGTTGCAAAACGTGGATAAAACAATGGGTGTTGCAATGCCCAGGTTATGTGAGACCCCGCTGGAAGGTGGAGATAAAAGCTCTAGGGATAGTTCTGCTCTCTGGAACTGGGGGTAGGCACTTTTTTGCAGCCTAGAGTCCACCCTACCTCTATGGAAGCTATTTGAAGTTTGCACAGTGGGACAGCTTTGTGAGGCGGCCCACTCATTTTTACGAGGGTCTCTGGGGTAAAGCAGTTATACAATCATCCCCCAGCGTGTGACCTTCAGTTAAGTACAAACTATATTAAGTAGGTCATCTGGGGCTGAAAGCAGGTAGGGCCAAGCAGTTAAGATTTAAGTTCAGTTTGGCGGTAACCTGTCTTGTTATGATAAGATAGAGGCATGAATAGGGCCTGCGTGGGGAGAAAGAGCAAGTGAGTAGGGGATGAATAATTCACAGGGCTCCTTCCAGACACCATTTAGTGGAAGTGACAGAAATCCTGCTTATCCAAAAAAGACTCAAAATTTAACTGTGGGGATGATGTTGGGCAAATAAGTTTGTAAAATGTGTTTAGGTTTGCTCATTTGTATTTTGCATTGGCGCATGACAACACCATGTGTGTATAGTCTATGGAAGGCTGTGGGTGCTTGTCCTCAGGGCAGCAGATTGCAAAGTGTGAACTACCTGCCTACTTGAGGAGGAGTGATTGTTTGCTACTGTTTGCTGAAGAAGGTTTTTTTCCTCCAGCTTGTTTTGTTGGAAAGTCTAGAGAGAGAGAGAGAGAGAGAGAGAGCAAAAGAGGTGAGTTGGGTCTTGGGAGTCCTGAAATTTTGGCCCCGCCTGTTTGGCTTGGGAGTGGTGTTTTGCTTGTGGAGGCCTAGGAGTTTGCTAAACCTGGAGAATGAGTCCGATGAATCCAGAGAGCTAAGGGGCTTGGGAGCCCTGGGAGGGAGAGGGAAGGGGTCTTCCCTGCCTTTTTGGTTGTCTGCTGTTAGGATACTTTAATAAATGAAATGGCCCACCATTGTCTGGCTCAACAGTTCCTTTACCATCTGCCCAAATTCAATGCAAACCTGCATGACAATGGCAGTGGCCACTGGCCTTACAGATAGATGGTCTTTTACAGCAGTGGTCCCCAACCCCCGGGCCACAAACCAGTACCGGTCCATGGGCCATTTGGTACTGATCCTCAGAGAAAGAATAAATAACTTACATTATTTCCATTTTATTTATATTTAAGTCTGAATGATGTTTTATTTTTAAAAAATGACCAGATTCCCTCTGTTACCTCCGTCTAAGACTCACTCTTGATGCTTGTCTTGGTCACGTGATACATTTATCCATCCCACACCCTAAAGGCCGGTCCGTGAAAATATTTTCTGACATTAAACTGGTTCATGACCTAAAAAAGGTTGGGGACCACTGTTTTACATGACTTCTTAGATTTGTTTGTTGAGGGAATGACAATGTCTACCAAATATTTGGTCAGCACTTCATCATCCACACACAAGGAGGCTTTGAGACCTTAATGTGGCTTTCCAAGACACACCAACATATCCCCAGCAAACCTGGGAAGGGTGTGCTTGTGTTGACAAATGAGTTTCTTAAGCTTTGACTTCATGAAGATACAGGGTTAATTATTAACTAGACTATTGATCTTAAATGTATCAGCAGGCTAAGGAGCAGGTGACTGCCCAATCCCAGTCAGCTCCCAGAAAATGGAACCACATTTTTTACATTTAGAGTGATGCCCAGCTTCCTAATCACATCCAAGCACTTAAAAATTAACTTTACAACGAGCAGCCCAAGAGGCAGAATGAATGCAGGGTGGGCCTCTGATGTTCTGCCTTACCTCTCCCAAACCTGTGTTCTTTACCTGTGCCTCTTGGCTAACTCCTGAAATGTTTCTCTCTATTTCAGGTGTGCGACACAATCAGTGGTTTATCTGGTGAGTCTTCTGATAAAGCAATTTTCTAGAACTTCACCAATTTTGAATGATCACCAGGTTAGCTGTGTTGTACCTGCACAGGAAGAGATAGGAATTCTTCCAGGAAACTTTCTTCCAGATGGTTGCTTCCATTAAACTGGTCAGTGATAAAGGTTTTAAGGATTACATAGGCTGAACCAAAGAGGTGACTCAAGGCACCAAGATATTACTTCTCACATGACCAAGTGGTCATTTTTAAACAAACACTAAAAACAATTTGATAAATATTTGATTAAAAATGGCTAGTCAGCCAATACCAATGACAGGAGCAGTAGGACAACTGATCCATGTATAAGTGGAAGTTGAGTCACATTTTAATTTAGTGTAGCCTACAATTCAACTTAAAACTCTTAGCATTTAGGCCTGTGGTCTCTAATTACTTTGTAGTTTTGAATTCAATAGAGGACAATATAATTTTCTGGTGACATGTGAATGATAGTGGTACTTTTCTTGCCTTACTCAGAGAATCAATATAAAGATTCACAAAATTTTTGTCAATTGAAAGGGAATGTGCCTACATAAGACATTTTGGCGTGTTATTTAAAATTTTTTTTCTTTTTTTTTTGAGAGAGGCAGGGAGAGACAGAGAGAAATAGGAAAATTGAGCTGCTCCTGTATTTGCCCTGACTGTGTAATTGAACTGACAATCTCCACGCTTCAGGACAATGCTTAAACCAACCAAGCTATATGGCCAGGGCCTAATTTTTCTTGCTTTTTAGAGAGACAGAGAGAGAAAGAGAGAGAAGGGGAGGGAAAATCAAAGCATTCATTTTTTTGTTCCACTCAGTTGTGCATTCTTTGGTTGCTTCCCATGTATGGCTTGACCGGGGATTGAACCCACAACCATGTCATTTTGGAATGACACTGTTAACTGACTAAGGTAACTGTCCAGGGACAATTTTTAAAATATTTTAATAACACAGTTGCTTGTCAATTGTGCTTTAGTTTTAATTATTAAAATTACATGCAATACTGATAAAGATTGCTATTTTAAATGAACATAGTCAGTCTAGAGAGTCTGGTCTGTAGGAGGAGCTCTCACACTTTCTGACCTCTGAGAAGCCTATAGGAAAAACTCTTTGCTTATAAGAGAGCTCCCCTTAGCTTCCTCTCTCCCTTTACATACACTCTCCACCTGGACACAGGACAGAGTGTGCACATGGCTGGTCATGGCTGTGAGCACTGTGTTGCAAACCTTCTTTTTTCCCGAATCAACTCTTCTCGGTGATGAAACACCTAGTTCATTTTGTTTTTATCAGTTGACAACACCATCCCTTTAAAAGGATTGTGTTTTCTTTTTATGTAATGCTCTACAAAGTAAAAATCTTTACGTAAGAAAACTCCTACATTAGAAGAGATTAATTTTTAAAAAATAGATCTAATGAAGGCATTATCAAGAGTTAATTTTGGTTGTAGAGAAAATAATGAAGTATTTGCATGTGAAATGTGTGTGTGTGTTTTATATTCAAGCATTCATTATGGCATGAATTTGGGTAGAATGGTGGCCCTTCCTTCTCATTAATCACAGCAGCTAAGAGGCCAGGGGGTAGGTTCCTGTTGTTTCAATATTTACCATGGAAACCGGTCTACCTATCTTCTAAGAGGCCAGTCTTGAAAAATGAGCAGAAGTTCAGGTTCTGTGTCCTTATTAAAGGGAAAAATCCCTAAACTTACATTTCTCATTGTGCCCAGTCTGCTGGAGGCGGATTGGCAGCAACACCTCTTGGGTTTTCCCATAACAAGATATTCATCTCGAGGCTATCCTGGAGAAAGCTAAGCCATCCATAAATCCACGCTAATTAACTATGTGTCTCTCTAGGGGGAGATGCCTTCATTACAGGGAATTATTTCAGGGTAAGTACATATCTGTATTTCAGGGAGAGACACCAGTGTCTCTTTGCAAGTGAGCAGATATACCCTCCCTCTTTTCCTGCCTGCATCTTCCTTCCTGCTATCTAGAGATTCACACACAACACATCTCTTGGGACTGAACATCCTTTTAAACATGTGAAATTAAACCCTTTTCAGATGCAAGTATCTTCCCATTATGAGTATAGTGAGAAGCTGTCTACAACTCTAACTTTAATGGTATCAGCTCCCATGGAACACCTGGCCCCAAGAAGAGTTAATGAATGGAGTTGATGAATGTTTTTTGGTGGTAAGGATAATGAGCCCTTGGTTGCAACTAAGAAGCATTCCTTTTTGTTGTTGTTAAACACAGACCAGAGAAAAGAAGCCCACCTACAGGTTAGTGGACAGTGTGCTCTTCAAACTTGTTTTTAAAAATTAAAGTCACTGTTAAATCTTACACAAAAAGTTATCCACAACCCAAAACTGACTGGTGAACCATACTGTTTCCAAACTAGAGAAGTAAGAGAAGGTTCTGGAGGCACCTGGCATGCTGGAAAACAGTTTTGTTCCCTCCCTCTCCTTTCCCAAAGCCACATTCCCACACAGGAAGGGGTTGTGAACAAGTGCAAGAATATTCAGTTTTGGCTTGTTTCTTTGTAACCTTCCCTGCATTGTGATTGGAGAAGAGTGAAATACCTGAGTCACCAGACCTTTGTGAAACAATATTATACCCTAATTGAGGGTTGTAGTTATATATGACACTAGGCACCTGAGGAGTCGGAGACATTAAGCCAGGGATACACGTTACAAGCATTTCCACACATCATTATATTCATAAGACATTCGAGTTTATTGTAAGCAGACTTTGGCATAGTTTCTTAGATTTGTGTCTTTGTTAATTTTTACATTTTCAGAGCAAACATGAATTATATCAGAGGGTTTTTTGTTGTTGTTTTTGCATTTTTCTGAAGCTGGAAATGGGGAGGCAGTCAGACTCCCACATGCGCCAGACCGGGATCCACCCGGCACACCCACCAGAGGGCGATGCTCTACCCATCCTGGGTGTCACTCTGCCGCAGAGCCATTCTAGCGCCTGAGGCAGAGGCCACAGAGCCATCCTCAGCACCCGGGCAAACTTTTGCTCCAATGGAGCCTTGGCTGCGGGAGAGGAAGAGAGAGACAGAGAGGAAGGAGAGGGGGAGGGGTGGAGAAGCAGATGGGCACTTCTCCTGTGTGCCCTGGCCGGGAATCAAACCCAGGACTCCTGCACACCAGGCTGACGCTCTGCTACTGAGCTAACCAGCCAGGGCCTATATCAGGGGGTTTTAAGTATGGTGAAGAGGAACGTGATTACTATGGTTGTTAGCATGAGCATTTAGCTAGTTATTAAGGGAGAAGAAGGGAGTTGGAAGAAGGAGTCAAAATATAAAAGTAAAACTGAAGGGTCTGCTTTAGTGAGAAGCTGCAACCTCCCATTTAAAGTAATTTGCTAGAAGGCTAAAAACATTCATAAGCCGGATTGCACATTTCAGGAATCCACTGTGTCCTCAGAGCTCGATGTGCCTCAGCCCTCCAGATTCAATTCTGAGCCATTCGAAAGGAATCTCCCTATGACACTGCTGGTTAGGTGCCTAGGGTGGCAGGAGGTTGTTTATCTTCTTGCACTTTAAAAATGTGCAGCAGTAGCCAGAATAGTGACCATAGAGGATTGTCATTCTAGCCTAGAAAAAGGATCTGATTGGTTAGTGGGAGAGAGCAATGCAAGCCCATGAAATTTTAAAGAAACTGATTGGTTGGCTTAAAGGGAAGCTAGATCTTTCTAGCCCAAAAAGATAAACATGGGCTTAACAAAGATCTGACCCATTTTTACCCTTCTCTGTGTCTTCTTGCTGAGAGAAACATGCTTAGTCATGCTTGCCCCCAAGTACAGGCTTTGAGCTTGTGTGGGCTGGACTGAGCTTTGATACAGGTTAAACCATGATGGAAAATATCTGGACTTTGATTTTTATACTGGGCTTATTGGAGACTAGCCTGGACTTTTTCCTTGGTAAGACAGAGGGCAATAAGACATTGGGAACTTATGAACAACTTTTTTTTTTCAACTTTAAATGAATCTTACTGCAAAAGCCTAAGCTTTTCCAAGTGTGGGTTTTATAAAATTAAGGTGACCAACTTTTTTAAAATAAAAAGGAGGACAAAAAGAAATAGAAGAAAACAATATCATAAATAAAAGAAACATTTTATTCATTGAAACAATAATACACTGTAATATGATAAATGTATAATAAAACATTTGTAATACTTTATATTGTATTATGCTTACATGCCTATTAATTTTTAATAATAATTGGAAGAAAAAAGTACTCATTTAGATACAAATATGTCACATCACACAAAATAAATCAACTCTGCATCGATTGAATATGGACATTTACAAATTAGTCTTCCAATATTCAAAAGGAGGACATGTAGGAGGACACTTTTTGAGGGTGGACAGAACTTACAAAAGAAGGACTATCTTCCCTAAAGGAGGATGACTGGTCACCTTAATAAAATGCTTTTCAGATGACACTGTACATAAACCCCACCAGAACCAGCTTCACAGCTAATGTTATAGTGACACCTGAGAAAGCTGTTTAACCAAATGTCCATTTAATGCAGCATAGATCTGCTGTTGTAGTATTTTTTCTTTCTGAAAGTTATAGTTTCTATATTTACCTTTCATTGATGATATTTCTGCCCTTATGTATTCAGATGGTGTGAACACTCTGAATTTTCCCTGGATTCAGTATCAGTAAATTGTGGTCAAATTAAACTTGACTCAGTATTCTCATTTTAGGATTTACTTGGGCTCATTAAGAACCTTCTTTTTGATTGATAGGTCAGACAGTTTTGGGTCCTTCACAACGAGGATGCACACAGAAAGTCTGTTTCAAATTGAAACAGTAATCTTTTAGTCCCATGTGCATTTTCACTTTTTAAATTTTTTTAATTAGATTTTAACTTTAAGGATAATACCCTTTCTTCTCAATTAAAATGTTATCTTGTAAGAATTTCTATTTATGAGTGACCAAAGCAAATCAAGACCAAAATAATTCTTATGAAATGACTTCTTTGGTAAATTAAGGGAACAAAGATTTTGATCAATACTCTAAGGCAGTGTTTTTTAACTGCAGGTCTGTTGATGGAGCAGTTCACCAGAAATTTTGTGCCAGTCTGTGAAAGAATTGGCCACCCTGATGTTGTACAAAGATTATAGACCCAATGATCTTAGTCAAATTTGCTTATGGTCAGGATAAATTCCCTTTAGTGATCTCTGAAATAATTTTCCTATCTTCACTGATCCCAAGTGTAAAAAGATTGAAAACCACTGCTCTATGGGATCATTAATTTCTTTTAATTAATTGATGCTATATTAAAAATACCACTCCCTACCCTACTATTGAAATGGCATGTCTTTTCTCCTCCAGATAATGCATGGTATAGTAAAGTGTGAATTCAGAATCTGTTCTGAGTTCTTGGAGTGGAGTCTGCATGTCCTTCACTGAAATTCCTTTTTCTCTTCTTTAGTGAGATATAATTATAATTGAAATACAATGTAACATTGTATTAGTTTTAGGTGTATAACATACTGATTTGATATAATGCATATATTGCAAAATGCTGATCGCAATAAGTTCAGGTAATATCCATCACCTATAGGTGACATTACTTTTTTCTTGTAATAAGAATTTTTAAGAGTTATTCTCTTGGCAACTTCCAAATATTCAATTAAGTATTGTTAAGTACAGTCACCATGCTGTACATCACATTCCAAGGACTTATTGATCTTATAAGTGGAAGTTCATACATTTTGACCCCCTCCAACCATTTCACTTATCCATCCCCACCAACTTCCACCCCTGGCAACCAGCAGAGGAACCCAAGAGTTTAGGTTTTTTAGATTCTACCCATAAGTGAGATTGTATAGTATTTGTCTTTGTCTGACTTATTTCACTTAGCATAATGTCCTCGAAGTTCATACATGTTGTTGCAAATTTCAGGACTTCCTGGAATAATATTCCATATATGTATACCACATCTTCTTCATTCATTCATTCATTGATAGACACTTAAGTTGTTTCTGTCTTAGCTATTGTAAATAATACTGCAACAAGCATGCATCCATCTTTTCCATGTAGTGATTTTGTTTCCTTTGGAGAAAGACACAGAAGTAGAATTGCTTGAGTATATGATAGCTCTATTTTTAATATTTTGGGGAAAATCTATACTGTTTTCCATGATTACATCAATTTACATTTCCACCAATAGTGCACAAGGGTTTTCTTTTCTCCACATTCTTGCCCATACTTATCTTGTGTCTTTTTAATAATAGTCATTATAACAGCTGTAAAGTAATCTTTCATTGGGGTTTTAATTTACACTTCTCTGGTGATTAATGACAGTAAGCACCTTCTCATGTGACTATTGGCCATCTATTATGTTTTCTTTAGAAAATTGTTTATAAAAATCCCCTGCCTATTTTTAAATAAGATTGTTTGTTTCTTTTCTATTAAGTTATATGGGTTCTTTATATATTTTGAATATTAACTCCTAATCAGATATATGAATTGCAAATATTTTCTCTCATTCTATAGCTTGCCTTTTCATTTTGTTGATGGTTTCTTTTGCTGTATAAATGTTTCTTTTTGGTTGATGTAGTCTTAGTTGTTTTTGTTTATGATGTCAAGTCCAAATGCCAAGATTGATGTCAAAAAACGTACTCTCTCTGGAGGGAGTTTTAGAAGTGTTATGGTTTCAGGTTTGACATTCAAGTTTTTAACTCAATATTAGTTAATTTTTGTTTATGGTGTAAGATACTATTCCAGTTTCATTATTTTGCATGTGGCTGTCCAGTTTTCCTAATATCATTTATTAAAGAGACTGTTCTTTCCTTATTGTATAATTTTGGCCTCTTTGTCATAAATTAATTAACCATATATGTGTGGGTAAATTTCTGGGTTATTTAGCCTGTTCCATTAACCTATGTCTCTTTTTATGACTGCAATATACTGTTTTGATTACTACAGCTTTGTAACATACTTTGAAATCAAGATTTATTATGATTTCGGCCTTGTTCTTTCTTAAATACTTTGGCTATTCAGGGTGTTGTATAATTCCATATATATTTTAGAATTGTGTGTTCTATTTCTGTGAAAAATGCCATTGGAATTTTGATAGGGATTGCACTGAATGTGTAGATTGTTTTGGGTGATGAAGGCATTTTAACAATATTAATTCTTTGGATCCATGAAAATGGAAAACTTACCATTTATTTGTGTCTTCAATTTCTTTCACTAATGTCTTATCTTTTTCAGTGTATGGGACTTTTACATCCTTGCTTAAATTTATTTTGAGGTATTTTACTTTATTTCTTTTTTTCTGAGGTAAGTATAAATTGGATTGTTTTCTTTTTTATTATTATTATTAATTTTACTGGGGTGACATCAATAAATCAGGGTACATATGTTCAAAGAAAACATGTCCAGGTTATCTTGTCAATCAATTATGTTGCATACCCATCACCCAAAGTCAGATTGTCCTCCATCACCTTCTATCTAGTTTTCTTTGTGCCCTTCTCCTTTCCCCTCTTCCTCCCTCCCCCTCCATAACCACCACACTCTTCTCAATGTCTCTTAGTCTTGTTTTTATGTTCCACCTACGTATAGAATAATGCAATTCTTGTTTTTTTCTGATTTACTTATTTCACATTGTATAATGTTATTAAGATCCCATCATTTTCTTGTAAATGATCCGATGTCATCATTTCTTATGGCTGAGTAGTATTCCATAGTGTATATGTGCCACATCTTCTTTATCCAGTTATCTACTGAAGGGCTTTTTGGTTGTTTCCATATCTTGGCCACCATGAACAATGCTGCAATAAACATGCAGCTGCATGTGTCTTTGTTTATCAATGTTTCTGAGTTTTTGGGGTATATACTCAGTAGAGGGATTGCTGGGTCATAAGATAGTTCTATTTTCAGTTTTTTGAGGAACCACCATACTTTCCTCCGTAATGGTTGTACTACTTTACATTCCCACCAACAGTGATTGAGGGTTCCTTTTTCTCCACAGCCTCTCCAACATTTGCTATTACCTGTCTTGTTAATAATAGCTAATATAACAGGTGTGAGGTGATATCTCATTGCAGTTTTTTATTTTTTATTTTTGTATTTCTCTGAAGCTGGAAATGGGGAGAGACAGTCAGACAGACTCCCGCATGTGCCCGACTGGGATCCACCCTGCATGCCCACCAGGGGCGATGCTCTGCCCACCAGGGGGCAATGCTCTGCCCCTCTGGGGCGTCACTCTGCCATGACCAGAGCCACTCTAGCACCTGGGGCAGAGGCCAAGGAGCCATCCCCAGCACCCAGGCCATCTTTGCTCCAATGGAGCCTTGGCTGTGGGAGGAGAAGAGAGAGACAGAAAGGAAGGAGGGGGGGTGGAGAAGCAAATGGGCACTTCTCCTGTGTGCCCTGGCCAGGAATCGAACTCGGGTCCCCCGCACGCCAGGCCGACGCTCTACAGCTGAGCTAACCGGCCAGGGCCCTCATTGCAGTTTTGATTTGCATTTCTCTAATAACTAATGAAGATGAGCATCTTTTCATATATCTGTTGGCCATTTGTATTTCTTCCTGAGAGGAGTGTCTGTTCATGTCCTCTTCCCATTTTATTATTGGATTGTTTATTTGTTTGTTTGTTGTTGAGTTTCTTGAGTTATTTATATATTTTGGATATTAGGCCCTTATCTGAGCTGTTGTTTGAAAATATCATTTCCCATTTAGTTGGCTGTCGGTTTATTCTGTTGTCAGTTTCTCTTGCTGAACAAAAACTTCTTAGTCTGATGTAGTCCCATTCATTTATTTTTGCCTTCACTTCCCTTGCCTTTGGAGTCAAATTCATAAAATGCTATTTAAAATCCAGGTCCATGAGTTTAGAACCTATGTTTTCTTCTATGTACTTTATTGTTTCAGGTCTTATATTTAGGTCTTTGATCCATTTTGAAGGAATTTTAGTACAAGGGGACAAACTGTAGTCAAGTTTCATACTTTTGCATGTAGCTTTCCAGTTTTCCCAGCACCATTTGTGGAAGAGGCTTTCTTTTCTCCATTGTGTGTTGGCTATTTATCAAAAATGATTTGACCATATATATGTGGTTTTATTTTTGGACTTTCTATTCTGTTCCATTGGTCTGAGTGTCTATTCTTCTGCCAATACCATGCTGTTTTGATTGTCGTGGCTCTATAATATAGTTTGAAGTCAGGTATTGTAATGCCCCCAGCTTTGTTCTTTTTCTTTAGGATTGCTTTGTCTATTTGGGGTTTTTTATAGTTCCATATAAATCTGATGATTTTTTGTTCCATTTCTTTAAAAAATGTTATTGGGATTTTGATGGGAATTGCATTAAATTTGTATATTGCTTTGGGTAATATGGCCATTTTGATTATATTTATTCTTCCTATCCAAGAACAAGGAATATTCTTCCATCTCATTGTATCTTTTTTGATTTCCCTTAACAATGCTTTGTAGTTTTCATTATATAGGTCCTTTACCTTCTTTGTTATGTTTATTCCTAGTTATTTTATTTTTTTTTTTGTTGCAATCGTGAAGGGGATTATTTTTTTGAGTTTGTTCTCAAATGTTTCATTGTTGGCCTATAGAAAGGCTATGGACTTTTGTATGTTAATTTTGTATCCTGAGACGTTACTGTATTGGCTTATTGTTTCTAGTAGTCTTTTTGTAGATTCTTTGGAGTTTTCAATGTATCGGATCATATCATCTGCAAAAAGTGATACCTTTACTTCTTCTTTTCCGATATGGATGCCTTTTATTTTTTTGTCTTGTCTGATTGCTCTGGCTAGAACCTCTAGCACCACATTAAATAAGAGTGAAGAAAGTGGACAACCCTGTCTTGTTCCTGATTTAAGGGAGAAAGCCTTCAGTTTAGTGCCATTTAATATAATATTAGCTGATGGTTTATTATATATGGCCTTTATCATGTTGAGATATTTTCCTTCTCTACCCATTTTGTGGAGAGTCTTAAACATAAAATTGTGTTGTATTTTATCAAATGACTTTTGTGCATCTATTGATACGATCATGTGGTTTTTGTTCTTTGTTTTGTTGATATGGTGTATTATATTAACCGTTTTATATATGTTGAACCATCCTTGAGATTCTGGGATGAATCCCACTTGATCATGATGTATTATTTTTCAATATGTTGTTGTATTTGATTTGCTAGTATTTTGTTTAGTATTTTAGCATCTGTATTCATCTATTGGTCTGTAGTTTTCTGTTTGTGCTGTCCTGGCCTGGCTTTGGTATGAGGCTTATGTTGGCCTCATAAAATGTGTTTGCAAATATTTCTTCTTCTTCAATGTTTTGGAAGACTTTGAGTAGAATAGGAATCAAGTCTTTTCTCAATGTTTGATAGAATTCACTAGTATAACCGACTTGGCCTGGACTTTTATTTTTGAGGAGGTTTTTAATCGTTTTTTCTATTTCTTCCCTACTATTGGTCTGTTTAGGCTTTCTGCTTCTTCTTGACTCAGTCTAGAAAGGTTGTATTGTTCTAGGAATTTATCCATTTCTTCTAGATTATTGAACTTGGTGGCATATAGTTTTTCATAGTATTCTACAATAATTCTTTGTATATCCATAATATCCGTGGTGATTTTTCCTTTTTCATTTTGGATTTTGTTCATATGAGTCCTTTCTCTTTTTTTCTTCGTAAGTCTTGCCAGCAGTTTGTCAATTTTGTTGATCTTTTTGAAGAACCAGCTCCTTGTTCTATTAATTTTTTCTATAGTTTTTCTGTTCTCTATTTCATTTATTTCTGCTCTGATTTTTATTATCTCCTTTCTTCAGCTGGTTTTGGGTTCTCTTTGTTCTTTTTTTTTCAGTTCCTTAAGGTGTGAAGTTAAGTGGTTCACTTGGGCTCTCTCTTGTTTGTTCATATAGGCCTGAAGCAATATGAACTTTCCTCTTATCACTGCTTTTGCTGCATCTCATAGATTCTGATATGTCGTATTGTCATTTTCATTAGTCTGTATATATCTTTTGATCTCTGCACTTATTTCTTCTTTGACCCATTCATTTTTTAAAAGTATGTTGTTTAGTTTCCACATTTTTGTGGGATTTTTTTCCTCTTTTTTGCAGTTGAATTCTAGTTTCAAGGCTTTATGATCAGAAAATATGCTTGGTACAACTTCAATTTTTCTGAATTTGCTGATGTTGTTTTTGTGGCCCAACATATGGTCAATTCTTGAGAATGATCCATGTACACTGGAGAAAAATGTATACTCAGTCACTTTGGGATGAAATGTCCTGTAGATGTCTATCATATCCAGGTGCTCCAGTGTTTTGTTTAAGGCCACTATGTCTTTGTTGATTCTCTGTTTGGTTAACCGATCTAGAACCGTCAGCGGTGTATTGAGGTCTCCAAGTATGATTGTATTTTTGTCAGTTTTTGTTTTAAGGTCAATAAGTAGCTGTCTTATATATTTTGGTGCTCCTTGGTTTGGTGCATATATATTAAGAATTGTTATGAGCCCTGGCCGGTTGGCTCAGCAGTAGAGCGTCGGCCTAGCGTGTGGAGGACCTGGGTTTGATTCCCGGCCAGGGCACATAGGAGAAGCACCCATTTGCTTTTCCACCCCTCCGCCGCGCTTTCCTCTCTGTCTCTCTCTTCCCCTCCCGCAGCCAAGGCTCCATTGGAGCAAAGATGGCCCAGGCGCTGGGCATGGCTCTGTGGCCTCTGCCTCAGGCGCTAGAGTGGCTCTGGTCGCAACATGGCGACGCCCAGGATGGGCAGAGCATCGCACCCTGGGGGGCAGAGCACCGCCCCTGGTGGGCGTGCCGGGTGGATCCCGGTCGGGCGCATGCGGGAGTCTGTCTGACTGTCTCTCCCTGTTTCCAGCTTCAGAAAAATGAAAAAAAAAGAATTGTTATGTCTTCTTGATTCAGTGTCCCCATAGCCATTATGAAATGGCCATTTTTGTCTCTGAGTACTTTTCCTGTCTTGTAGTCAGCATTATCCGATATGAGTATTGCTACACCTGCTTTTTTTTGGATGTTATTTGCTTGGAGTATTGTTTTCCAGCCTTTCACTTTGAATTTGTTTTTATCCTTGTTACTTAGATGAGTTTCCTGTAGGCAGCATACAGTTGGATTTTCTTTTTTAATCCATTGTGCTACTCTGTGCCTTTTTATTGGTGAGTTTAATCCGTTTACATTTAGTGTAATTATTGATACTTGTGAGTTCCCTATTGCCATTTTATATCTTGCTTTCTGTTAGTTTTGTGTCTTGTTTGATCCTTCTCTTTCGTTTTTTTATCTTTTGTTTTTATTTGGTTGTATTTCATACATCTTTCCTCTGTTGCTATCTTTATTATCTCATGTGCCTCTGTGGTGGTTTTTTCAATGGTGGTTACCTTTGAGTAATGAAAAGGGTTCCTACCCTGTTTATTGTAGTGAACTATTTTGTGAGTACTTTTGCACTCCATCGTCCTTTGCTACTGTTAATCTCCATCTTCTCCCCCTCTTTCTTTTTGTTGTTGTTACAGTTTAAATTTGGTTTTATTGTGTTCTTCTTGGAGCTTTTACTTGTGGCTCTGGTTTTTTTTTGTTCTTTGTATCTGATTGGAGAACCCCCTTTAGTAATTCCTGGAGTGGGGGTTTTCTGATGATAAATTCCCTCATCTTTTCTGTATCTGTGAATGTTTTTATTTCTCCTTCGTATTTGAAGGATAGCTTTGATGGGTATAGTATTTGTGGCTGAAAGTTTCTCTCTTTCAGGACTTTAAATATTGGGGTCCACTATCTTCTAGCTTGTAGAGTTTCTGCTGAGAAATCTGATGATAATCTAGTGGGCCTTCCTTTATATGTTGTATTCTTCTTTTCCCTGGCTGCCTTGAGAATTTTTCTTTGCTGTTGGTTTGTGTCAATTTCATTATGATATGCCTTGGAGTAGGTTTGTTGGTGTTAAGAAAACTCGGTGTTCTGTTTGCTTCTTGAATTTGAGGCTTTAGTTCTTTCCACAGGCTTGGGAAGTTCTCATCTATTATTTGTTTGAGTATGTTCTCCATTCCATTTTCTCTCTCTTCTCTCTCTGATATTCCTATTATTCTTATGTTATTCTTTTTGATGGAGTCAGATAATTCTTGTAGGGCTATCTCATTTTTTTTAATTTTTGAGTCTCTTTCTTCTTCTCTCTGTTGTGCCTCAAGTTGCTTGTCTTCTATTTCACTAATCCTCTCTTCTATCTGACCTGTTCTATTAGCTAAGCTTGTTACTTCGTTTTTCAGCTCGTGAATTGAGTTTTTCATCTCTGTTTGATTTGTTTTTATAGTTTCAATTTCCTTGGACATATATTCTTTGTGTTCATTGAGTTGTTTTCTGAGCTCCCTAAATTGCCTTTCTGTGTTTTCTTTTATATCTCGGAGGATTTTTAGGATTTCTATCTTGAATTCTCTGTCATTTAGCTCCAAGGTTTCCAATATATTAAATTTTTTCTCCATAGATTTTTCCTCATCTAACTGTGTTACCTCTCTTTCTTTTGTATCCATGATATTCAATTTTTTCTTCCTTAATGGCATCTGAGGGTGGTTTTGTTGATAGTATTAATGAGATTTAATAAAGAATAAAAAGTTAAAAAAAATAAAAAATCAAAAAGAGTTGTTTTTTTTAAAAAAAAATTAATAATGAAATAAAGAAAAATAAAATAAAATAAAAATTTTTTAAAAAAGGAAATTATTCCACCCCTCCTTTTTTCCTCTCCTGTCCCCTTTTTCTTGAGAAAATCTTGTGGTGAATTGTGAATTATAACAAACAATGCCTGTGATGGAGGGCCTGAATTGGGGAAAAATAATAAAGGGGCAAAAAAAGAAAAGAAAAAAAAAGGGTTTTGGACCCACAAAAAGCAAATAAGGAAAAAATTTTGGTCAAGAATAAAATGATTTGCTTTTAGGTGTTGGTTGTCTAAGAGTTATGATGAGAGGAATAAGAGGAAAACAGAAAAATGGGGGGACAAATTAAAAAAATACTATTGTATTTAGTGGAACAAGAACTAGATAAAATGGAGAGCCAGGGATGGGAGCACTGCTGGTGAGTTCAAAAGGTGAAGTAAAAACCCCCAAAATGCCACAAACATAAGTTTGAGTCCCATATAAGAGAATTTGTTTGTTATTGAGGTTTGAATGAAAGGAGATGTAAAGGAGAAAGGAAGAAACTAATATAGAGGGAGAAAAGAAAGAGAGAGAGAGAAAAAAAGAGGGAACCAGTAAAAGAAGAAAAAAGAAAGGAGAGAGAGGGAATTAAGGGTTTTGGAGTGCAACCCTCATAGAGAGAAAGGAAGAGGAGAAAAAAGATAATGGGAGATGTAACACTTATGGGTAGTGTAGTTCAAGGAGAGGAGAGAGTAAGACCGGCAGAGAGTTAATCGGCCAAATTGGAGGAGGAAAAAAGTATCAAGAATGAAGATAAGAGAAACAAACGAACAAATATAATAAAATGGGGTAGGTTATAAAGTCTGCAGATTATTCTTTATTTTGAGAGGTTATCTTGCTTTTTCTTTTCTCTCCCTCTTCCTGGTCGGTGACTCTGTACCCCAGGTTCTGCCCCTTTGGCACGCTCAGGTAGAGGTTTGCAGTTAATAAGTCTCTATGGCAATGTCATGTATTGTGCTTTAGTCTCGTTGGCAGTCGAGGCTCATTAGCATTTATAGCCTCCGACAGTGAGAGAGTCCGTGTTCCTGGAGCCTTTCTCCTAGTCTTTCCTTCCTCAATTAGTAGCCTGATAATCCAGTTATGGGGTTGCTGCTGCCCCTGCCTGGGTAGTAAGAGGCTCAAAGAGCTGGCAACTCCCCACTCTATTTCCACTCAGCACAGGGCTCTGGGTAAGGCTCAGTCAGTCAGAGCTGCTAGCATAATCAGGTGGGCTTTCCGCCCACTCAAAGACCACTGGCTCTGCCACTCTGTCCGGTAACACAGGCGGGCACCCACTTCCGGGGTGCTTGGAGGAAACTCTCACTCACTGCGCATGCGCAGACCAGGATATCCAGCCAGCAGTCTCACGCTCTGAGTGAAACCCCCAACCGCATGGAAAAGTTGCAGCGTTGGAATTGAGTCTCGCTCCGTCCCCATGCGTGGCTTTTGCAAGGCGCTGGGGTGGCCCAAGATTCTGCTTTGGCCCACACAAAGGCCCCTGACTCTGCCTCTCTGTGCGATAACACGGGCGCGCACTGCCGAGGCACTCGGAGTAATCGCTCACTCCCTATCTGCGTGCACAAGCCAGGATATGAGGCCGGCCGTGTTTCCCTCTGAGTGAAACCCTCACCAGCACGGAAAATCTCCACCGTTGGAATTAGTTCTCGCTCCCTCCCATGCGTGGCTTTCCCAGGGCGCTGGTGCTTCCCAGAGACTCTGTCCTCGGCCCACAGAAAGACCTCTGACCCTGCCTCTCCGTGGGGCAACACGGGCACCCACTCCCTGGGCTTAGGAAGAAATCTCTCGCCCACTAACTGCACACCAACCAGGAGAACAGGTAAAATGGCTGCCCCACTTGTCTGTCTTTGTTTGGATTTGGCGTGAGTGTTATCTTGTATTGCCCGGCTTGCCTCAGGATCAGTTTTTCCTCGGCTTGGATCTCCATGCCACAGCCTGGTTCGGCTGTTTGTGCTGTGGCCTGGATCTATTCACCCCCTTTGCCCGCCTCAGTTTCTATATTCACAGTTACCAGAGAAAGCCGCCCTGTTTAGGTTAGTGAGGAAGGCGGAGCATTTCTTACTCCCTATTTCCTTCAGGGTTTGGTTATATATTTAGCCAATTTTTCACTCGACCATACCTTCGGGTGTATTGCGAAGCATCTGGAGGCTCCAAGTATAGGTTTTTCTGTTTCTGGTTGAAGATCTTGTTGAGTTTTGGGGGAGATTTATCGGTATCGCTTCCTACTCCGCCATTACTCTGACGTCATCTCCCCCATCAAAATTTTAATGTCATTTTTTAAAGAAATGGAACAAAAAATCATCAGGTATATATAGAACCATAAAAAACCTTGAATAGCCAAAGTAATCCTAAAAAAAATAATGAAGCTGGGGCATTACAATATCTGACTTCAAATTATACTACATAGCCATGATAATCAAAACAGCATGGTATTGGAAGAAAAATAGACACTCAGACATGTGGAACAGAACAGAAAGCCCTGAAATAAAACCACATATATATGGTCAAATCATTTTTGATAAAAGGGCCAACAACACAGTATGGAGAACAAAAAGCCTCTTCAATAAATGGTGCTGGGAAAACTGGAAATCTACATGCAAAAGAATGAAACTTGACTACAGTTTTTCCCTTGTACCAATATTAATTCAAAATGGATCAAAGACCTAAATAGAAGACCTGAAACAATAAATTACATAGAAGAAAACATAGGTACTAAACTCATGGACCTTGGTTTTAAAGAGCATTTTATGAATTTGACTCCAAAGGCAAGGGAAGTGAAGGCAAAGATAAATGAATGGGACTACATCAAACTAAGAAGCTTTTTCACAGAAAAAGAAACTGACAACAAAACAGACAGCCAATGAAATGGGAGATGATATTTTCAAACAACAGCTCAGATAAGGGCCTAATATCTAAACTATACAAAGAACTCACAAAACTCAACAACAAACAAGCAAACAATCCAATAAAAAATGGGAAAAGGACATCAACAGACACTTCTCCCAGGAAGAAATACAAAGGGCCAATAGATATTTGAAAAAGATGCTCATCTTCACCAGCTGTTAGAAAAATGCAAATCAAAACTCCAATGTGATACCACCTCATGCCTGTTAGATTAGCTATTATCAACAAGACAGGTAATAACAAGCTGTGGAGAAAAAGGAACCCTCAATCACTGTTGGTGGGAATGTAAAGTAGTACAACTATTATGGAAGAAAGTATGGTGGTTCGTCAAAGAAATAATAATAGAACTACCATATGACCCAACAATCCCTCTACTGAGCATATACCCCCAAAACTCAAAAACATTGATACGTAAAGCTACATGTAGCCCCATGTTCATTGCAGCATTGTTCACAGTGGCCAAGACATAAAAACAATCAAAAAACCCTTCAATAGAAGATTGGATAAAGAAGAAGTGGTACATATATACTATGGAATACTACTCAGCCATAAAAAATGATGACATAGGATCATTTATCACAACATGGGTGGACCTTGATAACATTATACTGAATGAAATAAATAAATTAGAAAAAAACTAAGAACTGTATTATTCCATACATAGGTGGGATACAAAATTAAGACTCATGGACATAGATGAGAGTGCAGTGGTTCCCAGGGGGAGGGGAATGGAGGACAGGAATAGGGTGGGGGATGGGAAGGGAGGAGAAGGAGAGGGTGGGGGAGGGGAGGGGAATAAAGAAAAGCAAATAAAAGGTGAAGGAGGACAATTTGACTTTGGGTGATGAGTGTACAACATAATCAAATGTCAAATGATCTGGAGATGTTTTCCAATAATCTATGTACTCTAGTTGATCAATGTCTCCCTTTTAAAATTAATTGTCTAAATAAAATTATTTTTAAAAAGTAATATTCTCTCATAGGTTATTGTAAGCACTTACAAAATATAAGGACACATACCTGTCCTTTCTTCAAGATTAGCTTGCGAATGCCAGTTCTGCACATGAGCCAACTAGATCTTCCAAGGAGAAGTAGGCTTAGCTGTCTAGCAACTGATATCAGCTCCAGGTCCAAGAAGTAGGGGTTACCAGGTCAGCTGGTGAGCTCATCTCTAAGAGAATAACTGTTCCTCTTTTAAGGGACTCTGCACAGAGCATTTTCAGCCTCAATCTGCAAAAGCACAGAAGAGAGAGAGATTGCCAAGGGAAAGGATTCAGTCAGGGTTGGGAGCCCCTTCTAGTAGGAGAGGTGGACAAAAACTGCTCATTTGAGATAACGCAAGGTGGGAAACCAAAGACAGTCTGCTTATTTCTTTGCAGACACCCTGGGCTCAGTTTGCCTCTGGTCTCATCAATAACTCCTCATGTTCTGCTGCAACCGTGAGAGTAAGGAACACCATGGAGTGTTGATATGGAGCAACTTGAGATCCTTGATCTGACAACCAGAGAGGGATGAACCCTGGGACTTAGGCCAAAATTCTAACTAAACTCATGGAATATTGTTTCTCAGGCTTATTCTCAGACATGGGTGTCTAGCTCCAGCCTTGTGGGGAAATGCTTTAGACAACACTCCTCTTCCTTGTGGCTTTGGAGCATGGGTGCCTGCCAGTACCTTCCTAAGTTGATTTTGAATCTGCTTATATTAGACCAGCGGTTCTCAACATGTGGGTTGCGACCCCGGCAGGGGTTGAACGACCAAAACACAGGGGTCACCTAAAGCCATCGGAAAATACATATTTTATTTAAAAATGTATTGTATAGGCCCTGGCTGGTTGGCTCAGTGGCAGAGCATCGGCCTGGCATGCAGGAGTCCCGGGTTTGATTCCTGGCCAGGGCATACAGGAGAAGCGCCCATCTGCTTCTCCACCCCTCCCCCTCTCCTTCCTCTCTGTCTCTCTCTTCCCCTACCGCAGCCGAGGCTCCACTGGAGCAAAGTTTTCCCGGGCGCTGAGGATGGCTCTGTGGCCTCTGCCTCAGGCGCTAGAATGGCTCTGATTGCGGCAGAGCGACGCCCAAGATGGGCGGAGCATTGCCCCCTGGTGGGCATGCCGGGTAGATCCCAGTCGGGCGCATGTGGGAGTCTGTCTGATTGCCTCCTCATTTCCAGCTTCGGAAAAATACAAAAAAAAATGTATAATAAATATGTATTTTCCGATGGCTTTAGGCGACCCCTGTGTTTTGGTTGTTCAACCCCCGCCGAGGTCATGACCCAGAGGTTGAGAACCACTGTATTAGACCTTCTTCTTGTGAAATCTTGCCTGATATAACCTCTTTGTACCTTCCTTCCCCACCTAATTCTTATATTTACTTCATAATTGTTGTCAATACTAACTTGAAAATAAGACAATGCAGCTGAAGGTGCTAATGCCACTCTCAGTGCCAACTGAAGGCGATAGGGGAATTCAAGAGTTAGACAATTAGCTAACAGTAGCTTTTAGTTATAATCATTAAGATGAATAATCGATGCAAGTAAAAATCTTTGTTTCAGGTGCTGGATACATGGATGAGTCTACATGATTTCATGAGGCTGCGAGCAGTCCACCTTTGGGCTCTTGGCCCAGAAGATCCACAGAGAAGATGGTATCTCAGCCTGGTATCAAGGTCACTGGCTTGAGCAAGGGGTCACTTGCTCTGCTATAGCCCCTAAGTCAAGGCACATATGAGAAAGCTGCAACAAAAAATGATGCTTCTCATCTCTCTCTCTTCCTGTCTGTCAGTCCCTATCTGTACCTCTGTCTGTCTCTGTCACACACACACACACACACAAATGATGATATCTCAGCTCTGATACTCCCAAGGATAGAACACCCACTGACAAGGATGCATATAAAGAAGTGCAGTAGTCCCTTGTCTATTGTGGGGGTTAGGTTCCAGAAACCCCTGCAATAGGTGAAAATCTGCAAAGTAGCGACCATATATATAAAGGCTTTATAAACCCTCCCCACACTCTTATAAACCTTTCCCACACTGTTGTTAATCTTTCCTACACTCTTATAAACACTTCCTATGCTCTTAAACACTTTCTACACTCTTAAACCTTTGTAATTTTAACAATATATAAAATAATATATGGGTAATCACCAGTAAATATATTTAATATTCTTTCAATATGTTTTAATTAATATTTTATATTGCTTTTATTTTTTAGGCTAGAAAATGCTTGTTTTACAACAAAAATAATTAAAACAATAAATATATAAAAATATCTATATTCCACAAAATCTCGCTATATAGCAAATGTCTGTGATACAAAATTAGACATATACAATTTTAAAATTCACAGTACAGTGAGACCATTAAAAGTGAACCGCGATATGGTGAGGGATGACTGTACTGGTCAGCAGATGAAAAAACTCTGGAAGAATACTTGGACTGAAACTTTTATCTAATTAACTTCTCCCTAAATTCCAAACCCCTTAACTACTTCTTTCTTCTCCTTATAAAAATGATTGGTTGAGGTGTTAGGATAGTTTTTTGGGGAAACCGAACCCCTGTCTTCTCAGATCGCCAGCCATCTGAGTAAAGTGCCCATAAATATTCAATCCTTGTCTCTAGTTATTTGGCTGAGTGGTGAATGGCAGCATGTACAAGGATATTTTTCCAGTTTCAAGGGGAGAAACCTAGACATATAGAAAGTCTTCCCCCTCTCTAAAAAAAAGAGAGGAGGTTGATAAATATTCCTGTTGGCAATATAAAAGGCTCTCTGATCTGCCTTCTTTCCTGGTTAAATGATTGATAGATTATGGGTGGCCAGAGATTGTGGGTTAGGATTCTGGTGGATAAGTGAGGCTGCCTAGAGCAGGGCCAGAAGCAGTTTTTGTTGTTGTTGTTTAGGGGAATGTTTCATTTCAAGAAAAAAAAGTTGCTTAAAGCTCTGCCTCCTGGAGAAGCAGCTGTTTGTGGGGAGGCATCACAGAGGTTGCACAACAAAGAAGTATGGCCCAGTTTTACCACCTTCTGACCTCAGTGTGAGGGGTACCTCTTCTACTGTTTGTTTCTTCTTTTTGCTCACTTTGGTTAAATGATAAATCAATAGTAGCAGGAACACTATGTTTCTATTTATTTGCTACAGTGCCCAGCAGCAGAGGATACTTGATACATGCTAACAAGTAATACTGTGACAATAAAATGAAGACTGTGAACCAGGTTGGCATTTAAAAAACCAGAGGGAAATAGCTCAAAAATAAATACAAGCTTGGGCAAAGCACTCACCTTTGCCATTTGGTAGCTTTCAAAATATACTGCACCCTGTAACAAATTTGAATAGAGGCCTTATTCATCAGTGGTAAAGTATGTGCAAATTGTAGTAAATTCAAGCTGTAAACCTAGGAAATAGCATCCAGAGGAGCCCAGGGTATGGCAGCCAAGGAGGAACCTAACCTTGTGACCCATCAGAGCTGCTCAGAAACTGCGGAGTGATTCTGCCTGACCTGCTCACCTGAGCCAGCTTGGCTCCAGTTTGGGACTGCAGTGGAGGATGAAACAGGGACTGCTGGATGGGAACACTCCTTTCAGGGATGCCTTTTGGCCTTTGTTTGTTCCTATTTAGAGGTGAGGGATGGTGGGTTTTGTTAACCAAAACACAAGATGAGAAAGTAATTATTTATTTTTAAACTGAGAATTTAGTATTTTTTAATTACCACATGTTCATATGCATAAATCATTTGTGAAATACCATTATAATGAAATAAACGTGATACAGAGCTACAGAACTGATACATGATCATGATATAGTAGACAAAAACATGAAAATAAAGCCATTATTTGTAGATATAGACAAGGGTTGCAGCAAAGGAAGAATTACATAGAAATTTGTGCTGTTAACTGAAGGAGCTTGAGAAAATAGTATTATTGGCCACTGATTATAGATAACCAATTTCCAAGAATAATATCTGGTATAAATTACATAAACTTAATTATTTCAATTCAATTGAAAGTGGCTAAATTTTGGATCCTGAATTTTTGGTAAAAGGTTGTAAGATCTAGGTTAAATAAATGCTCTATATTATAGATGTAAAATGCAATTTATATATTTTACAGTAAATATGACATTATTTTAAACGATATCTAGGGTTATTTTCAATTAAATACTCTAAATACTCTAAATAATTAATAGTTAAGCAAATATACCATTATCTATAAACAAAATTTTATTAACCTAAAAGTAAAGATAACTTTTCTATTTCTTGTCAGGATCCATGTTGCTAAATATTTTTTCTTTTTGTTCGAATTTTTTCAAATGAAGTAAGAGATTGGAAATTGTATTCATCCATTTTATGTAAGTGCTTATGAGTATTCTTGTAAATAATTTTTAAAAGCTCAATGTTGCGCTAATAAGTTTGTAAAATGTGATTTTAATGTTTGCTCACTTTGTTAAAAATGGCGCTGATCTAAAATTGTTAATTACTTTCCTGCATGGGAAGAGGCTTTGTTATGCTAATGTGTTCTGGAGGAGGGTTTTTTGCACCAAAAAGTTTAGAAAAGAAAGTTGGAGGAAGAAGCCAAGATGAAGAGAAGAAGAGAGAAGCTAATTTTGCAGAGTAAGAAGCCATATTGGCAGATGGGGAACCAGAGGTGACTAAGACTGGTGGGGGCCTTTGATTCTAGGAAAACCCAGATGTATCAGTGGCTTTGGGAGCCCTGAATGGAAAGGGAAGTGTTTTCCCACTGTATGTTTCTTGCTCGCCGGGTGATAGGCTTGAATAAAGCAATGGCCCACCATTTTTTGGTTCCTCAGTTTCTTTATCATCTGCCTGAATCTACTGGGAACCTGCACCAGCCTGGCAGTGACAGCGGCTATGACTACTGGGCCTACACTCCATTACTGTAAATGGTTATTAAAAATTATCATAAATTTGCTCTTTTTGAAGGTTTCTGTGAGAAATGCATTGTAGAATTTTAGCTTTAACATTACAGATTACTGGGCCATATCCTGGATATAGAATATCAGCTTCAATTTTCAATAACCTGTGGACCCTTAGAAAGAAGATACCTACTAAGAAGGGCTCCTGGTGGCTAGCTGGGCTCAAATTTAAAAATAAAAAAGCTTCACAGCCATTTCTGCACAGGGTCTCTCATGGGAACTGTATTCAGGGAGAAGCCTCCACCGAGCTATGTGCTTGTACTGTTTCTGCCATCTGAGCAGCTATTAGGAATCCTATTTCAACCAATAGGACTAAGGCTTTTCCTGTATAATCAGAGTTGTGCATTCCAGCCAACCAGAATGGCTTTATTTTGACCTATTGGGCAAATCAAACTGCAAAGATTTGAAGTCCTCATTTGCATGAGGATAAACCAATCAGGGACCAGGGAGTGGACTTCTGCCTGTATAAACCAGCTTCCCTCTGGCTCTGGGAGCATAATTTCCCTTACTACCAGTGACTGAAGATTGCATTTCCCCAGCTAGAGCTGAAATACTGAAACATCTCCAGAGCACAGCAGACTGGCACAGGAACAGAGAGGCAAAGCAGAGCAGAGCTGCCTAGATGAAGAGGAGCCTGGTCCCAGGATAGCCTCATAGCTGTGCTGTGTCATCATTGAGCTGTGTGCACTGAATTGTTTCCCATTTCACCACACACCAAATTGGGATTCCTTGAATTGATGCCATTGGTTGTCACATTCTTTTAGGGAGTTCATTATAGTTGTAGAGGTCTTCAAATACAATTCCTTCCCCTGGGATACAATTTCCAGAAAAGAGCATTTTCCTCTTTTCAAAGTAAAGTCATGTGATCATCAGTGTGGCTAAGTGTGTATATCATTCTTAGAGTAGCACCCTCAATCTCAGTCACATCTCTAGCTTTCAAATAAATATATTGTTGCTCCTGTCAACCAATGGTCATTGGTGACAATTTAACACCAGCAAAAATTCTCAATTGGAGGTGCAGTGAAAAGGAAATGGTATTCAGTGCAAATCAGCTCAGTTGTGATATAGCACAGCTGTGATGTGGCCCTGGAGTCAGGCCTCTCTCTTGCTAGACAACTCTGCTCTGCTCTTCTCTGCTCCTGGCTGGCCAGCTCTGTGCTGTCTCCTTTGGTGTTTCAGCTCAAATAGGGAGACACAGTTCTCAATGGTAAGAAAAAGTACACTCCCAGAGCTAGATGGGAGCTGGCTTATATAGACAGAAGTCCCCAGCCCTGGTCTTTGATTAGTCTGTCTTCATGAAAATGAAGACTCCAAATTTTCAGAGTTTAATTGGTCCAAAGGGCACTTTCCTGATTGGTCAAAATGGAGTTGCTCTGATAGGTCAATGAAAATATTGGGGCTATAGCTGCACATCTCTGATTGGACAGAGAATGACTCAGTCTTATTGGCTGAAATAGGACTCCAGGAGCTCCTCTATAAGGGCTAATTAGATGGCAGGGACACAGTGCAGGGAGGCAGTTCAGTGCATGGACAGGAACCTCAGTACAGGCTTCTCAGTGAAGTGCAGTTTGCATGAGGGGCCCATCTGTAGCCACCAGAAGCCTTTCTTAGTAGTTAACTTCTTTCTCAGGTTCTACATTCTCCATCTGTTATAATTTCTTGTCTCTTCAGATTCCATGGAAAATTTTAAATGTGATATCTAGTGTCATTTTTCATGTTTTTACAAATATCTTGTATAACTCTGGTATGATCACAATGCCAGTGAATCCCAATGATTTCATGGGTTCCTGTGTTAAATTCATTCAGAGCTGGCTTTAAACAGCTGATATATTCTGCAATTGCTGGTTCTCTACCATCTTAATGAATGTCCTCCTGGGGTGGGTCCCTACCAGGTGTCCTGCTGGATTGTGAGACCTGGGTTACAGCCTAGGGCAAGCCACATGACAAACAGCTCTGGATGGAATATAATCAGCCTCCCATGGGCATGCAGCTTATGGTATGGCCAGAGCTTGGAACCCGGAAAGTGATGATTTTTAAAAATGTTTATTGTATTGATTTTAGAGAGGGGTGTGGAGAGAGATAGGAACATCGTTCTGCTCCTGTATGTGCCCTGACTAGGAATTGAACCGGCAACCTCTGCTCTTTGAGACGACACTCTAACCAACTGAGCTTTCTGGACAGGGTAAGTGATGATTTTTAAGAAATCATTTCGATTGGCTGGGAAAGCAGATTTGCTGTCATAAGAACCAAGTCAGTAACTTGAGAATACATACTCTCTACAACCCCAGCACGCAGTTTGGGTCTTTTGACTTTGGGAATGTACAAAGCAACATGCTGAGAACAGCTGGGCCCCAGGAATGGGGGTAAATTTCTCCAAAGGCCTGGGTAGCACCAGCTTGTTTGCACCTGACCCCTCAGCAAGGTACTGACTCGAGATGGCCCAAGCAGGCTGAGGACTTCAGCGTGACTCTGTCATAAAATGGAAGAAATTGGAGAGCTTAGCAAGTCCCTGTGGGGGTCAAGGACATGAGGGCCCTACAGACCCCACAAAGATTGACTGCCCTTTAATCCTGCCTTCCTCAGAGACTTCTTGCCCAGTTCCACAGTACCGAAGGCCTCTTCCTGTGAGAGCTTGACCTTGGAGGTACTTTCAGGAGGGTTTGAAGAGCAGCTTGGTGAAGCACCTGGAACATGTCAAGGTTTCCTTGGTTGTGGGGTAGATGGGTGGGCTGTGCAGTGGGACTTGCAGTAGGGTTTGTAAAGAGGGATCTTCCCCTGGTTCCCCACCCAGCCTAGTGCCTGGGCTCCTGGACCCCCAGCTCAGCTCTGCCCAGATTTCTCTGTCTGCTGATCACCTCCATGAACTGAGGATGACCCTCTGCAGTACAAGTGCACTTCTGAGGCCTTCAGGGGCCTGGCTCCCTGCAGTTCCCTTGCTTATAGCTGCCCCATTTTAGCTTGGTTTGCAGTAGAGAATAATAATTTCTTACATTTAAAGAGAGAACTCTTTAAACCTTTCAAAATTCCCTTGCACAAGTTATCTGAATCTTTGTGGCCACCTTGTACTATATAATGTCTGTTGTGAAGGTGAGGATAGATAGGAAGAACAGAGAGCCTCCCCTACTGTGATTGATGTGGATAAGTCACAGCTTGCCCCATGGCTGTAACAGCCAGCAGAGTGTTGCTGCCTGCAGCCCTGGCCCCTAAAGCCCACCCCATATTGCACGGTGGCCTGTGAGGCAGGGCAGCACAACATGGTGATTAGGTTTTGGTTCTGTCATCAGGCTTCCCCAGGGAGAGTCAAGCATCCACGAGTGACCAGCTGTGTGACTGAGACATGTGTGCTTACCTCTGTGCTTCAGCCTCTCTATCTGCAAAATGGGATGAGAGATAGTGCCCATCAGAAGGCCATATTAATACAAGTAAAGTGCACACAATGACAGAAATGGCGTCTTTGTGCTAATGTGCCTGGCCCCCTGCTGTGTACACACTGTGTAATTCATCCCCTCACAAGGACCCTAGGAGATAAGCGCACTTATCATTCCCGTTGTAGAGGTGGAGAAACTGGGGCACAGAGAGTCAGACAGTTTCTTAGTGGGGGAAAGATCAGCGACTATGTCCTTAACCACAACACCAGACTTCTTTTCAAACAGACCTTGGCTCCTGGTAAGTACTCAAAACACGCTGGCTGCTGCTGTTGTTGGTGTGCAGGGGTATGCTATCAGGGTCCCACCACCCCAAATACTTCCTCTCCAAATCAGTTCCTGTGTCCGGAATACCTCCATCAGGACTTTGATTTTGCAAAATAGTATTTCTGTCTCCTGCTAAAATGCAAAGAGTCCTAGGACAGCTTTAATTATGTCTTGCCCAGTATCAGTGAGTCCAGAGACCGAGGGGTGGAGCATCGAGAGAGGAAGAGAGAGTCTGAGGTCACCATCCACAGGCTAATGAGAGACATTGCTCCTGGGTGGAGGTGGCAGGATGAGGAGAAAAATTTGTCACAAGGAGGCCAAGGACTTGTCTTCCGCTTTCCCCAGCTGCTGAAACAGTTCACATTGTAGAACCTCATTGGAAGATCATTTTCCAAGCCCTCTCTCTCTTCACGGATTGTGTGAGGGCTGTTCTGGGTCTGGCATCACAGACGGACAGGGCTTTGTTGACAGAAGGGGAATTCAAACTGTTGAGAGCTCTTGTAATGAGACAGCAAAAATCTAGCCTGGGCACCCCGGATCCTGCCTCCGGGACTAGTACAATCTGTTTTCCTTTGGTCTGAAAACTCTGACATGGAGCTATATGGTGTACGACTCTGGCAATTAATTAAAACCATGAGTGTTAAGTTTCCCACTTGGCTTCAGTGTGGGAATGAGGGTCAGGGGCCCTTCCTGGCTGGTTTTGGCACCAAAGCTGAGCCTATTTGGTAGCAGGTTTGCCATGTAGCGTACAGTTTCTAATCTCCTCCTCCAAAATCCAGGTGTAGGGACACTCCCTGCCTTCCAGGTTTATAGGAGGTTTAATTAGATAATGTTTGCACAGGGCTTTGAAGATGAAAGCACCATCTAATTGTTGTTACTTAGCATCTTTTCCAGAAACTGGGAGCATTTCTCCTTCAGGGAACACTTGAACATGTCCTTAAATGTCACACTCACTTTAGGATAAAACTTGTCAGGCATCACTGCACTAATGATATTGTGCAGAGCATGAAAAATCAAATGGTCACAAAGAAGAAAAAGCAAAACAATAACAACAGGCACAAAGAACTCCTTGGAACACCGGGAAGCAGCTGTCAGGGACTTTGGTGATTGGGTGAGCCTACCCATTCAGTGGCTAGCTCCTGGCAGAACTCCCATAAATGGATCCAGCCCAGTGGAGGGGACATGGGTCAGTGAAACTGCCATGGTTCCACTGGCCAGAGAGTACTGAAACCGACGGGGGAAGAAAGAAATATGTTGGAAGAGCAATAAGTGTCATTTGGAGCGGGGCATGTCCTGGGAGAGGAGTGACAGTGGGAAAAGATGCTGTTGACCATATCTGAACATTATTTCTAGAGTCTGCTGGTTGGCCATCCATGTTCTTTTCATTGTCAAACAGACTACACTTATCACCATGGCATGTCTGTGGCTTGTAACCCTTCAGGATCACCCTCTGGTTTGGAAAATGAAGTCCAGCGCTTTTAAACCCTTGCTGTGGCCTTCCAGACCCTCTGTCATCAGTCGCCTGTTGATTTCTTTTATTCTTTTTCTTCACACATTTCTCTGTATAGGCACTCTCCCAAACCAGCTCACACTGCCCAGCTACACAAAGGCTAAAAGGCCCCCCTTGCCCCAGCACATTCACCCACAGGACTTCTGGACATCTAGCCCAGGTCCTACTTCCCTGCTGACTCCTTCACTGCTGGTGGAGCTTCCAGGAGTTCCCTCCTTTCAGCCAATTCTGTTTGCTGTTTATTTGGCGCTTATATATGTATTTTCTTATATTGACACAAATCTGTTTATTCAAATGTTTCCTATTTGCTGTTTGGATTGCAAAATCAGGAAGACTGGGGTGGGGGGAGTATTTTGGACATTTAATTAGAACACTGAGTCAGGAAGTTTTAAACTCCATGAGGGGAGGAGCATCTCCAAGACCTAATACCGTCCCTGGCATACATTCAGTACTTGTTCCAACTATCTCTTGCTAAGTGTAAGAAGCAGGTCACCCACACTCAGTGGTGTAAAATAATAACAGTTATTTTATCTCTTTTGGTCCTTGGGTTGACATGGCTCTGCTAGGGGTGTCTCATGTGATTGCAATCAGATGGTGCTTGGGCTGGACTCATCTCAAAGGCCCTACTCAGGTGTCCTTGGCCTGGACTTGGAAGTCACCAACAGCTGACACCACCAATGCTATGAGGGGTGTTTTCTCTCTCTATGTGGTTTCTCCGTGTGGTCTCGCTAACATGTCAGGTTCAGGGTAGCTGGTTCTTTTCCAGGTGACTCAAACTTCACAGCATGTGTCCCAAGAGAACCCTGCAGGACTGCAGAACCATTTTTTACCCTATCCTGGTACTCAGACTGCATCGCTCCACAGCAATCTGCTGGAAAAACACTTCTCGCTCCAACTTGCATTCCTCAATGTGGGAAGTGTCAAGGAATTTGTGAACATGTTTTAAAACCACCCCAGTACTCAATAAATATTTGTTGATTGATTGGATAAATAAATAAATAAATAAATACATAACCATTATTACTGTTTCCAATTTGAGAGAAAGGCAATACAGTAGCAAACTGAAATTGTCTTACTTTTGACATATTAAAGATATTTGTTCATTTTTTTAACATGTTAACAATTCATGGGGAAGTATGCATTCTTTTTGTCCTTCTCGTAAGACCACATTATGTTATATTAATGGACTTGAATTAATGGCTTGTGAACTTCATTTCTTTACATATTTAATTTACTTCTGGGGTTGCCCCAGAAATAACTAAAAACACCAGCTTTAATGAATGCTTGCTGGAATCTGAAAAACAAACTACAACAAAACAAGTATGATTGTCCAACATCATTGCTGCCTCTTATTTCTTGTTCATCTCATGCTAATGTACTACTTTGTTGGAGCAAGTTAGGCAAGTTTATAGAAATTTTGCCCAAGCCTCCAAATTGCTCTGAGATTCTCGTAAGAGTAAAAACAGTCAATGAAAGAATAACAACCTGGGTATCTAACTAAAAAACTCGAAAACACTGGTATATAAAGAGACCTGCACCCCATGTTCATCACAGTATTGTTCACAGGGGCCAAGTCATGGAAACAACCAAAGTGTTCTTCAATAGAGGATTGGATAAAGAAGATGTATATAACAATGGAATACTACTCAGCCATAAGAAATGATGACATAGGCTTGACCTGTGGTGGCGCAGTGGATAAAGCATCGACCTGGAAACGCTGAGGTCGCTGGTTCAAAACCCTGGGCTTGCCTGGTCAAGGCACATATGGGAGTTGATGCTTCCTGCTCCTCCCTCCCCCTTCTCTCTCCCTCTCTCTCCTCTCAAAATTAATTAAAAAAAAATTAAAAAAAAAAAGAAATGATGACATAGTGCCATTTACATGGATGGACGATGAGAACATTCTACTGAGTGAAATAAATAAGTCAGAAAAAGATAGAACTATATGATTTTACACATTGGTAGGATATAAAACAGACACTCACAGACATAGATAAAAGTGAAGTGGTTACCAGGGGGAAGGGAATGTGCACAGAATGGGGTGGAAGGAAGGAAGTAAAGAAAGACAAATACATGGTAATGGAGAGTGATTTGACTTTGGATGATGAGTATACTATATAATCAACAGTTTAAATGCTACAGGTTTACCTGAAACCTATGTATTCTTATTGATCAGTGTCACCCTGTTAAATTTAATTTTCTAAATAAAATTAAAATGAAAGAAAACAACTTTTTATCATTGTAGATCATCTATATCTAATAATCTCTTAGTTTCCGACATTGTCCTAATCGTCAACAAAATGGTTTCTGCATCTGGATGTATATATAGTTTCTATTTTGATGGCTGTCAGTCTATTCTCTGTGAACCTGTTACAATTTTATTTATTTATTTTGTTCTTTAGATTCCCTATATCAGTGATGAAATAAATGGTATTTTTCTTTCTCTCTCTGACTTATTTCATTAGCATAACACCCTCAAGATCCATCTATGTTGTGATAAATGGTGACATATCATTCTTTTTTGTGGCTAAGTAATATTCCATGATATACATGTACCACAGCCTTATTATCCACTAGTCTATTGATGGGCACTAGAGATGCTTCCATAATTTGGCTACTGTAAATCATACTGCAATAAACATAAGGGTGCATATATTGTTTTGAATTAGTGTTTTGAGTTGCTTCGGATATATACCAAAGTGAAATCACTAAATTATAATGCAGTTTCATTTTAAATTTTCTGATGAATCTTTATACTATTTTCTACAATGATTGCACCAATTTGCATTTCCACCAACATTGTATAAGGTTACCTTTTCTCCACATCCTCATTAAGATTTATTGTTTGTAGACTTTGCTGATAGTCATTCTGACAGGTGTGAGGTGATATCTCATTGTGGCTTTAGTTTGCATTTCTCTGATGATTAGTGCCATTAAGTATCTTTTCATATGTCTATAGATTCTCTGTGTGTCCTCTTTGGGGATGTGTCTATTCAAGTTCTTGGCACATTTTTAATTGGATTATTTGTTTTCTGGTGTTGAGTCGCATGAGTGCTTTATAAATTTTAGATATTAACCTCTTAACAGATGTATTACTGGTGAATTGTCTTCTGTCATTCAGAAGGTTGTGTTTTTGTTTTGTTGATGCTTTCCTTTGTTGTCTTGATTGGAGCATTTAATGTATTTACATTTAAAGTGATTATTGATAAGTACGTGTTTATTGCCATTTTATTATTCATATTTATGTTATTCTTGTTTTTATTTCTTCTTCTTAAAGTAGTCCCTTTAACTTTTTTGTAATACTGATTTGGTGTTGGTGAACTCTTTTAGCTTTTTTTGTCTAAGAAGCTCTTTATTTCTCCTTCAATTTTATTATTATTTTTATTATTATTATTATTTTGTATTTTTCTGAAGTGAGAAACCAGAGGCAGAGAAACAGACTCTTGCATGCACCCAACAGAGACCCATCTGGCAAGCCCACTAAGGGGTGATGCTCTGCCCATCTGGGACAGTGCTCTGTGCAACCGGAGCCATTCTAGCACCTCAGGTGGAGGACATGGAACCATCTTCAGCGTCCTGGCAAACTTTGCTCCAATGGAGCCCTGCCTGCAGGAGGGGAAGAGAAAGATAGAGAGAAAGGGGAGGAGGAGGGGTGGAGAAGCAGATGGGCGCTTCTCCTGTGTGCCCTGGCTGGGAATCAAGCCCAGGACATCCACATGCTGGGCTGACACTCTGCCACTAAGCCAACTGGCCAGGGCCTTCCCTTCAATTATAAATGATAACCTTGTTGGGTAGAGTAGTCTTGGTTGTAAGTCCTTGCTTTTCACCATTTTGAATATTTTGTGCCAATCCCTTCCTGCTAAAGTGTTTCAGTTAAGAAATGAACTGACAGTCTTATGGGGGCTTCCTTACAAGTAACTAACTGTCTTTCTCTTGCCGCTTTTGAAAGATTCTGTCTTTGTCTTTAACCTTTGGCATTTTAATTATGATGTGTCCTTTTGTGGCTCTCTTTAGATTCATCTTGTTTGGGACTCTCTGTGCCTCTGGACTTGTCTGTCTTTTTTCTTTACCTGCTGGGGAAGTTTTCAATAAGTATTTCTTCAAATAAGATCTCAATTCTCTGCTCTCTTCTCCTTCTAGTTTCCCTATGATGATGGCATTGCACTTGATATTGTCCTAGAGGATTTATAAACTAATCTCATTTAGACTTTTTCTTTTTGCTGCTCTGATTGGGTGTTTTCTGCTATCTCATCTTTCAAATTGCTTATTTGATCTTTCACTTCATCTAATCTGTTGTTGATTTTTTCTAGTGTAATCTTTATTTCAGATATTGTAGCCTTCATTTTTGACTGGTTCTCTTTTATAGACTTTTTGTCCTTTTGTATGATTCTGATCTTTTTGTTTAAGTCCTCACTGAATTCATATATTCTTTCTTTAAGTTCCTTGAGCATTCTTGTAATTTTTGTTTTAAACTCTGTATCTGGTAGGTTGTTTGCCTTTATTTCATTTAGTTCTTTTTTTGTTGAGATTTCTTTTCATCTTTAATTTGGGACATATTTCTTCATCTCTCCATTTTGGCTTATTTTCTGTATATGTTACTGCATATTAGGTAGATCTACTATGTTTTCCAGTTTTGATAGGGTTGCCTTTTCTATTAGGTGTCCTGTGGGACTCTGTGGTACATTCTCCTTGGTCACCTGAGTTAGGTTTTCCAGGAGTATCCTGTGTGTGGATTATGTGAGCCTTCCTGTTGTAGTTGAGTCTAGATTAGTGTTGGCACATTCATAGGTGAGGTTGACTCTCAGGCTGACTGACTATGAGTGTTGACCCCAACTACAGTGTATTTGCTCCTGTGTGGGGGCAAACTCTAAGAAATAAAATTTGTTTCAATAGACTTTGGTACCTGCTGAGATTTCCCTTTGGGTATGCCACTTTTGGAGCTAATTTGTCTGATGTGGTCTGATGCCTCCATTAGATGTGTTTTTTCTGGAAGTTCTTGGGAGAGACTTTGGTGTAGATCAATGTCAGACATTGCCTGTGAATGGCCCTGGGTTACCTTAAAGAACTACAATGGGATCCATGATTGGTAGCTGCCTCTTCTGGGCCTGGGTGCACATGGGAGGGGTTGAGGTGTGTACCCAGGCCAGCTTCCACCAGTATCAAGCATAGGTCAGGTCAGCAAAATGCCCGAGGAACCCTGATATCTGTCTCTACCTGTCAGCTGTCTGTTAGGCTCATTCACAAAAACAAAACAAAACAAAACAAAACAAAAAACACCCAACCTCTAGTTGTATGTAAGTTGTATGAGGTTGGTTCTCAGTGAGTCACCAAGTAGGAGTGAATAGTGTACCAGGTTGATACAGATTCAAATTCAAACTTGGTGCCAGTGCTGGACCTGAGGTCACTCAGCAAAAGTCTCTGGGTATACCAGGGTCAATTTCCATTTTTCTGGCTGTTGTGGACCTTTGCAGTGTGGCAGTGGTTTCAGGGAGTCCATTAGAATTCATCAGGTTAAAACAGATTAAGATTTGGCCATGTGTTGGGAGGGCTCTACACGGGAATAGTGGTGCAAGTTATGGCGCTTGAAGAAAGTGGCTCTCACCAAAAGCCACAAAAGTCAGTTTCTCCCTGTTCTTCTCTTCCTTTCTGAGTCTGCCTGGATCTTCAAGAACCTTCCAAAGAAGACTGCACCATGGGTCTAAGCTGGCCTCAACAAACTGATTCCTACATAAGGCACAAACTTATCAGGGCAGGATCACAAGGAGCAGGAGGGTGAGAGTAGTGTGTCTCTCCAGGATAATGCCATATGGAGGTGAATGCTCAACCCAGGAAGGCTTGATGCAGTTGGCAGTGTGAGAGAAGTACTTGGTTTCCCATCTCTTTCTAAAGGATAGGTTTTCTCTGAATTTCCCAAACAAATGTTGTGTGGATACCTCTTCCTGTGCTCTGTGCTGGGGAGCTCTGTGTGAAATTAAAACCCCTCACTCTTCAGAGGATACGTTTGCAGCTGAGGTATTCTTCCAGATTCTCAACCACTGCACTTGTGTTTGAGGTAAGTCCTTTTTGCAACTCTACCTTTCCTACCAGTCTCAAGGTGACTTCTTTTTTATACTCTTGGTTATAAGACTTCTGTTTAGCTAGTCTTCAGTTGGTTATTCAGGTTAATTGTTTACAATTTAGTTGTAATTTTTATTTAATTCTGGGAAGTGGTGAATGTAACTTCCACTTACTTCACCACCATCTTGGATTCCTCAGGTTGATATATATATATATATATATATATATATATATATATATATATATATATATAGTCAACATTGTTGTTCCACTCTACCATCCATAATTAATCATCTTTGACCCCTGAAAAACACATATGCATAAATGATACTTAAAAAAATTTTACCTTATTTTGTTATAACAATCATTTAAAAATTTATTTATTGATTTTTAGAGAGAGAGAAAGAGAGGGACAGTATTTCTCTCTCACATGCACATAATGATTTTTTTGTTCCACTTATTTATGCATTCATTGGTTGATTCCTGCCTTGAGCAGGGAAGAAAACCCGTAACCTTGCTGTGCAGTATGATGCTTTAACTAGCTGAACTTCTGGTCAGGGCTATAACAATCTTAATACATGTCTCTGTTTATTTATTAAGTTATCTAGTAATTTTTGTGTTATAGGCATGTGCTAACAGAATTTTACTACACATTCTTAGATTGCTTACCAGAATGATTGTAACAGATATTTGGACATGTGAAAGTATCTATTTCCCCTCATACTTGCTGACATTGGCTTTTACCTGAAAATTTATTTTTTATGTGAGTGTAGCTCTGATGCCTATATTTTGAAAATTTCTTATTACTTACTAATAAGGACAAGCATCTGTTCACACTAGTCATCCCATTTCTACTTCAGCAACTTGAGCATTTATATCTTTTGTCCATTTTACTATTAGATTGCCTCTCTTACTTTTAATGATTTATAGGAGTTACTTAAATATTCTGGATATTTCTTGGTTATATTGATATTTACTGAAAATATTTTTTCTCCCTCTATCATCTGTCTCTTAACTTTGTCTACAATTCATTTTGAGGAGAAGAAATCTTGAATTTTGATGTAACCAGATCTCTCCATTTTTCCTTTATAGGTAGTGCTTTTTCTGACATGGTTAAAAAAAATCATTCCTGGTCCCAGGGTTGTAAAGTGATTTTCCTACACTCCCCTCTCCAACGCTTATTTTACATTAAGATTTTAAACCCATCTAAATTTATTTTTGGTTATAGAGTGAGGTAAGAATATATAATTGAATATTTTCATTACAATGAACTAATTTTCCCTATACCACTGACAAAATTACCCATTTTCTCTGCTTATGTGTAATGCCACTTCAATTATAGCTCAGTTTTGATATGAGTATGGGTCTGTTTTTAAACTCCCTATTTTGTTCCATTGCTCAAATTTCTTTTTTATAACTAAACTAAAACTATAATTTTTAAAATTGTTTTGACATGAATTATGTCTTAAAGTCTGGTAGAATATTTTTAATGACTTGGCTCTCATTTTTCAGAATCCAGCTGGAATGTTTATTGAAACCGTATTGGTTTAATATAATCCTCAGTAGAACTATATATGACTTCTACCTCCTCACATGTTGAGTACTGTCTCCAAATAGCACATGAACTATGCAAATTAATTGCAAAAGATGACGTCACAGTGATGGCACGGTAGGAAGCGATACCGAAAATCTCCCCATAAACTCAACAAGTTCTTCAACCAGAAACAGAAAAACCTATCCTTGGAGTCTTCAGATGCTTCACAACACACCCGAAGGTAGGATCGAGCGAAAGATTGGCTAAATATATGGTCAAACTCCAGGGGAAATAAGGAGTAAGAAATGCTCCACCTTCCTCTCTAATCCAAACAGGATGGCTTTCACTGAGAACTGAGAATATAGAAACTAAGGCGGGCATAGGGAGTGAATAGTTCCAGGCTGCGGTACAAACAGCCAAACCAGGCTGTGGCACGGCGATCCAAGCCGTAGAAAAACCTGGGCAATTCAAGCTAACACGCGCGCGCCAAACCCAGACAAAGAAAGACAAGTGGGGCAGCCATTTTCCGCATCTCCTGGTTGGCTTGGTTAGTGGGCAAGAGATTCCTACGAACACTTCAGGGGTGGGCACCGCCCGTGCTAACCCACAGAGAAGCAAAGTCAGAGGCCTCTGTGTGGGCAAAAAGCAGCATCTCCTAGGAGCCCCAGCGCCCTGAGGGGACCGGGCACGGGGAGGGAGCTGGAGCCAACTCCAACGGCGGAACTTTTCTGTGTGGGAGGAGGGCTTTCGCGGAGCGAGAGGCGTCCTGCCTGAGCCTCATAATCTGGTCTTTGCGCACGCACGCAGAGTGGGCAGGAGATTCCTCCGAACTCCTCAGGGGTGGGCGCCCGTGTTTTCCCTCAGAGGAGCAGAGTCAGAGGCCTGTGAGCAGGCCAGGAGCAGAAGCCCCAGCGCCCTGGGAAAGCCGCACGAGGACAGAGTGAAAACCAATTCCAACCCAGTAACTTTTCCGTGTGGGCAGAGGGCTTTCTCGGAGTGAGAGGCGTCCCGCCTGAGCCTCATAATCTGGTCAGTGCGCACGCAGGAAGAGTGGACAGGAGATTCCTCCGAACTCCTCAGAGGTGGGCGCCCGTGTTTTTCCCACAGAGGAGCAGGTCTGTGAGCGGGCCAGGAGCGGAATCTCAGGCAGCCCTAGCCCCTTGGGAAAGCCGCACGAGGATAGAGCGAAAGCCAATTCCAAAGCTCGATCTTTTCCGTGTGGGTAAGGATTTCACTCGAAGTGTGACCTGTCTGGTCTGACATCCTGGTGGGTGCGCACGGAGAGTGGGCTAGAGATTCCTCCAAACGCCTCAGGAGTGGGCACTCGAGTTATCCCACAGAGGGGCAGAGCCAGAGGTCTTTGAGTGAGAGGAAGCCATGCCTGATTATGCTGGCAGGTCTGTCTGACTGAGCCTTACTCAGAGCCCTGTGCTGAGTGGGAATAGAGTGGGGAGTTGCCAGCTCTTTGAGACTCTTACTATCCAGGCAGAGGCAGCAGCAACCCCATAGCTGGATTATCAGGCTTCTAATTGTGGAAGGAAAGACTAGGAGAGAGGCTCCAGGAACACTCTCACAGTGAGAGATCCTCTCACTGTTGGAGCCTATAAACACTAATGAACCTCGACTGCCAACGAGACTGAAGCCCAATACATGACATTGCCATAGAGAATTATCAACTGCAAACCTCTTCCAGAGCGTGCCACAGGGGCAGAACCCGGGGTACAAAGTCACCGACCAGAAAGACAGAAAAGAAAAAGCAAGACGACAACCTCTCAAAATCAAGAATAATCTGCAGATTTTATAACCTATCCCATTTTATTATATTTGTTCATCTGTGTCTCTTTTCTTCATTCTTGATTTTTTTTTCTACTCCAATTTGATCATTTAATTCTCTCTCAGTCTTACTCTCGCCTCTCTTTGAACTACACTACCCATAAGTGTTACATCTCCCATTATCTTTTCTTTCCTCCTCCTTTCTCTCTTTGAGGGTTGCAATCCAAAACCCCTAACTCTCTCTTTCTCTCTCCTCTTTTTTCTTTTTTCTTTTTTAAGTGGTTCCATCTTTTCTCTCTCTCTCTCTCTCCTTTCTCCCTCTATATTAGTCTCTTCCTCTATCCTTTACGTCTTCTCTCATTCAAACTTCAATAACGAACAAATTATCTTATCTGGGACTCAAACTTAAGTTTGTGGCATTTTGGAAGGTTTTTACTTCACCTTTTTAACACATTAGCAGTGCTCCCATCCCTGGCTCTCCATTTTATCTAGTTCTTGTTCCACTAAATACAATAGTAATTTTTTAATTTTCCACCCCTTTTTCCTGTTTCCCTCTTATTCCTCTCATCATAACTCTGAGTCAGCCAACACCTAAAAGCAAAACATTTTATTCTTGACCCAAATTTTTTCCTAATTTGCTTTTTGTGGGTCTATACTGCTCCTCCCTTTTTTATATATAAATATTTTTTTCTTTTATTTTTTTCTCTTTTTTTTCTTTTTCCTTTACCCCTATATTACTTCTCCCCAATTCAGGCCCTCCACTACAGGTATTGTTTGTTCTATTTAGTACAATATAATCCACAGTTCATCACAAGATTTTCTCAAAAAAGAGGGGAGAGGAGAGGAGAGGAAAAAAGGAGGGGAAGGAATTATTTCCTTTTTTCCTCAAATTTTTATCTTATTTTATTTTTCTTTATTTAATGATTAATTTTTTTTAAAAATGCGCAATTTTTTATTTTTATTTTTTTATCCTTTAAAATCTTTTAAAGGATAAAATTTTATCCTTATAAAATCTCATTAATACTATCAAGAAAACCACCCTCAGATGCCATTAAAGAAGAGAAAATCGAATATCATGGATACAAAAGAAAGAGAGGTAACACAGAGAGATGACGAAAAATCTATGGAGAAAAAATTTAAGATATTGGAAACCTTGGAGTTAAACGACAGAGAATTTAATATAGAAATTCTAAAAACACTCAGAGATATACAAGAAAACACAGAAAGGCAATTTAGGGAGCTCAGAAAACAACTCGATGAACACAAAGAGTATATCTCCAAGGAAATTGAAAGTATAAAAACAAATCAAACAGAGATGAAAAACTCAATTCATGAGCTGAAAAATGAGGTAACAAGCTTAGCTAATAGAACAGGCCAAATAGAAGAGAGGATCAGCGAAATAGAAGACAAGCAACTTGAGGCTCAACAAAGAGAAGAAGAAAGAGATTCAAAAATTTAAAAAAATGAAATAGCCCTACAGGAATTATCTGACTCCATCAAAAAGAATAACATAAGAATAATAGGTATATCAGAGGGAGAAGAGAGAGAAAATGGAATGGAGAACATACTCAAACAAATAATAGATGAGAACTTCCCAAGCCTGTGGAAAGAACTAAAACCTCAAATTCTAGAAGCAAACAGAACTCCAAGTTTTCTTAACCCCAACAAACCTACTTCAAGGCACATCATAATAAAATTGGCACAAACCAACTGCAAAGAAAAAATTCTCAAGGCAGCCAGGGAAAAGAAGAATACAACATATAAAGGAAGGCCCATTAGATTATCATCAGATTTCTCAACAGAAACTCTACAAGCTAGAAGAGAGTGGACCCCAATATTTAAAGTCTTGAAAGAGAGGAACTTTCAGCCAAGAATACTATACCCATCAAAGCTAACCTTCAAATGTGAAGGAGAAATAAAAACATTCACAGATACAGAAAAGATGAGAGAATTTATCACCAGAAAACCTCCACTCCAGGAAATACTAAAGGGGGTTCTCCAATCAGATACAAAGAACAAAAAAACAACAACAACAAAGCCACAAGTAAAAGCTCCAAGAAGAACATAACAAAACCAACTTTAAACTGTGACAACAATAAGAAAGGGGGGGGAGAGGATGAAGATTAACAGTAGCAAAGGGCGATGGAGTGCAAAAGTACTCACAAAATAGTGCACTACAATGAACAGGGTAGGAACCCTTTTCATTACTTAATGGTAACCACCATTGAAAAAACCACCACAGAAGCACATGATTTAAAAAAGACAGCAACAGAGGAAAGATGTATGGAACACAGCCAAATAAAAACAAAAGATAGAAAAACGAAAGAGAAGAATCAAACAAGGCACAAAACTAACAGAAAGCAATCTATAAAATGGCAATGAGGAACTCACAAGTGTCAATAATTACACTAAATGTAAACGGATTAAACTCACCAATAAAAAGGCACAGAGTAGCCGAATGGATCAAAAAAGAAAATCCAACTGTATGCTGCCTACAAGAAACTCATCTAAGTAACAAGGATAGAAACAAATTCAAAGTGAAAGGCTGGAAAACAATACTCCAAGCAAATAACATCCAAAAAAAAGCAGGTGTAGCAATACTCATATCGGATAATGCTGAGTACAAGACAGGAAAAGTACTCAGAGACAAAAATGGCCATTTCATAATGGCTAAGGGGACACTGAATCAAAAAGACATAACAATTCTTAATATATATGCACCAAACCAAGGAGCACCAAAATATATAAGACAGCTACTTATTGACCTTAAAACAAAAACTGACAAAAATACAGTCATACTTGGAGACCTCAATACACCGCTGATGGCTCTAGATCGGTCATCCAAACAGAGAATCAACAAAGACATAGTGGCCTTAAACAAAACACTAAAGCACCTGGATATGATAAACATCTACAGGACATTTCATCCCAAAGTGACTGAGTATACATCTTTCTCCAGTGTACATGGATCATTCTCAAGAATTGACCATATGTTGGGCCACAAAAACAACATCAGCAAATTCAGAAAAATTGAAGTTGTACCAAGCATATTTTCTGATCATAAAGCCTTGAAACTAGAATTCAACAGCAAAAAAGAGGGAAAAATCCCACAAAAATGTGGAAACTAAACAACATACTTTTAAAGAATGAATGGATCAAAAAAGAAATAAGTGCAGAGATCAAAAGATATATACAGACAAATGAAAATGATAATACGACATATCAGAATCTATGGGATGCAGCAAAAGCAGTGATAAGAGGGAAGTTCATATCACTTCAGGCATATATGAACAAACAAGAGAGAGCCCAAGTGAACCTCTTAACTTCACACCTTAAGGAACTAGAAAATGAAGAACAAAGACAACCCAAAACCAGCCGAAGAAAGGAGATAATAAAAATCAGAGCAGAAATAAATGAAATAGAGAACAGAAAAACTATAGAAAAAATTAATAGAACAAGGAGCTGGTTCTTCAAAAAGATCAACAAAATTGACAAACTGCTGGCAAGACTTACGAAGAAAAAAAGAGAAAGGACTCATATAAACAAAATCCAAAATGAAAGAGGAGAAATCACCACGGACATCGTAGGTATACAAAGAATTATTGTAGAATACTATGAAAAACTTTATGCCACTAAATTCAACAACCTAGAAGAAATGGATAAATTCCTAGAACAATACAACCTTCCTAGACTGAGTCAAGAAGAAGCAGAAAGCCTAAACAGACCTATTAGTACAGAAGAAATAGAAAAAAACATTAAAAACCTCCCCAAAAATAAAAGTCCAGGCCCTGACGGCTATACCAGCGAATTTTATCAAACCTTCAAAGAAGAATTGGTTCCTATTCTACTCAAAGTCTTCCAAAAAATTGAAGAAGAAGCAATACTTCCAAACACATTTTATGAGGCCAACATAACCCTCATACCAAAACCAGGCAAGGATGGCACAAAAAAAGAAAACTACAGACCAATATCTCTAATGAATACAGATGCTAAAATACTAAACAAAATACTAGCAAATCGAATACAACAACATATTAAAAAAATAATACATCATGATCAAGTGGGATTCATCCCAGAATCTCAAGGATGGTTCAACATACGTAAAACGGTTAACGTAATACACCATATCAACAAAACAAAGAACAAGAACCACATGATCTTATCAATAGATGCAGAAAAGGCTTTTGATAAAATACAACACAATTTTATGTTTAAGACTCTCAACAAAATGGGTATAGAAGGAAAATATCTCAACATGATAAAGGCCATATATGATAAACCATCAGCTAACATCGTACTAAATGGCACAAAACTGAAGGCTTTCCCCCTTAAATCAGGAACAAGACAGGGTTGTCCACTCTCTCCACTCTTATTTAATGTGGTACTAGAGGTTCTTGCCACAGTAATCAGACAAGACAAAGAAATAAAAGGCATCCATATCGGAAAAGAAGAAGTAAAGGTATCACTTTTTGCAGATGATATGATCCTATACATCGAAAACCCCAAAGAATCCAGAAAAAGACTTCTAGAAAAAATAAGCCAATACAGTAAGGTCGCAGGATACAAAATTAACATACAGAAGTCAATAGCCTTTCTATATGCCAACCATGAAACATTTGAGAATGAACTCAAAAGAATAATCCCCTTCACGATTGCAACAAAAAAAATAAAATACCTAGGAATAAACATAACAAAGAATGTAAAGGACTTATACAATGAAAACTATAAACCATTGTTAAGGGAAATCGGAAAAGACATTATGAGATGGAAGAATATACCTTGTTCTTGGTTAGGTAGAATAAATATAATCAAGATGGCCATATTACCCAAAGCTATATACAAATTTAATGCAATTCCCATCAAAATTCCAATGACATTTTTTAAAGAAATGGAGCAAAAAATCATCAGATTTATATGGAACTATAAAAAGTCCCGAATAGCCAAAGCAATCCTAAAGAAAAGGAATGAAGCTGGGGGCATTACAATACCTGACTTCAAACTCTATTATAGGGCCACGACAATCAAAACAACATGGTATTGGCAGAAAAATAGACACTCAGACCAATGGAACAGAATAGAAAGGCCAGAAATAAAACCACATATATATAGTCAAATAATTTTTGATAAAGGGGCCAACAACACTCAATGGAGAAAAGAAAGCCTCTTCAACAAATGGTGCTGGGAAAACTGGAAAGCCACATGCAAAAGAATGAAGCTGGACTACAGTTTGTCCCCCTGTACTAAAATTAACTCAAAATGGATCAAAGATCTAAACATAAGACCTGAAACAATAAAGTACATAGAAGAAGACATAGGTACCAAACTCATGGACCTGGGCTTTAAAGAGCATTTTATGAATTTGACTCCACAGGCAAGAGAAGTGAAAGCAAAAATTAATGAATGGGACTACATCAGACTAAGAAGTTTTTGTTCAGCAAGAGAAATTGATAACAAGATAAACAGACAGCCAACTAATTGGGAAATGATATTTTTAAACCCCTGCTCGGATAAGGGCCTAATATCCAAAATATACAAAGAACTCATAAAACTCAATGACAAACAAACAAACAATCCAATAAAAAAATGGGAAGAGGATATGAACAGACACTTCTCCCAGGAAGAAATACAAATGGCCAACAGATATATGAAAAGATGCTCATCTTCTTTAGTTATTAGAGAAATGCAAATCAAAATGGCAATGAGATACCACCTCACACCTGTTAGATTAGCTATTATTAACAAGACAGGTAATAGCAAATGTTGGAGAGGTTGTGGAGAAAAAGGAACCCTCATCCACTGTTGGTGGAAATGTAAAGTAGTACAACCATTATGGAAGAAAGTATGTTGGTTCCTCAAAAAACTGAAAATAGAACTACCTTATGACCCAGCAATCCCTCTGCTGGGTATATACCCCCAAAACTCAGAAACATTGACTTGTAAAGACACATGCAGCCCCATGTTCATTGCAGCATTGTTCACAGTGGCCAGGCCATGGAAACAACCAAAAAGCCCGTCAATAGATGACTGGATAAAGAAGATGTGGCACATATACACTATGGAATACTACTCAGCCATAAGAAATGATGACATCGGATCATTTATAGCAAAATGGTGGGATCTTGACAACATTATACCGAGTGAAATAAGTAAATCAGAAAAAGCAGGAACTGCATTTTTCCATACGTAGATGGTTCATAAAAGTGAGACCAAGAGACATTGATAAGAGTGTGGTGTTATGGGGGGAGGGGGGAGAGGGAGAGGGAAGGGGGAGGGGGAGGGGCACAAAGAGAACTAGATAGAGGGTGACAGTACAATCTGACTTTGGGTGATGGGTATGCAACATAATTGAACTTTAAGATAACCTGGACATATTATCTTTGAATATATGTATCTTGATTTACTGATGTCACCCCATTAAAAATAAATACAATAAAAAAAATTGCAAAAGGCCCAAATTTCTATAGAAGAAATAAATTTCTGTGCTATATTAAGCTTTCAAATTCTTTAGTGTACTATCTATGGTGATGTTGTTGTAAAACGCCTCTCATGAGTCCTAATTCATTCATACATGCACTCATCCACTTCCAAACTTTAATTGGACACCTTCTGTGTCTATAATATAACTTTAAGTGTTATCAATTAATGTTTCTAAATGTCCACATCATCACTCACATGTTTTAGACAAACCAACTCTACTTTTTGTTGTAAGGGATTTAAGAGCTGCTTAGATAATGAGATATCAGGATCGATCTGTATTTTGTATGAAAGAAGACTGCTTGTATATTTTAGTAAAGGATGTTGACACTGTCATGGCTTAATATTGTTTTATGTAAATCTTAGTATTAACAGATATTCTCTGGAGGTCTGGACTTTGGCCACCAACTAATGTGTCATGTAAATGATCTAACTTTATGTTTTCCTCACTGGTAAAATTAAGGCTTTAGATTAGTTGATTTCTACAGTCTTTCTCAGATTTAACATGAATTCATTCTTTGATTGCACGTGCAAGGTGCCTGAAGGTCTGGGTAGTGAGTTGACAAGCATGGAGGGGATACATTCTGGAGAAATGTAGATGTGGCACAAAGGCTGCAGGACAGGAGAGATGCAGATTTGTGAAGGATGCAGGAACCAAGGATAATGACAAAAAAGTGCAACCACAGAGGTGAAGACTGGAAGGAACAGTTTTCTTTTTGAAAAATACATGAGTTGAACCTGAAGGTTTGGTAAGAGGAGAGGATGTCAATTGTTGAGAGACCTTACAATAATTAATATTATTATTAATAATAACATGTACCCTTTGTCTACTTTACAATATAAAATAAAGTCTTATGTTATCTAGTTAATCTTTAGAATCTCATCCTGTACATATTAAGTATTCTTAGTTTTATTTTTCTTATGAGGAAACTGAGACACAGGTGTTCATAAAGCCTGACATCCAGCTTCTCATGGTGGGGCTGGCGCTCAACCCATATGTCTTTTGATTACAAAATGCCTGTTATTCCCACCTCACCACACTACATAGCCAAGAATTCTAATCTATGAAGAGAAGTGGATGTGATCTCACTAAGTTTTCGTAGTTTATAGTCTTAATTTGAATGACAAACTCCCCACAAATACAGGTACAATTCCAGGTGTGATAAGTACTACAGAATAGAACAGTCTCTGAGGACCCATGATGAAGAGATCTGTCTGGTCAGGGAGGTTCTGTCTTGAATTGTCCTGGAGGAGGTACTAACTAGTGAGAAGAGAGAAGCTGTCTTTGTTATGTTTGTTTTTCCTGAGAATGAAGGTCACTACTGTAGGGTTCTGAGAGCAAATGTAAGTGCATGCATGTGTATAAAAGACATGATTAGAAATGGCTTTTACAGACAATCTCTTCCTATGTGGTATGGTAAGTAGTTTGGGGAAAAAACCAGAGTAGAATAGAGCCTCAAGTTTACTGAAATAGGATGTTCCAGGGAAGGCAAAGAAGTTAGAGATGTTCAAGAGGGTGTGACTACAGTTGGGAGATGAAGAAAAGAAAAGTATCAAATATTCCTCCCTATTTCCAGCTTGAGCTGATGGGTGAATTTTGGTGCTATGTCTTCTTAGAGGTAGAAAGTAGGAAAAGATGATAGGTACAAAAACCAGGGTGGGGAACAGAGTGAGGAGGGGGGTATTGCCTTTCTCTCAAATTGGCAACAGTAATAATGGTTATGTATTTATATATTTATGTATACAATCAATCAACAAGTATTTATTGAGTACTGGGGTGGTTTTAAAACATGTCCACAAATTCCTTGACACTTCCCACATCAAGGAATGCGGGTAGGACTGCTCTAAAATTTTGTAGACTTGATCTTCAGGTATAGTGAAGTATTTTGGAATTACACACAAATTCTTTATTTTAGATCAGAACCATTGAGTACACAGAGGTGAACAAGTGAGCATCCTTTTCATTTTATAGTTCAAGATGCTGAGGTTGTGAGAGCAATAATTGGACTTCCCTTGGGGCCCCAGGGAATAAGTGACAGAACAGGAAGTAGAACTGCTTCCTCTTAGCACAGGTGCTTTTCCCTGTTCCAATTGCCTTTTATTTTCCTTATTCTTGTTGCTGAATTAAATTTGTTTTTAACATTTAGTATTTGGGTTGGGTAAATCCTATAAAAAGAAATAGAAGACTTTTTCACTTCATGTTCATCAGACATACTGAAGTCTCCCTGGAGAATCTGAAAGTTGATGAGAATCTTTTTCTATGCCAATCCACTTGCTTAGTTAGGGTCCATAAGACTTTAACCAGAAACCAATATTTTATCTCATGTTTGTGGTCCGTATTTCAGAAATATATCATGTTAGCATGTGGCCTCTAGGCTGGGAACTCTGTATATTAATTTGTTAATGGTGGATAAATATTTACAAATATTCTATTTCTGTAGCATTGCAGTCTGTGGTCCAAGTTTCTTAAAAAATTTGACCACATGGTATTTGCATTGTTTATAGTGGAAAAACTATACTAACAAAATTACATACTTATAATCTTCTCTGGCTGTGTGTAAAATAGCAGAGTTGGGGAGGCAGAGATGTGAGGCAGTTTCTAGGTGTTTCAGTGGAAAATGTATTTACTTCCCCAATAGTTGAAATAGTTCATGCTTATCAAAAATATAAATTCAAAGTTACGATTATACTTTTTTCTTTAGTAGTATGTGTTAAACCTCTGAGGTCAAGGTAGGACATGGCCGGGATTATTTTAAAGATAATTGATTAATTTGATGGTTCATGTAATGAAATTTTAAGAAATCATCCAGACAATTGCTGATGATGTTACGTTTCTGCTTTATCTCAGCCAAAAGGAGAAGATCCAGTATGAGAGATAAGTTTTCATTTGAAATATGTGGATGTTTTCTGCATGTTCCTTGAAGATTCGTTCTCCAGGTCAGCATTAGAGCCAGTAGATACCCACCATCCAGGGTCAGCTATGCTGTAGCTTGAGCGGGCAATTGTCTGATTAGGTGAACTGAGGGGCACTAGCAGGATCCCAGGCCCCAAACATCTTAACTCATCTTAACTTTCTGTTTGTACATTGTTTCTTTGTATAGTTAGTTTTTAAAATAATATCCAATATATTATATATATATATATATTAGAACCTCATACCATTATCAGAAAAAAGGAAGTTGCATTTTATTACATATAGCATGACAAGTGTGTGTGTATAGTGTACAACTTGATGTTTAGAGATACATATTTATTGTGAAATAATCACCACAATCACACTAATTAAGGTGTCCATCACCTTACAGTTACTATTTTTTTAAAGTGAGAACACTTAAATTCTACATTTTTAGCAATTTCAACTAGACAGGATAGTACTGTTGATTATAATTGATATTCTATACATTAAATTTGAAGAACTCATTCAATTTATGTATCTGAAACTTTGTAATTTTTTACAAAATTGGGTGCATGGTTCTATAGTTGGTCTCTTAAGAGAATACAGTATTTAAAATATCTTGTAAATATGTACTCAGATGTGAGCAACAAAAAACTCAACTCAAATGACTTAACAAGGAAAAGTTATCATCTAAGTTTGGAAGAAGATTAGGCCCATGGGAAGCTAATTCAAAGACTCAACCAAGAGACAAGCTTTCTTCCATGTTTTCTCTCTGCCATGATCAACAGACTGCCTTTTGTTCTCAGACTTGCACCCTCATGGAGCAAGATAGCTGTGGAGTTCAATGTGTCTCATTCTTATACACCGCTGTCTAAAAGAGAAAGAAAGAGAGCTCAATCCTTTTCATGTTCCATCTTATGAAAAAAAATATCCCCAGGAGAACTAGGAGAAACCTTACATATCATAAGACAGAATTGCCACATAGGCCCTTCCCGATCCACTCACCAGCAAGGGGAATGACATAACCTAGCTCAGAGGTAGCCTGTCTTTCCTGGAGCACATAGCCACTCAATACCTAGCTTAACTGGGATTGTAGGGTGTAAAGCCAGTAGCCGTGGCCACCATCACAGCCGCCTGGCCCATGTAGGCTCGCATTTGATTCAGACAGACAGTAATGAAACAACGAAGCTAAGAACTGGTGGGTCATTACCTTTAATCCTAGCTCTCACCCGGTGGGCAAGAAATACACACAGTGGGAAAACACTTTCCATTCAGGGCTCCCAAAGCAACTGACTCATCCAAATTTCCTAGAATCAAAGGTTTCTGCTTCACCAACCTTACTCACCTCTGTTCCTCATCTCCTTCTCTCTGCACAAACTCTGCACAAACTGGCTTCTCCTCCAGCACTCTGCCATCTTAGCTGCTTCTCTTATGCAATGCTAATTTAAGGAACAGAGAGAGAGAGAGAGAGAGAGAGAGCACGTGCCCCTGGTCTGTCTCATTTTAGAGTGTAGAAATCAAAACTTTTAAGCCAACATACAAATAAGAAAGTCTTGGATACAAAGTCACTTATCTGAAGCATAAATGGGATTCCTCATAAGAGTGCACCACCCACATCATGCAACAGTCAAGGATGTGGGGAAAAGCTTAGTTTTGAAAAGATCTTAGTATTAAAAGGAAGGGAAAGGCTTAGTCTTAAAACTAAGCCTTAGGTTATAATGACTTTGCTGGTTTACAGCTTGTCTCCAACACCCAATGCAAACTATAAGCAAGCAAACATATATATCATATTTACAAACTTATTTGACCGACAGTGGGGCAAAGAGTTAAGTGGAAGAATGTCTGCTTGGTAGGCAACCAACAGCTCTCTGCCACATATTTCCAGTCCTGGTAGTCTTGAGAATTGCACACTCTGGTCAAGCTTTTCAGATGCTTGCATCACTGTCAAGAACTTTTGTTTGACTTTTCAGATGTTTACATCACTGTCAAAAGCTTCTGTCTGACTTTAAATGAAGCCTTGTCTGGACAGAAGGAGGCATCAGAGATAGCACCTCAAGTACGGGCTCCGCTCATGATGGTCAGGTCTGCAGCCTCATTAGACTTTACTTTCTGTTTGTACAAAATAGGGGGTTGGGTACACGACTTCTTACATTTCTTCCAGTACTATCTTGGGTCTTGCTTCTTATTTGATGGGCACAGAACACAATCAAATAGTTCAAATGCTATAGAAATGTTTTATCTGAAACCTGTGTATTCTTATTGATCAATGCCCCCAATTATATTTAATTTCCTAAATTAAATTTAAAGAGAAAAAAAGAAAGAAAGAAAGCAAGCAGGCAATCAGCAAACTGATCAGCAGCTCTCGGGAGTAGTAGGTCCTGATGTGTCTGGAGGCATGCTCTCCACCCAGGTGCGCTGTAGGCAGTGGGGCAGGTTTTACTGGCTCATCCTTCCAATTGGAGCTCCCTCAGTGAGCCTGATGTGATTAATACAAAACAAAAAACCTGCTTGCTAGTAATTTATGAGGGTGTAGGACCTAAGGAGACACATCTTACTGAGTTCAGTTTCTAGAGGAAAGGCTTGTAGAAGGAACAGTGATGCTCACTCAGGTTCATCCAGACAGATAGAGTGACCCTGGAAAACGTGCAGCTGTGATTAGAGAGCAGACCAGGGAAAACTACAAAACAAATGTGAACAACAGAGTTTTTAAAATGCATGATAAGATTACTTCTAAATATTTAAATATAAATATTTAATATAAAATTTTCATCTTCTTGCGTCCTCTTTTTCCTTGTAAGGATAAAACAATATCTAACAGAAATAGAAAGCAAACAAGTTAAAAAAAAAAAAGATTTCCAGTAAAGGAAATACGCACATAGTCACAGAAAAGTCTATAATGGTTTTAACTTGTTCAGGTTCATGGCACACATTTCCAGACACATTGCTTAATATTGATGATCTTGGACAGAGACAAGTTTTTCTTGTCCCTGTTTGCTTCTTTCCATGAAGAAGTATCTGGGGGCAGCATCTTACAGTGGATTCTTGACTTCTTAAAGATAATAAAACACAGACTTTTACATCTCTTCCCTTCCCTTCTTTTTCTTTCCCTTCTTTTTCCTTCCCTTCCATTCCCTTCCCTTCCATTCCCTTCCTTTCCTTCCCTCCCCTCCCCTTCCCTTTCTTAATTCAATGAGAAGAAGAGAGGCAGAAACAGAATCCCACATATGCCCTGACCGAGATCCACCCGGCAAGCCCACTAAGGGGAATGCTCTGTCCGTTTGGGGCATTGCTCCTTTGCTCAGTAAACCACACTCTTCTTAGCTCTTGAGGCGGAGGCCATGGAACCATCCTCAGCACTCAGGGCTCCAGGAGGGGAAGAGGGAGGGTGGAGAAAGAGAAAAGCTAGAGGGGGAGGGGTGGAGAAGCAGATGGGCATGCCTCCTGTGTGTCCTAACTGGGAATTGAACCCAGCACATCCACATGCCAGGCTGATGCTCTACCACTGAGCAAACTGGCCAGGGCCCCCTTCTATTTTCTGATTCTGAGTAAATGTGTGTTCTTGTCTTGCACTGTGGTTTGACTACTGCTACATCTTTATAGGAGATTCTTTTACAATAATTATTTGAAAAATAACCTATGAATGAGTATTTGAACATTTAGTAGGATGTAAAACAAACATCTAGTTATATGCCTGCAGTTTTAAGTTTCTCTGGATGGTAGACATTGTGTAGCTCTCTATGAAATATACTAGTTTGCAATAATGCAGTTGATTTTTAGTATGAACCAAAGCCGCAAACTCCTTTATTAAATGAGTGTAGATATAATTTCAAAGAAAGAGGAGAGCCTTCTGAACATTCTCGTAAATATGAGGCACTGTAATTATTTAAGTCTATTCATTACAGTATTGGCTCAAGTTTCGGGGGAAATTGAAGCAGTCAGAATAATTACATTCCAGGTAAACAAGAAGATGTCATTGTTATACTATGGGTAAAAATCCCCGTTGTCCATCTGAAAACTGCTGCAGCTTCCAATTCTTCAGCTCCTGCTAGGTTTTAGAGGACTGTCAAAGACACAGGTGAACCAAAGAGATCTTTTGCACAGAGGTAGATGTTATATATAGCAGAACCTAAAACCAAGGCTAAACTATTACTGGAACACAATTCATAAATATTGCCTTTATTTGGCCCTGGCTGATTTGCTCAGTGGGTAGAGCATAATGCAGAAGTCTAGGGTTTAATTCCTGGTCAGGGCACACATGAGAAGCAACCATCTGCTTCTCTTCCCATCCCGCTCCCCTTCTTACCGTCTTACAGCCAGTGACTCGGTTGGTTTGAGCATCTCCCGGATGCTGAGGATAGCTCGATGGTCTGAGTGTTGACCTCAGGTTCTGAAGATAGCTTGGTTGATTCGAGCATCAGTCCCAGACAGGGGTTCCTGGATGGATCTTGGTCAGGGCTCATGTGGGAGTCTGTCTTTTTATCTCCCCTCCTCTCACTTAAAAATACAGTACAATAGAATACAATATAAAAACCCATAAAAAATAAATATTGCCTTTATGTTTCGCTAAAATTGTCTATGATGTTGTTATATATTGCTAGGGGACAAGGCTAAAGGTTGTATGACATTTACTCTAAACTAATAGCTGGAAATTCACTGAAGCAGAGAGTTGAAAAATAAAAGACAATAAAATAATTGTTTTTCTATATGACTTATGATTTCCCCTGAGATACTGGTTATTTTGATATGGTGAATATGCTAAATTGAAAAAATAATACAAATATTTTTAGAGTCCATGAGCCAGTTATGTTCAATACATCATGTGGGGTATGTAGGATTCTCCTCATTTTAAAAAATGAGGAAGATTAGGATCTATGTGGTAAATTGTCCAAATTCTTGTCACTGAGAATTGGCAGTCTAGGAGTTTGAACTCACACTTATGCAACTCTGGCATGCCATCCAAGCAAAACATGGGAAATATTTTCCCTGCCACCAGCACTCTGGAAGAAGTTCAACTCCTTAAGTACAACGTAACCTACTGTGCATTACTTTTCTTCCAGGAATCTCAAATTACAGATGAACAGTCTGGTGTGCTTATTACTATCTCATGCTTATTAAGCAGAATCACAGAGTCTTTGGGTCAGTTTAGAGGAGAATAATGCAGAGCTAAGGGGATTTCTCAAAGAGTATCATAGACGTTTTCAGAAGCATGTTGAAAAGAGGATTATTCAGCATCCTCTATTTTCCAGCAGTTAAGGCACAATTTCTAGGTCTAACAATCATACTTTTCAGACTTTTCTAAAAGCTGTGATCTCTTCCAAAATATAAAATATTATATCACGTACTGAGATATAATTTACTCTTTTTGTTTTATGGGCTGTGAAAATTTCTTTTAAAAGCATCATGTGTTCTTAGAAGGAAATGCACAACTGTCTTATTTCAGCACACATGAGAATTTGGAAAGTAGCAAGACACAATATTTGTAATATGTAGATTAGACCACAAAAAGTAGAAAGTTATAATAAGGCTGGGAGGAGATGTATAAAGCAATGTCTTCTCTGTGTTTATAGAGACCAGATGCACTGTAAATAAATTTATTAATCTAAACCTTTCATTCTTCATCTTTGAACATTTTAATTACCAATTCTAGCCATTCTTCTGTGTGTGTGTATGTGTACATAGGTATGTGTATCACATGGGTGTGTTTTTTGTATATATAGGTATTTGTGTGTACTTGTATAAAGATGCATATTGTAGTATGTGTTTTTCTGTGTGCATGGGTTTGTGTATGTTTTCGAATGTCATAGATGTGTTTCTGTGTTGTATGTGCATGTGTGTGTAGGTGTGTATTTATGTCTATCTGTGTGTATGTGTATGTATACTCACTTGCCTTGCTTTACTCAGGCTCCTTTTGACTTCAAATGACCTAACAGATCTTTCCCTAGACCTTTCTAAGGCAATGTCCTAAGATGATCTTGCTTCCTCTTATGTTAGGAAGACCATTCCATGGAAAACTATAGAACCTGTTCTTTTCTCATAGATGTTAAAAATTTCACATAGAGGGTGGATGTAGTGCTGGACTTGAGTCAGAAGACTTGAGTAGAACCTCATTTCTACTACCACCTCATTGGGTCAGCCAGGCACAAATGCATCACAAGGGGATGGGACAGAGACCAAAAGTCTCACCACATATAAACATCTTACCAAACAGCTGTGTTGTGGGTGGGAGAGAGGAAGCTGTGTGCTCAGTACAGCAATGACTGTGTTAACTATACAGTGACCACTGGGTTTGTACCTGATGACCCTCAAGGGCTCTAAACAACCCAGAGTTAAACTACAATTTTACAAACCTTGCAAATTTACCAAAATGACCTATAACAACTTTTACCAAAACTGAAATCCTGTAATTATACCTTAAAATGGGGTTAAATAAATATATTATCTAACTTTAAAGTTTTAAAAAAATTAAGTGTTGAATAAGTAAATAAGAAGTTACCAATTTTTATTAAATAAGAAAAAGATGACATATCCTAATTCATAAAATATGAACTAGAAACATGTGGGACCATTGAAGACCACATGATGAAGGTGTTTTTACTGTACAGTGATACAATTTTTTTTGCGTTTCAATCAATTTCATTGATACAATTTTTTTTACGTTTATAGAAATAGTAAAGGTATTTTTTTTATTTTAAATTTTTCATAAGGAAACCAAAGTCTTATTGAGATTTGCTTTCTAGCCACTGTTGGAGATGAGATAACTAGAAGCAATGAACCCTTTTTAGCACACAAGGGCTCTGACACACAGTTTAATAAAATGACATCATAAAATGACATAGACTTTTAAGCTTTGAAAGTAAATTTGTTATAGCAGGTGCACAAGAAATATGTAGGTTGAAGTTTAATTAATTTTTGGGTGTTCAGTCAGGGTTAGAACTTGGAGAAAACATTTGCATCCATGATTGTTTAGTAGTACTATAGGTGTGTTCTTTTGTTCCAATTTCACAGATAAGAGAGTTGAAGTAATAAAATCTAAGCGATATTATTTGCTTTGGTCATTAGGAGTCTTAACATCCTATTTAAAACCCAACTGCTAGCCACAGTATATACATTTTGAAATTATTTATTTCCTTTATTTTTTACTTATAATTTCTTTATCTGTGTGATTTTTAAACCTGTTTTATGTATTTCTGCAAGTCATCTCAGTTGCTTGTTTTCAATTGTGGTTTTCTTTGTGTGTGTGTTTTAAGTGAAGAAAATCAAGTTCATGAAACACATGATATATAATAGTTGTATGTGCCTGAGCTCTTGCTTTGTTGTTAATCTGTGACTAAGCCAGGCTGGACCCCAGGCTGCCCGATGCCCTTCTTTGAGAACTGGATTCTAAACAATCATACAAGTATCAAGTGGGATTTCTCTTTTAAACACTGCAACTCTACCTTTGTATAATTCATGAACTGATTGGCATGAGAAAGAGAATGGAAAACAAACACACTAATGTCCCAGAGACCTCAAGGAGCATTCAAAAGCGAGGACACCATCCCAGGTTTGCCCCCTTGAAGTGTGCAGCCTTAAAGCTAAAGACCAGACCTGACTTCAATAGAGTTGAAAGAGAAGAGACAAGTCTGGCCATGCAAGGCTCCAAATCAAGTGGTGCTTCTTTCAAATGGGGTACCTTGGTTAACAAATGGCACTTTTTAAAGACATCAAAAGGCAGACAAGAGTAAGGGCAAAGTTCCAAATACGCCTCACCAACCTAACTGAACATATTTGCCAAATCATTGTCGTGAGACCTCCTGCTATGGGCCCCAGTTGGGACTCAGTCAACACAGCAACAAACTCAGAACGTGTGAAGTATGGAGTGGAGATATGTTTCTTCAAACCACACAACCAACCTGTGTATGTTATCGTTTGTTGGTGATCCACTGTGATTTGCGCCCGTGTGTTTAGGCAACTCTGCGTACATCAGACAGCATAATTTTTAGCTTATTGACTTACTTTAGGGTAAGAAAAAAGAGAGAGAAAGTGTCTTCTTCATAGGTATTTATTAAATGTTGAATATAAAAACAACTAAATTAATTTTTAAAAAGCAAACAAAATAGACACTTTTGACATAGGACTAGATTCAAGAATGTTGTACAAGTTTGGTTCAAGAGAGATGATACTAGTTTGGCCAGAGGTAGAACCAATCCTTTTAATGAAAAGGTGTTTTATAATAGAGATTTAGAGATGTAGAGACTTGAAAAGTTATGATATTGGATGTTATTTCTACTAGAAAGAACTAACATGAAGCAGAACAGGTTACAACCCTGAGAATATTCCTTTTGGAAACCAAAGACAGATTTACAGTTCCAGTAGATGAGCAAATAAACAAGTATTGCTGATAATAAAATATACTGGATTGGAAAAAAGTGTAAGTCATGAGCTCTATGTCCAATCACAGACACAGCTGACAATTACTAGATGCCCAGAGGAAGTCACAACAAGTTGTGACTATGTTATTTGAAAGCTATAGAAAGTCAGAAAACTGTGTGTGCAAGTCACGAAATCACAGGTGGCACCCAAGTGGAGCATCCAGGAGGCAAAGGAACAGAGGAGGTTACAGGAAAAGCATTTTAAGGTCCTGACTGGGGTAAGACTGCAGAAGAGGCTCCATAGGGAAGTGATATAAACTAAATAATAAGGTAGAAAAGAACCCAAATTGCAGTGGCACCTGGTTCTGTATGTTTTGCTGTGAATGGACGATTTGAGGACTGCAGGCAACATGGGAAGGAAGACCATATAGTTTTTTTTTAATGGCACCACAAAAAATTTTATTATTTTAATAACATGAAACTAAGAAAGAATGAAAGGAACAGAGAGAAGACTTGAATTCCTAATTTAGTCTCAGATTATCCCATTTTTTTTACCTATTGGATCAAATTTTAAAAAAACTATATATTTTTAACCTATTTGATCAAGTTTTTAAAAATAGAATAAAATGAATGACTTTAAGCAATATTGTCTTGGCCATTTCTGCTTGACAAGGAAACAAAAGAGCCCAGACATTCTGGAGTGGTGAAGGGAGGGGAGAAGGCTCAAAGGGGTGGAGAAGTTTGGGAACCTTGATAAATGAGGAGAAGTCAGAGTATGGATTTCAACATTCCTATAATCCTGTCTGATCAGTGAGTTTGGAGTTCCTGTTTAATCATCAGATACTGACTCTGACTCCCCTATTGGAATGCACTGCTCTCACATAGGAGAATTACAGTGAATAGAAGAAAAACTACTAAAAAGTGTTTAAAAAATTGTGGGGCAACTGAGATAGTTACTGATTTTTTTGGATCAAAATTTTTTATCAAGTGGAGTGGACATTATTTTTAGGTGAGTTGGCCAGCTGTGGTAAACATGGAAATTCTTTATTTAAGAAAAGGTCACTAAATTAATCATGGGGGAAATGTTGAGTGATTTGCATTCTCATAGGGCCAGAAAATTCAGAACCTGTTTTCTTCTAAGCTCGCAATAAACTTCCCTTCCCCTGCAAAAGGCAAGGTGTGGGTTGGGGGCATGCACCCACTGCTTTCTGTTTTGTTGTCCTGGTGGTTGAATTTAGAAGAAAGAGTAGGCCTGGCCAGTTGGCTCAGAGGTAGAGTGTCAGCTGGGCATGTGGAAGCCCTGGGTTCAATTCACAGCCAGGGCACACAGGAGAAGTGCCCATCTGTTTCTCCACCCTTCCTCCTCTCCTTTCTCTCTATGTCTATCTTCCCCTCCTGCAGCCAAGATTCCATTGGAGCAAAGTTGGCCCGGGCACTGAGGATGGTTCCATGGCCTCCACCTCAGGTACTAGAATGGCTCCAGTTGCAACAGAGCAACACTCCAGATGGGCAGAACATCGCCCCTTGGTGGGCATGCCGAGTGGATCCCAGTCAGGCGCATGTGGGAGTCTATCTGACTCCCCCTTTCCCCCCACTTTGGAAAAATACAAAAAAATAAAGAAAGAGTAATGAAGAATTTGAAGCATTTATCATAGTGGGTATCAGGAACTGCTCAATTTAACCTGTTTTTCTTTCCCTTGATTTCAAAACTATAATTCTTTCACTTCAAATGGACTTTGATCTTTTTTTTCCCTCCCAGCTAGTCTTTTCAGAAATACAGCCTGGATAATTTGTGTCTAGTGTATTGATTGACATTGATACTAATATCAGGTGTACATATACTCACTTGTTGAGTGAGACTAATTTATCATTACTGGGTTTTCACATCCAGCCTAGGGCTGGGTGGTAAGAGAAACACAACACTTCCACATTCCCACTGCTTGCCAAAAATTTCTCTGCAACCTATTAACTTCAGTCTTTGATTTGTAAAAAATCTTGCTAAACTGGAAGACAAGATGGCGATGGAGTAGGTGGACGTACCAACTTCCACCTCCCAGAACCAAAGTGGAATACAAACTAATTATAAGAACCATCATCTAGAAAAACCTACTTTGTACTAAACTTAGAGGACTCTTCAACCAAGAAATACTGAAGAAGCCACTCTGAGACTGGTAGGAAAAGTGGAAATGTGGAGGGGGCTGCCCAGCTCCCTGGAGCAAACGGCAGCTGGGAGAGACTCGCGTGGCAGGAAGTGAGTTTAGCAAAGAGAGGAGGGTCCTGAGTCCCAGGAACAAAGCCCCAGCTTGCAGCCCCAGAGCCTAGAAGAAGCCTATGGACAGTATTTAGCTGGAAACAAGACAGAATACTGTTTCTGAGAGAATGATTTCTCAGACCCAGGATTCTTCTTAAAGGGATTGTGCAGAAAACCTCTCTCACAACCACTCACTCAGGGCTCTGAGGGGTGGGGAGAGAGGAGAGGACAGCAGTAGCAGAAAGAGAGTGTAATCTAGGAGGCACAGGGAGAAACATTTTGAGAAGCAGTGACCCTAACCCTTGGGACGAGTCACTCCCCAAATCTGAAGTGAATATTTCCCCTGGAAACAACAATACCAGCAAAGAGAAGCAGGACACCAGCCAAACAAGCTCTCCATGGCACTCAGAGCAGAGTCGCTTAGAAGGAGGGAGCTTTCAGGACTACAGTAGTGAGTGTTAGGGTCTGAGCTACAGTGCCCCTACTCACATGGCTGAGGTCTAGACTGAGGGTGGGCAGCAGCAGGACACAGAAATGCGGTTCTGTCGGCAAGGGTGGAAGCCGGCTGGCCACCACTGAGGCCCAGATGTGAGCTCAGTCTTGCCCGGCTGGGGAAGAGAGGACATGCAAAAGTAGTCAAGCCCAGCTGCGGGCCGCCTGCAATCCAGCCTGTGGAGGAAGGGCAGGAGCCCTGGAAGGGGCAGAGACTCACCCTTGAGCAAGGGCGCAGGATCACAGCCTTGCCCCATCCACGGAAGCAAGGCTTATGGCCTGATTTGGGAGCCAGATCTTCCCAGGGGGGTGGAGCCAAAAGCCCGGAACAAGCGGAGTCCCACTACTAACCATGGGCACGCAGTCCCACCCAGCCTGTGGAGCCAAGGCTTGCAGCTATCCCACATGTGGGCTCCTCCTGCAGGGGCGGGGTGAAAGCCCAGAATCAGGCGGAGACCTGCAGCTGAGCAAAGGTGCTCACCCCTGCCCTCAGGGCCAAGCATAATGCCACCGTGGGGGCAAGGTGAAGGCTAAGGCCACCAAGGCTTGTGCACCCAAGCACGTGATCACAGCCACTCCCATAAAGGAGAGGCAGAAACCACAACAACAGCCCCAGTGGGCAGGCACTGGCAACACCCATACCCGAACGCCCTAGGCAGCAACAGCAGAGGAGGTGGTGGGTCTGCAGACAGACCACACCTAGGGTACACAGCGGCCACACCCTTCTTTTACATAGAAAAAATGAGAAGGCAGAGAAATGCAACACAAATGAATCAAGAGAAATTCCCAGAAAAGGACCTGAATGAGTCAGATATAACCAAATTACCAGATGCAGAGTTTAAAATAACGATTGTTAGGATGCTCAAAGATATTAGAACAATAATATATGGTAACTACAAACACCTAAATAAAGAGATAGCAAATATAAAAAAGGACATTGAAATAATAAAAAAGAATCAGTCAGAAATGACAAATACAATATCAGAAGTGAAGAACACAATGGAAGGAATAAAAAGCAGGATGAATGAAGCTGAGAGTCAAATTAGCAAGATAGAGGATAAGATAAATGAAGGTATGGAAGCAGAGCAGAAAAAAGAAAAGAGACTCAAAAAGTCTGAGGAAACTCTAAGAGAGCTCTGTGACAACATGAAGAGAAATAACATCCACATCATAAGGGTTCCTGAAGAAAAAGAGAAAGAGCAAGAAATAGAGATTTTGTTCAAACATATCATAGCTGAAAACTTCCCTTAATTAAGGCAGGAAAATGTCTCAAAAGTTCAAGAAGCACAGAGAACTCCATTAAAAAGAAAAACAAAGAAATCTACAGCAAGACACATCATAATTAAAATTCCAAAGATAAGTGATAAAGAGAACATATTAAAAGCTACTAGAGAAAAAAAAGCTACCACCTACAAAGGACCCCCATAAGGATGACTTCCAACTTCTCAACAGAAACACTTGAGGCCAGAAGGGATGGCAAGAAATATTCAAAGTAATGCAGAACAAGAGCCTAAACCAAGACTACTTTATCCAGCAACGCTTCTGTTTAAAATTGAAGGAGAAATAAAAAGCTTTCTAGACAAAAAATAACTCAAGGAATTCATTACAACCAAACCAATGCTGCAAGAAATGCTAAGGGACCTGTTGTAAACAGATCAAAGGAGAAAAAGAATATAACAAAAGAGGAATACAGTTTTAAAGAATAAAATGGCAATGAACAACTACATATCAATAATAACCTTAAATGTAAATGTATTAAATGATCCAATCAAAAGAAATAGGATAGCTGCATGGATAAGAAAACAGGACCCATGCATATGCTGTCTACAAGAGACATACCTTAAATCAAAAGATGCATATAGACTGAAGATAAAAGGATGGAAAAAAAATATTTCACGCAAATGGAAATGAAAGAAAAGCTGGGGTAGCAATACTTATATCAAACAAAATGGACTTTAAAACCAAGGCTATATAGTAAGAGATAAAGAAGGTAACTACATAATGATAAAGGGAGCAATCCAAAGGAAGATATAACTATTATAAATATCTACGCACCTAATATAGGAGGACCTAAATATATAAAGCAGACTTTGATGGACTTAAAGGGCAAGATCAACAGCAATACTATAATAGTAGGGGATTTAAATACTCCACGAACATCACTAGATAGATCCTCAAGAAAGAAAATTAACAAAGAAATGGCAGACTTGAAGGACACACTAGATCAACGCGATTTAATAGATATCTTCTGAACCTTTCACCCTAAAGCAGCAGAATATATATTCTTTTCAAGTGCTCATGGTACATTCTCTAGGATAGACCACATGTTAGGGCAAAAAAGCAGTCTCATCAAATTTAAAAAGACTGAAATCATATTGAGCACTTTCTCTGATCACAATGGCATAAAACTAGCAATCAACCACAACAGAAAAACTCAAAAATACTCAAACACTTGGAAACTAAATAGCATGTTATTAAATAATAAAATGGTTAACAATGAGATCAAAGAAGAAATCAAAAAATTTTTAGAAACGAACAATAACAAGCATACATCAACTCAAAATTTAAGGAACACAGCAAAAACAGTCCTGAGAGGGAAGTTCATAGCATTACAGGCATACCTTAAGAAGCTAGAAAAAGCTCAAATAAACAACTTGACCTGCATCAAAAAGAACTAGAAAAAGAACGGCAAGTAAAGCTCAGAGGTAGTAGAAGGAAGGAAATAATAAAGATCAAAGCAGAAATAAATGACATAAAGGCTAAAGAAACAATACAGAGGATCAATAAAACTAGGAGCTGGTTCTTTGAAAAGGTAAACAAGATCAATGAACCTTTAACCAAACTCACCAAGAAAAAAAGAGAGAAGACTCAAATAAATAAAACTAGAAATGAGAGTGGAGAAATAACAACTGACACAACAGAAATACAAAATATTGGAAGAAAATATGAAGAACTGTACGCCAAAAAACTAGACAACCTAGATGAAATGGACAAATTCCTTGAAACATATAATCTTCCAAAAATTAATCTGGAAGAATCAGAAAACCTAAACAGACCAATTACAACTAATGAGATCAAAACAGTTATCAAAAAACTTCCAACAAAGAAAAGTCCGGGGCCTGATGGCTTCACAAGTGAATTCTACCAAATATTGAAAGAAGAACTAACTCCTCTCCTTCTCATGCTATTTCAAAAAATTCAAGAGGAAGGAAGACTTCCAAGCTCCTTTTATGAGGTGAGCATAATTCTGATTCCAAAACCAGGCAAAGACAACACAAAGAAAGAAAATTATAGGCCAATATCCCTGATGAATATAGATGCAAAAATCCTCAACAAAATATTAGCAAACCAGATCCAGCAATATATGAAAAAAATCATACACCATGATCAAGTGGGATTTATTCTGTGGAGGCAAGGCTGGTACAATATTTGCAAAGCAATCAATGTGATTCATCACAAAAATAAAAGGAAGGAGAAAAACCACATGATAATTTCAATAGATGCAGAAAAAGCATTTGATAAAATCAAGCACCCATTTATGATCAAAACTCTCAGCAAAGTGTGAATACAGGGGACATACCTCAACATGATAAAGGCCATTTATGACTAACCCACAGCCAACATCATACTCAATGGGGAAAAATTAAAAGCAATCCCCTTAATATCAGGAAGAAAGCAGAGGTGCCTGCCCCCTTTTACCACTCTTATTCAACATAGTTCTGGAGGTCTTAGCCACAGCAATCAGACAAGTAGAAGAAATAAAAGGCATCCAAATTGGAAAAGAAGAAGTAAAACTATCATTATTTGCAGATGATATAATATTGTATATAGAAAATCCTAAAGTCTCATTCAAAAAACTACTGGATGTAATAAATGAATTCAGCAAGGTGGCAGGATATAAAATTAATACTCAGAAATTAGAGGCATTTTTATACACTAACAATGAACTGTCAGAAAGAGAAATTAAGGAAACAATCCCCTTTGCCATTGCAACCAAAAAAATAAAGTACCTAGGAATAAATTTAACCAGAGAGATTAAAGACTTGTACTTGGAAAAGTATAAAACATTGATAAAAGAAATCAGAGAAGATACAAACAAGTGGAAGCATATACCGTGCTCATGGTTAGGAAGAATAAATATCATTAAAATGTCTATATTACCCAAAGCAATTTATAAATTCAATGCAATACCGATTAAAATACCAATGACTTACTTCAAAGATATAGAACACATATTCCAAAAATTTATATGGAACCAAAAGAGAACACAAATAGCCTCAGCAATCTTGAAAAGTAAGAATAAAGTGGGAGGTATCACACTTCTGGATATCAAGTTATACTACAAGGCCATTGTACTCAAAACAGCCTGGTACTGGCATAAGAACAGGCATATAGATCAATGGAACAGAATTGAGAACCCAGAAATAAACCCACACTTTTACTGACAACTGATATTTGACAAAGGAGGTAAGAGCATACAGTGGAGTAAAGACAGCCTCTTCAACAAATGGTATTGGGAAAATTGGACAGCTACATGCAAAACAATGAAACTAGACCACCAACTTACACCATTCACAAAAATAAACTCAAAATGAATAAAAGATTTAAATGTAAGTCGTAAAACCATAGCATCTTAAAAGAAAACATAGGCAGGAAGCTCTCTGACATCTCTCACAGCAATATATTTGCCGATTTATCCCATGGGCAAATGAAATAAAAGATAGGATCAACAAATGGCACTATATCAAAGTAGAAAGCTTTTGCACAGCTAAAGACAATAAGAACAGGATAAAAAGACAAACTACACAATGGGAGAATATATTTGACAATACGTCTGATAAGGGGTTAATAACCAAAATTTATAAAGAACTTGTAAAACTCAATACCAGGAAGACAAACAATCCAGTCAAATAATGGGCGAAAGAAATGAATAGACACTTCTCCAAAGAGGACACACAGATGGCCAATAGGCATATGAAAAAATGCTCAACATCACTAATCATTAGAGAAATGCAAATTAAAACCACAATGAGATATCATCTCATACCAGTCAGAATGGCGCTCATCAACAAAACAACACAGAATAAGTGCTGGCGAGGATGTGGAGAAAAGGGAACCCTACTGCACTGCTGGTGGGAATGCAGACTGGTGCAGCCACTGTGGAAAATAGTATTGAGATTCCTCAAAAAATTAAAAATCGAACTGCCTTTTGACTAAGCTATACCACTTTTAGGAATATACCCCAAGAACACCATAGCACTGTTTGAACAGAAAAAATGCACCCCCATGTTTATGGCAGCATTGTTTACAATAGCGAAGATCTGGAAACAGCCCAAAGGTCTGTCATTGGACTAGTGGATTAAAAAGGTTTGATATATATATATATATATATATATATATATATATATATATATATATATACACACACACACACACACACACACACACACACACACACTATGGAATACTACTCAGCCACAAGAAATGATGACATTGGATCATTTACAACAACATGGATGGACCTTAATAACATTATACTAAGCGAAATAAGTAAATCAGAAAAAACTAAAAAGTGTATGATTCCATACATAGGTGGGACATAAAAATGAGACTCAGAGACATGGACAAGAGTGTGGGGGTTACGGGGTGGGGGGAGGAGAGGGAGGTGGTTGGGGGAGGGGAGGGGCACAAAGAAAACCAGTTATAAGGTGACGGAAGACAATTGAACTTTGGGTGATGGGAATGCAGCATAAGCAAATGTCAAAATAACCTAGAGATGTTTTCTCTGAACATATGAACCCTGATTTATGAATGTCACCCCATTAAAATTCATTTAATAAAAAAAACAAAAACAAAACAAAACAAAAAAATTTTGCTAAACTTTATTTGTGAATTTAATTCTTTTTACTTTTGTTATCTTTATTTCCATTTTGTTCCAAAAGACACTGTAGAAAACATTTTCCATTTATTTAGAATTCGCAAATGATTTATGGCAGTGTTCTTCATATGATGAAAGTAGTTTTTCTCAATTGTATTTCACAAAAACACTTCAGTCTCAAAGGCAAAACTTAATTTAACACCTCCACCCCTTGTATTTACTAGCAAACTCCAGTCAAAGCACTGTGTTCATTAAGGAAGCCCCAATCATGTAGAGAGATCCCAGTCCATTTTGTGGCTGAACACTGAGGCATGGGGGTAACTGTGACTTGCTCAGGATGGTGGAGCTGGGTTGGCCTCCCTTGCCTCTCCCCCAGTACAGTCCTGGACCAGGTTCTTCCTGAGTCTATCTTTCCTCTGCATGATACATGCAAGTTCCCTTTCTGTTCCAGCAGTGTTGGCTCTCAGCTCTATCAGCAAGAGGAACAGAGCATGGCAGACTCATGACTGTGTCTCAAGAGCATTCCTCTGGCTTTTCTATATACCATGGAGATGGTCTCTAAAAACTGCATCTTGGCCACTACTATGGGCTCACCTCTAATACAGTGCTTTTTAAGTGACACAGCCACCCCTCTACAAACTTCCATTTATGGAGCCTGCCCATGTTTCTGGCTTGCTCTACAATTCCCTGACCAGACCTTAGACAGAAACCTATTTGGGGAATGGAAGGAAAGAAGACTCTAAAGCCCATGAAGGAAGGAAGACACTAAGCCCACGTGTGAACACGCTTTGGCCTGAAAACGTATTGGTCTCAGTAAACATTCAAATGGTTCATTGCAAATCTAATTTACGTCCTGACCGAGATGGAAAATGTTGGGGGTTTTCCAAAACTGTGAGTTACGCTTTGTGTGTTTGTTTCTCCAGCAGCGCTGACTGTCCTGACTTTATTTTTCATGTTGACTCTGTCTCCACTCATCGAAGGGTGACCCCTGGGTCACCCAGCCCTGCCCTTCGTGATACCCAGCCCTGCCCTTCGTGATGCAAAGCCTCTCTCGCGTTCTCCATGTAGAACGGTGCCCCTGCTTCATCCATAGTGCAGTCCACCTATATTGCATGGTTTAAAATTCCTTATGAATTCTACAATGAAATGCTTCTGAATAATTTTAAGAATTGAAAGAATATAATTTTGATAGAAAGAAATTGTCCTGAGTTTAAAAGCAAAACACAAATTCAGTGACAATTTTTTTTTCTTCTTGGACTTGATGAGGTATTTTCCAACCAAACTACAGACATTTTCTAATCAAGTCACCTTAACAAATACCTATTCTATAAAAACTTGTTCTCTGATTTTACGGAAAATGTATTCATTTAGAATTAACGTGGCAAGTGAACCCCATATATTCTTTTGCAGTTGAGCTACTTATGCAACTTCTGTTGAGATTTTGTGGGCTAGGTTGCCATGATGTGGAATGAAATACATTTTTTGTAGCTGGCATTGTTCCACACACTTGCTTGGAGAAATAAAGACACTCTGTAAAAATGGAGAAATAAAGACCTGCTGTAAAAATAAAGACACTCTAAGTAGGAGAAAAAAATTCTTTAAAAAAATTTTAAAGTCATAAACAGCATTTTCTTGGTGTATCACACTGGTCTTATTGTCCTTCCTTCACATTTCACTGGGTTTCCATATTTCCCTCTTCCCATCATCTGGCCACACAGTACATCCTTGCACTGGGAGCTCACAGCAACACACTGATTTCATACCTCTAACACCAATAATTCAGAGCATCAACGTGCTGGTCCATAAGCCCTTCCCTGCAAAAGATTTTGTAGTAAAGTAAGCCTCCCAGAATGACCAGCTCCAGTAAGGAGACAATGGAAAGTAGCAGCTTGTTCATCACTGTTCTGGACGTTGACCTGAGAATCCTTCGACTTTTGCTCAAGTTTTCACTTGTGTTTGTTTTCATTAGCGTGACTTTAGAATTATAGAGTTTTGCAAAACCACAAGAGAAATATAGAATCCAACTAAGTATCATATTATTATCTTTAAAAGTGGTGGCTTTTGAAAAATAGAAAAAAATAAAAGAGAAAACAATTATTGAATCTGATCTACCCAAGTTCAGGAAATAAAACATATAAAAGAAATTCATTAGAGTTAGAAGGATCAAATGAAAAGTGACATTAGAATCAGATAGAAAGACATTAAAAGGTGAGCGTAACTAAATCAAACAAAACGAACAAACCTGCAAATCCAAATAAGCAGGGAAGCAAATTCACTGTACCCAAAAAGGTAGGCTCAAATCAGAGGGAAGAACTAAGCAATATGGACTTTCAATCTATGGTGGTAGGCTGGGAAGGCTGTCCCTCTGTATGTTATGGATTTCCTTTTTCTTTGAATCTTTTTTTCTGTGTCTTTGAGCTTTTTTTTTCTTAATCCCTTTACCTTTTTCACCCAGTCCTGCACGTCCCCCAAACCTGATGTCAGTCTGTACTCTATTTGTGAGTCTGTTTCTATCTTGCTCGTTAGTTTATTTATCCATTAGGTTCCACATGTAAGTGAAATCATATGGTACTTGCCTTTCACTTAGCATAATAATCTCCAGGACCATCCATGCTGTTGCAAATGGTTATATTTACTTCTTTTTTTTTTTTACAGCTGAGTCCTATTCTGTTTTCATTGAATTTTACAATGACTTTTACAAATGTAACTATTGTTGCAATGACTGAAAAATATTAAACCTGTTCCATCTGTTCTTGGGCAGTATTTTAATCTTGAACTTCAGCTTCAAATTTTTCTGGGTAATATTTAATCTTGCCCCCCCCAAGGTGGAAACTTCCACTTGCTTGGGGTAACACAATGCCCGTCATGGTCCATCCAGGCTGCTGTAACAGAATACCATAGACTGGATGGCTTATTAATTGCAGAAATTTATTGTTTTGCAGTTCTTGAGTCTGGAAGTCCAAGGTGGAGGTGCCTGCATAGTCAGGTTCTGATGAGGGTCCTGAGGCACAGACATGATGGAAGGGAAAAGAGCTTCCTCAGTGTCTTTAATAAAGACGCTAATCTCATTCACGAGGAACCCTGTGCTCATGACCTCATCACCTCCCACAGGCCCCACTTGCTAATACCAACACATTAAGCATTAGGTTTCAACATGAGAGTTTGAGAAGTGGACACAAATATTCAGGCCATAGCAGCCCCTCTAGTGGTCAGTGCCTTTTAACCTGGGAATGATGAGGAAAGTTATAGGAATGACAAAGTAAGTCTGGCCCACAATATCCCATATAGAAATTATTTGTATGTGTTTGCATAACTTAAAACAGTGGCCAAATCTAACAAATAGGCCTCATGACTAATATCCAAAATATAGTTGATATTACTATGCTTTTAAGTAAAAAGTTCTGAGTTTATTAACTGTTTAAACAGTATTAAGATGTCAAGAAGATTTAAGAATTGTCAAATTTATGCATTTAACTTACTTAATTTATAAGAACTTTTATTTAAAAATGTTTCTAGTTCTTAGAAGCAATTGAAAATCAAATATATTAAATTTATACATGCAGTGCAAGGCAACTAATTTTTCCTTATTGAAGACCCCTTATAAATAATATGTTTATCAGATTTTAAATAGTATGTTTTAAATAATTAAGAGATATTAGTTAATGTATCTTTTAACGTCTTTATGAAATTTTAAATTAAACTTAAAAGCTTAAGAAATATATAATTTTGAATTATTACCATAATTTTGATAAATTTATATTAAAATCCAGAGTAACTATGGTCTTTTCTGTGGCTGAAAGCCACCCTCAAGGTTACCTAAATAATTTTGTCATTTGAACTAGAGATAGAGTTAGCAGTCAAGTGTTTGAGAACCCAAATAGCAGTGTTTTTTTTTTAAAGGCTTACTTTGCTCTTTGTTAATATAAAACAAACAGGACTAGAGCTTTTCTCTTGTAAGGCAAATAGCTATGAAGAATTTTAAGAAAACCAAGATTAAATTTTTTTCAAAGAAATATCATCACCAATGCTTGAGATTCCTACAATTAAAAATACTTCAACCTGACCAGGTGGTGGCACAGTGGATAGAGTGTCGGACTGGGATGTTGAGGACCCAGGTCTGAAACCCTGAGGTTGCCAGCTTGAGCGTGGGATCATAGACATCACCCCATGGTCACAGGCTTGAAGCCCAAGGTTGCTGGCTTGAATCCAAAGTCATTGGCTTAAGCAAGGGGTCACTTGCTCTTCTGGAACCCCTGTGACCAGCACATATGAGAAAACAATCAATGAATAACTAAGATGCCACAATGAAGAATTGTTGCTTCCTATCTCTCTCCCTTCCAGCCTGTCTGTCCCTGTTTGTCTTTCTCTCTCTCTCTTCCTACCTCTCTTTCTCTCTCTCTTGCTAAAATAAAATGCATTCATACAACACTGACTCTCTTAGACTTCTTAGGGATAAAGAGGCAGGTTTCTAGCATCAATATTTTGGGACTTTATCATCTTGTTGTGGAGGTAGTCATGTTTAATAGTGACTAAAATGTAGTGTAGAATATGAAAATGCTAGAAGAAGAAGCCATGAGACATAGAGGGGTGGAGAACCAAACTGTGTTTGAAGAGAGGGTAGGAACCAAGTCTGGAAAGACTTTCTGAAGAACTGGCATTTGATGTGATGTCAGAAAACTTACAGAGGTGGGTTGGGAGCTCTACCAGCTGGCCATACCAGTGCAACAGAGGTGCAGAGATGGGAGATGTGAGGGCTCACGTAGGGAATGATGAGAGCATCATGAGGATAAAAGTGAAGAGGGAATGAAGGTTGCATAATTTTGTGCCCATTTCTACTTTTGTGTGTTCTGTGCTATTTTTCTTCCCCAAGCACCATTCTAAAATTACCCCTCCAAGTCCCAAGAATGCCTCTTCTTTCACTCACATTCTCCTTATGAAACTCAGGCCAGGATCATTCCTTTACTCCAAGCTGTTAGATGATATCTACCTTCCCTAAAGTTCTTGTTCAAATTAGTTCTCTGTCATGTAATTACATATTATGTTGAACAGCCTTCATGGTGAATTGTTAAAGGGGAGTGGCATTTATTCTCAATGTCTCTTGTTTCCAGAGGGAGAATTTTCCCCTGAATACACTGGCTTCTTGCCGTACTTGATGGTGCTGGGATAAGAAACTGGGTGGTCACAGCTTGGCATCTTCTCATATTTGGTGACCAGCCTGCCCTACACATTATTTCTTGCTTCTCTGCTTAAAACACAGTAGGAAGCCTATTATTGGCATTCACTAAGGTTACATTTTTCAACCCAGCCTTTCTCAGTAAGAAGGTATTAATTACCATATTTTTTGCTCCATAAGACACACCTAGGGTTTTAAGGAGAAAAATAAGAAAAAAATTATTGTGAAACAAATGGTGTGTTAAAATATTTCGTAAAATACCATATTTTTCAAAAAAAATTTCATATTTTTCACTCCATAAGATGCATGGGCATTTTCACCTTCATTTTTTGGAGGAAAAAGTGCATCTTATGGAGTGAAAAATATGGTATTTTGACCTTCATTTTCCTGCTCATTGCCCATTTCCTAATTGTTTCAGAACTTGACGATGGTAACTCTGAAATAAATACTTTATCTCTACCATGAGACCACCAATACAAACAAGGATGATAATATGTACTTTGCCCATCCCTTGGCATTCTCTTATTTGTTCTTTCAGCAAACATTTATGGGTTGTACACCATATCCTCTGTCAATAGATGCTGTTTTATTTCCTCCTGAGAAGTACAGCTATATAATAACATGTTAGGAACTCAGATACTTATTGATTTGTTGATGTAAGGAATTTGGACTTCATTTCATAGGCAAAGGAGAGTAACCCCAGTGGAAAGAGGCATGGTCAAAGTCTTCCTCTTTTGCTCCCATTCAGAAATCAGGTTTAAAATCCAGTGGAAGTAGAGGACACACTGACTTAACTGCCCATTTATGTGTAAATAACTGGTCTTTTCCTAGATGCAGGTTTTGCTTGGGTTAGGATAAAGAGGCCACAAAATAAGTCTAAGGAGTGGTGAGGAGTGATAGGTGGGTGCAGAAAGGTTAGATTGAGAATATTTAAAACATCATTAGATAAGTATGAGAGAATGATGGAATACCTAAGGGTAGTAAATGATAAAGTCTTTCATGTGTCTGTCCTTATAAGGTTCCTTATTTCCTTGCCAGGTACCTAAAATCTCAAAACTCTGTCATTGATTGTAAAATCTTTTCCTCATTAAAGCTGAAGCACCAGTCCTGCCAGGCAGTTCACCTGTAACAGGTCAGCATTTTTGACAGGTAGTCCCAACTAGAGCAAAAGTCTTAAGTTTATTGTGTCAAGATGCAGATTGTGACACCTGAGACTTTACAGAAAAGTGATGACCTGACAGGCTCACATTGTTGGGTTTATTTATAATAGAGAACAGCAGCATGTTAAATAGTTGGATTTTACCTAAATGGAACCAATGTTGCAGGGGCAGTCATCTCTTTTCTTTTGCCTGGGAAAATCTTAGCCCTGCTGGGATATGTCAGGGGAAATATCTGTGCTCCCTGCTGCTCTGAGGGTTGGACTAAAGAAAAACAGAATTCAGTTCAGAGTATGTGAAAGTGGGACAGACAGACTCTATAGACGGTCCTTGGGGTTCCACCCCAAATCTGGAGTCAGATACCACACACTGCTGAAAAATTGCTTTTTTTTTTTTTAAACCAGAGGCATTTCATGTAATCAAATCTGAAGGCTTTGTGGTTCTGTTTAGATGGGTGTGTGACTTATCACAATGTGTTTGCAAAGTCAGAAGGAGCTTGAGGGCATGTGTGTGTTTAATTCCCCAGCCACGTCCACTTCCCCAGCAGGGGCTGGCACTCAGGACTGTATTGGTTTTCACCAGCTGTTTGGAGATTGAGACACATGACAGGTGGGTGAGGCTGGCAGACTCAACAGTTTGCTTTCTGATTGCTGAGAAACAAATTGGCTAACTACACATGAGGTCTGTCTGAGGGGCTGGGTGTCTTTTACACAGAAAAGAAAATATGGCCACTCTGAGAGGGAAAGGCACCAACATATCCAAAGTGTGCTTGGGTGGTCCCAATTTTAATCATGGTAGCGGCTGTCAGACCACGTGACAGATCAGTCAAACCCCATGTCCTGATATATCAGTGTGCACATCTAGGTTGATTATCGGGCAATGAGCAAATTGCACTTGGTTGTCACGGGGTCTGAAATTCCATTAATAGGAATTAAATCCTTGGCTCCTGAGGTTTTTTGTAAAGTTTTCAGGAGCCTCTATTAAAACCGCTGACTTTATAAGTCATGACTTGCTGAGAGTATGGCTGTTATCACATGGTGAGGGGTTGTTGGGAGTGGAAGAAAGCCATTTAAGTCTTGGTTGATAGGGCAACTGAAGAAAAACTCAATCTTGTTCGAAGTCTAGTCATTGGCAACACCTCATATAGGGCCACACTAATTTATTTGATGACTGCATTAAAACAAATAGAGTGTAAAAGTTTGCTATTGAGATGAAAAGTTTATTTTGTTCTGTTTAAAACACTGTATATTAAAAAAAAAAAGTTAGACCATGTGTGATGCCTTAAACATTAAAGAATAGTAGAAGTGAATTTATAGAAAAGTTTCTTTATAATTAGAACAGTAACTGTAAGATTTTTGGGTCCCTGATGTTAAGAAGAACTGAAGGAAACTTAGGAACTAGAAGCAACTAATTGGAAGGAGATAACCAAATGTCACAAAAGTTGATTTCTATCATTATCTCATTTTTGCTTTCTGTTCAGACAAAAGGTAAAAGTCATGATAGGGTTCAGAAAACTATAGGCTTCCTCTCACTTTACTGGAAGTGATTAGGTCTCTCTTATTGGATGTACAGGATGTGGCAAAAGTAGGTTTACAGTTGTTATTATGGAAAATAATACAGTAATTAATAATAATACAAGAATAAACTGTGTTTTGCATACTGACAATTGTAAACCTACTTTTGCCTCCACCCTGTCTATGATCAAAGGCAAGTGGAAGCTCTCTGAAAGAGAAAAAGTGTGTCTCACCCTTGGGCATAGTCCTACAAGACCTAGAACAGTTCATCAGCCTTTTGTTAAATCGAGACCGAGGAAAGTCAGGCAAGTGCGAACTCAAATAGAAATGTCAACATTTTTTAGATTAGTAAGAGCTCTACCTAGTTGTTTCCAGTTATGTGAAATGAGTAAGTTCTAGAATCTGCTGTACAGCCTGGTGCCTACATTGAACAATACATAGGCATTTGTTCAGAGGGCAGATTGCATGTTAAATGTTTTTACCACAATTTAAAAAAATCAATCTAACTCTACAAGGCCGTTTTAAAAAATCTTTTTCTAAATATATTCTTAATCATTTATCCTTTATTGACTCATCTGTCAGTAGTATTATGTTCTATATTCTCTGATTCAGATAACTGTGTCTACGGCATGTGAACTACTTGGACCATGAGAAAGTGTTGTTTACTGGTGGCACTTTATATTGACTGTGTTATGACACTGACTACAAATATAGATACAAAAACGAAATGAAAAAGACTAAGATATTAACACTTTGTCACAAGAAACACTATAGATACTAATACCTTAAGTGTCACCACATGACTGAAATTGCCCTTGCCAAGGTATCTATTGCCTCTTCTTTTCCAGTCAAATAGCAGAGTGTCAGTCCTCTTTTCATTGACCTTTCTGTGACATTTGACACTGTTTACTGACAATGTTCTTAGATTCTTTTCTCCATTTCCTTTTCTGAGGCTGCCTTTTCTTAGTTGTCCTTCTATTGCTCACATTGCTTTATTATATTTTTTCTTTACTTTCTTTTTCTTACCATTCCATATCAAGTCCCCTCCCATCACCATTATCTCCCCACCCACCCAACAGATCCCTTCTTTCCAGGCTTTTCCACAGGCTTTCCTCCTGTACATCGAACATTGGTAATCCCTAGGATTTTTAGCCCTGTTGGACTTTTTCTTTTCCTTCCCTACTCCACTCTCCCAGGCAAGACAACTTACAGCATTATGTTATGCCTTTTTGTCTGACTTCAACTTTCTCTCTCCCCATTCAGCAACTCATGTTCTAAATGTCAGCATTGCTACACTACCCACTGTTCTCTGCACAGATCAGGCTGCTCCCTCCCTCCACATCTCTGCACCTGTGTTCCTAGTGCCTAGAGTCTGGCCTTATCTCCTGGAGACCTCCCACATAGGGGCTCCTTCTTCTGACATCATTTCACAGGATGAGTCATTGTTATTCTCCTTCTTGCTCCCTTTCAACCTTATTTTTACTTCCGGTACAAGACTTGCACTAACTGCAATTTTTATTTTGCCTATGAGATTATGACCTATATAAAACCTAAGATGATCTCTTATGTATTTCTGTATCTCTTGTTACCACCAGAGATGTTATTATGTAAGAAATAAAGTATTATCAACAAAACACATGAAGCCAGTGCTTAGCTCTATAAAATGGCTACATGAATCACAGTTTCTTTCTCCCATGTCATCCCCCAAATTTTAAGGGACAATGTTGTGTTGACCAAGCAGTTAATTGGAAAGCCTAAATTGACTAATTTTAGATATATTCAGTCAACTGAAGAGAGAATGACAGAAAGGGTTGGCTTTCAGTACCTTCTATTTATTTTGTAAATTGGATAAGATTAGATTTTCCTAATTTCATCAAGCATCATCAGAGACATTAGGTTCCCATTCAACATATTACACATGTTCACTTAATCTAAGTAAAACTCTCACACCCAAACCCTGACTCTCCACTGATAACCACACCTTTTACTTTTCTAGGAAAATAGATGCCTATTTTTAGAAACACCAATTGTCAACTCCCTTTTTCCCTAATTTTCCAGTTCAAATTTATCCTATCATTTAGCTTTTTCTTCTTCTCTTCTGTTGTAGAAAAAAGGTTTAATCTTTTCCTCCTCTGATCCTTCTCTCTCCTTCTTCCCCTCTCCTTCTTCCTCTTCATCTCCTTGTTTTCCTCTTCCTTCTCCTCTTGCATTTAATTGTATGTTCTGACTTGTTTCTGGTTGTCCCCTGCATTGATTTGTTTTAACTTTTAATTTGGTCTTCTTTGCTGGTTCTTTTTTTAAAAGCTTCAACATGTTCAATTTTTCTCTATCCTAAAAATACTTCTCAAATGAGCCCCCCTTTCAGGGTATCAATCTAAATTCCACTTTGTGACTACCACCGCCAGCCTTTGACCTATTGCAATCTGCTTTATTCCTCAGTCTTTCTCTGTTGCTGCTGGTCTTGCTAAAATCACTCACCCATTAGCTTTGTGTCTGGTCTTATCATCTTGCTTTCTCTCTAGAATCAGACACTGTTGATCACCCCTTTTCCTCATTTTTTTGTGGTAGACTTTTTTCTTTGTTTTTAGTTTTGATCTTTCTGATGCTCCAGATTAGTCTCTGTATTCATTTGTTAGGTTTTCCATAACAAGGTACCATGGACTGGATGGCTTATCCAATAGAAATTAATTTTCTAATAGATCTGTTGGCCTAAAATTTAAGGACCAAAGTCAGCAGTATTGGATTCTTCTAAGATCTCTCCCCTTGGCTGGTGGATGGCTGTCTACTCCCTGTGTCTTCACATGGCCTCTTAGCTCTGGCCATGTCTGTGTTCCAATACCCCATTCTTGTAAGGGCACCAGGCATATTGGGGTAAGGCCCACCTATATGACCTAGTTTTAACATAATCACCTCTCCAAGGTCCTATCTTTAAATCTAGTCACATTCGGAGGTACTTGGTTAAAGTCCTTGGTCAGGAACTTGGGGGACACAAAGTGGGCCCCGTAAAAATTGCTTGTTCCTCCAGCATTGCCTCTTATTTGCTGGTGCCCTCAGGGATTGTCTCTGGCCTCCTTTTGCTCTGTCTGCACTGAGTATCTCACAATGTGGTCCCAGTAACCACCTGTACTTCTGGTTACAACTATCTATCCCTTAGTCACATCCCAGACCATGTGAATCAGAGTCTCTAGGGAATAGCCCAACAATCTCTTAATAGGCTTCTTAGATGACTATTGTTCACTTTAAAGTTGGAGAACTATTATTCGACACAATCCCTGGCTTTCGCTCCTGCCTCTTTATTTTATTTTTTCAGGTTATGGCTTCAAATACACTTTTGCAATGGTCATGGAGACAGACTCATCTTGGTATCTTATAAATATTTCAAATTCTACACGTCTGAGGTGAAGTGCCTTATCATTCTCCCTAATTTAGTTCTTCAAGTGCTAGAACACAGCGAATAGTGTCCTTCTTACTCACATGTCAGAGTTAGAAGCATTAGAGCCATCCTTCATTTTTCCTCTTCATTTACCTCACTTTTCTCCTCACACACTTCAGGTGGACCTGACACAGAAACATCTCTCTGGTCTGACCTTTTCCTTCCCTATAGAACCTTATTCCTTGTTCCAGTCCTCAGGTCATCGTGATGTTCTTCCCATTGGCGTCTCTCATCTCTCCAAATTGCCATTCAAGTCTGGAGTCACTTTTCCAAAATCTAAACGTAATCATCACTTTCTTTATTTTAAATCCTTGTGTGATCTTCCTGGTCAGATGAGGATAGGGTGTCACAGGAAGGCTGGATTATCGGAGTAGCTGAAGATGTTGGTAACTACTCAGACTCCTGGGCTCCCACACTCTCCTGAGTCATTGGTCTGGGCTGAGCTGCCAGTTATCCCGAGGCTCAGCACATCTGGGAATACCTCACAGCTGAATCTCAGCTTGCAGGATAAAGAGCAAACTTCTCAGCTTCACTGCATCCCTGTCTGACTTCACTTGCCTCTTTTGCCCCATCCCATGCTTGCCTTCATGTCCACCTGAGAAGGACTCAACTAGAATTTAAACTGTGACTCGGCATCTCACCATGACATTATGACTTCTTCCACTGGAATTTCCTTTCTCTACCACTGACTGGCAAGCATTTACTCATCGTTCAGAATGCAATTTAAATATCCCCTTTCTGGTCAAGTTTTCCTTAGCCCTTGCTACCCATCAGCTTGTCATTTATATATTTCTGTCACACAATCATGACATTGCAATGCTATTGACCCATATGCATAGCAGCTCTCAAAAATACCAGAAACTTCTCAAGTATCTAGTGTGTTAGGGACACAGAGCATGAGCCTAGGAGCATTTATTAGGTGAATGACATGGGCCAGAATTTAACATCATGGTGTCTGATCTTATGAATACAGATAGCAGCCACAAGAGCTTCTTGTCATGATCAGAGCATCCATTTGTTCGGAACAAATTCTAGAGAGAGTCTAGGAGTACAACTATTCTTTGAGAGACCAGGAACAGCAGAATTCAACAGGCTGTAGCTCAGGATAGGCTTCTAGACCCAGCAGAGTGACAAATGTCCATCAGAAAATAGATTCAGTATCACAGTTAAAAGACACAGAACTACACAGCAGAGGGTATTACTTCATGTTGTTAAGTATGCTGTGATGGATTAAGTGTTCACAGACATTGAGTCAGTTTCCCCACTTTGTGGATCTGGACGGACTTTGTGACTTGCTTTGCCTAATAGGACGCAGTGAATGGTGTATTGCATGGCTTCTGAGAAAGGCCTCAAGAACCTTTATAACTTCTCCTCTGGCCCTCTTGGAATGCTTCTACCATCATGGAAAAAGAGCCCTATCTAGCCTACTGGAGGATGAGAGGCCACCTGGAAGAGAAACAAGGTACCCTATCTGACAGCCCAGGCAGCTACAAGGCATGGGAGTGAGGCCATCCAAGACAAGCCAGCCCCTAACATGAAGGAGCCCAGTCAACACTCCATGAGCAGACCAGCCATTCCAGCTTCAACCCACCCTTCCTGTAAACCCCCAGAATCATAATTAATTAATTAATTAATTAATGGTTGGTTACCTTGCACCACCAAGTTATAGGGTGGTTTGTTAATGCAGCAATAGATTATTGAGACATGGCTTGATAGTCATAAGAGTGGTGTTTCTGAACACCAATAGCTGAACTGACGTGGCATTTTCCAAATCCTCTAGGAGGTGGGGCAGGTGGTGATGTTCCGTAAAACTCGGTCAGGACTGGCTTGAGGATGGGGTAGAGCAACACTTGAAGCTTTCAGCCAGACTTCATTCTCAGCAGCTGAGAGACACTGGGAAACACAGACACTGGCAAGAAGGGAGCGTGGCTAGTAAGCCCCACTCACCAGCATGACTATTTTCCATGATCACCTTGTGCCTGGATGCATGTAGGTACTCATGGAAAGATAGATATTGTCACTTTCAGATAGGTAAAAATATAGCTGAAAGTGTAACGGACTCTAAAAATTTGGTCTTTTCCTGAGAACTCTTTAAAAACATCTATACTTGTCAAAGTCATCTTTGGTTCTGACTGTCTTATGTACTGTTGTTTAAAACTGCTTCCTGGTGTGGTACAAGCTCTGCTTCACATGTGGGAATGCTTTACCATTGTAGCCTCCTCTCTCAAGCAGTGGCTTTCAGAAACATCTCTTTCGTGGCTTCAGAGGTGACCCGGATGCCCTGGTGACAGACAGGCAAACACCTTGGCAAGATCCATGAGGTGTGGTGGTGTTTGGCATGCGAAGTGCCACGTGGTTTTTGAGATCTGTTCTGCAGCAGATGCAGTGTAGCCCTCGCTGTTCATACCCCCATACTCCTGTCCCCGCGTGATGGCTTTTGTTTGTCATCATAGCGCAATGTTCTTCAGAATTCAGCTTCTGCTATAATTTTTTACTCCTCTCTTTTATAAGATTTCATTACAGTTTCCATGTTTTAATCCAAACAGCCAATGCCAGGGGCAAAAGAAAGAAAGACAGGGAAGAAAGTGCAGCTGCAGTGAGTCATTAAAGTGGCTTTTCCCACTGTTTCATTTGTGTCTGGACCCACTGCACCCTCTTAGGGGCTAAAAAAATGTTCTGCTCAGGCTTTCTGGGGCTGGGAATTTACAGGTCACTGAGTTTCTTGTGTTAATAAACCTTTCTTTTTTTTCTTAAATGAGAAGTGGGGAGGCAGAGAGACAAATTCCTACAGGCACCCTGACTGGGATCCACCCAGCGAGCCCCCAATGGGGTGATGCTTTGCCCATCTGGGGAGGCTGCTCTATTGCTTGGCAACCAAGCTATTTTAGCACCTGAGGTGGAGGCCATCGAGCCATCCTCAGCACCTGGGGCCAACTTCCTCCAGTCAGCTATGGCTGCAGGAGGGGAAGAGAGAGAGAGAAAAAAAATGAGAAGGGGGAGGGAGGGGAGGAGAAACAGATGGTCACTTCTCATGTGTGTCCTGAACAGGAATCAAACCTGGGATATCCACATACCAGGCCAATGCTCTACCACTGAGTCAACTAGTCAGGGCCAATGAATCTTTCTTACCACCTTAGGAGCGATGGAGCATAGGGACACAGGGAGGAGATGAGAGTGAAACTGTTTTCACATGGCACTAAAAGTCTGAGGTGCCAGAGCCAATGGTCAGGTTTAAATCAGTGGTGAGGTAAGATGATGACAGCTCAGGGCACTGAATGGTCTGTTTAACCTCTCTGTGTCTCTATCAGTGACATGGAGATGCTATTTAAGTTCAGTAATTTAGGTTCAATAAGTAGATATTGATTTAAAAATGCACCAAGGCAGTAGCTCGGGCAGTCATAGCAGCTGTGATGATGCTGCAGGTTTCCCCACTGTCCCTTCCCCGCTGAGGCCTGGGCTGTGCATTGTGCTGTCCCTGCAGCTGGGTGTGAAGGAAGTGTGTGTAGCGGCTGCCATGCTGGGCCCAACGATCCCGGTGTACTGCTTTCATCAAACTCACAACACAGGGCTATTTAAACCTATCGCAACTGTCACGTACCACAGATGGAGCATCGATCTGTCACCAGAACAGCCAAGCTCTCCTTCCTACTGCCTTTCAGAGTTGGGGCAATACTCTCCTGCCTTCCACAGCTAGCAGCTACATTGACCAGGTCTTCAGTCCTCCGCCACCATTGGGCACCTGGGATTTGTGGGGAAAGTTTTCCTTTAAGAGGTGGCTGGGCCAATAATAAAATAACCCGGGAGCTGGAAGGTAGGGCATGGTGCTAGAGCTGCCGTGGCACTGGGGCTGGGCATGAGAGTGTGAGTGTGCTGCTGGTCAGCCACATCTCCTTCCATAAGTAACTCAAGACTCCCTTTTGGGAGAAATAATAAAAGTTTCAAATTAAAATACCTCAAAGAAACCTGCTAGCTCCCTACACTTCTGAAAGTTACAGCACAGAGAACTCACCCCAGTTTGCTTAATTTAGATACCAGAAATAACAACAACAAGACGTAGAGGTTGGTGCACATACTCCTGGGCCCAGTGACACAATGAACATGTGTCTTTGCCTCTCATATATTTCTAAAGCCAGCATCACTGTGGCTGCTGCTTGACAGAACTTTTGGCTTGGAGTGAGAGGGGATTGAGGGAAATTTAAATTCATGACAATTCTTTTTTTTTTTTTTTTTTTTTTTTTTAGTGAGAAAAGAGGAGGCAGAGAGACAGACTCCTTCACTCCTTCATGCCCCCAACTGGGATCCACATAGCAAATCCATTAGGGGGTGATGCTCTGCCCATCTGGGGCCCTTGCTCCATTGCATCTGGAGCCATTTTTTTAGTGCCTGAGGTGGAGACAATGGAGCCATCCTCAGCACTTGAAGCCAACTTGCTCAAGGCCAATCGAGCCATGGCTACAAGAGAAGAAGAGTGTGTGTGTGTGTGTGTGTGTGAGAGAGAGAGAGAGAGAGAGAGAGAGAGAGAGAGAAGGGGGAAGGGTGGAGAAGCAGCTTCTGTGTGTCCTGACAGGGAATTAAACCCAGTACATTCACACACCAGGCCTATGCTCTACCACTGAGCCAATGGCCAGGGCCTTATGACATTCTTAACAGGAACATGACCCTTTTGTTCATGAATGTGAGTGTGTGAAGCAAAATGTCCACATGCAGACAAGAGATTAATATAATTGGGATTTCTTGGCCCTGGCCGGTAATTCTAGCTTCTGATTATTATTATAAACCTGTGTTATATCAGAAGAAGACTTATCATACTATTATCAAAGCCCAATATTTGTGGGAATTCTTAACTAGGCATGAAGATTTGGAAGAATCCAAAAAAAGTTACCCAATCACTCAAATATATGTATGTTATTGGAGATTTTGATAATAGGATGGGAACTAGTTCTAGTGATTGATAAGGATGTTAAATATTACATTTTATATCACTTTAGAAAAGATGGTGAAGGATGATCTCAGTATCAGAGGATTATGACTATAGCCTTGGTCTTCACAAAAGTTGAAACTCTAGTGGTTTGTGGTACAAAAGCTTTCTGACTTACAGAACAGTAGGATGCTAGGTCCATAAACCTGAGTGAAATCCCTAAAACTCATAGTTACTGATTTGCAGGTAAAATGGCACATGTACAACCTTATCATCAGCACCACCATGAAAAAAGTTTATTGGTACCTTTAAGTATTTATCCAGATTTTGTCACTGAAACTTCACACTTGATTGCTCTCAAATTTTAAATATTGAATGTTCATAGTCAAGAAAAGTAAGGCTCATTGTGTCAGATCACTGGGCTGTTCTGCTTCTGTTTTTTCTACCTTTCTTCAATGTACCTGTTATTTATTGTGAAGGTCAATGAACAACTTCAAATCTACGAAGACAGTCTAACTCATTAGAATTCAACATAGCAGAGACCAAATCTGTGTGAGGGTCTGAGGCACGCTCTCCAGAAGAGCCTGCAGGAGAACATAAAGGGGAGCAGCTCCGGGCACTGTAATGACCCTGTGATTATTCAAAAGACCTCTTAGATCTTGACTATACTGTATTGTATAGAGTTGAAGTTGCAAGACAATAAACTTTGTTTGATAAGTGGAGATAACTCCCATTTAGGGATGACTGGTGCTAAATTTTAGGATGTTCTTTTTAAGGACAAATCTCCAATTAACCTCTCCTGTTAGAATATTTACTAATTTTCTTGAAGGCATTTCTAAGACAGCTGGCTTCCAACATTATGGCCCATGCTTCTTACTCCTATCATGGTCTTACCTCTCTTTGACCTCTAGACTTGACTTTCTTTAATGTCTCTTTACCTTTTCATAAATTGCTCTGTTTTCTTGGGCTCCCTTCTTCCTGTTTTACACTCCTACTCATATTTCAAAGCCTCATTTCTCACTTTTTCTGTGAAACCATCCTGCATGTCTCTAAGAGATATCAATTTCCTTGTCCCTCGCCGCTTACAGCCTTTGAGCTCCTCTCCAAATACCCTCCCGAACACACTGGGAAAACAAACAATGGGAACTTTGTGTTTTCAACTTAGTAGATCTAGTACTGTACACATACTTTCTGTATGGCAATGTCTTCTTGATCCACACACTGCCTTAAAATCTTCATCTTTCTGCCTGGTCTTTGGCATACAGGGCACAGCAGTGTCCTCATACAGGTTCTTTTTTTTTTCTCTCTCGAAGGAAGCAAAAAGACCAGTGGTCTTATTGTCTCTGTTTGATTAAAATAGAGGCAACTTTTTCTTTTTTCTTCTTCTTCGGAACTCTCTTTCTGGAGAGGAAATGCCATGGAGAAATTCCACTGTTTGCACAGATTTGTCGGAACCAGACCATCACATCCTGTGAGTCATTGTCATAGAAAGTTTAGGGCTCTGATATGCTCAGTGCAACATAGCAAAGACAGGTACCTAACAGAAGCTCACATGCAGAAGATTAATTCTCTTTGTGATTCAGCAAGAACAGTCTGTTTTGATTTGAAGATACCCAGAGAGAACAGATCTGGAAGAAAATCTAGGCCAAAAAAAAAAAAAAATTAAAAATAACTAATTTAAACATAAAAGCTACATGGTAGAATAGCCATTGTCCTGAGCCTTAATAAAATTTGTCAAAAGAGAGAAATATTGAAAACCAGGAAAGAAGCATAGATGTTGTGTTCTTGGAATACAGAGCTATGTCTGCTGACTGACCATCTATAGAAGACAGAGTAACAAATCTTGAACTACATCCCTGAGTCGTTTTCTCAAAGGCTTTAACTTTGTAGCCTGGCTGAGATTTCATGGCTTTGGTAGCTCTGGCTACCGCATCGGAGGACAGAAGGAAATCTTGCAGATATTGATGGATTGGGCAAGATGGGCAACTAAGCAGTTTGTAAGGGTGAAGCTTCTCCTCTTCTCTTTCATCCCAAAAAGGAGTTTGAGTGGGGAAGCTTAGGCCAGGTCTGATTTGCCTCTCCTCGCAGTTTCAGGGAGTCCTGCTCCCAGCCTGGCTGCACCCTGTGGCCAATCTTAGACCTGTTATACATCTCTGCATTGGAGTGAAGCTGTCGCAGCATTTGAGAATGGCTATCTTCTTACCATTCCAACTCAAAGCAACAGAGCTGGAATTTCCTCAAGGCACATGGCGAATGTGATGACTAAGATGAATGAACCAGCTTACACTTCAATCATGGCGATCGATGAAGCATTGGGAATTTGGAAGTGCTTTATGACCAATCCATTGGGAATGAAAATACAGGAATCGTTTCTGTTTTTCTCACACTGTAGCTCTTCCTCTACCACACTATCCAGAGGACTTGAGGGTTCTGTGACCTGAGACATTACACTCAATCCCCCTTTGAGAATGTGCACCAAGCATCAGTGGTGGGGAAAAAGAAAGCTGGAATCACTCCTTTTACATCCCACTTCATTCTCTTCACATGGGCAGCTCCACTTCACACAACAGTGTAATTGTGGGACTGTAATTCCCCCAAATGGAAGCAAGGGCAGTGAAAATAAATGAAAACAAAAAAAAGTAAAATGAGAAGCTGTTCATCACTACAGACAAGCCTGCCCACCACATTCTCCACTACACCTCCAGCTGCAGGTTGAGCCCACTCTGTGTTTGGAATGACCTATTCTTCTCTGGGTATCAGGTCACTTCCCACAGACTGGGCCTTGAGATGAAGTCATCAGGACACATGAGGGCTGTTCCAAATTTCCTTGCTTATAGTAAACGTGGATTTGCAGGTTTACTATAAGCAGGTTTACTATAATTCTGATTGCGGGTCAGAATTAATGCCTCATGAGCTCTCAAACACTCTATACCTCCTTTATTTGGGTTCACATTGCAATTTATTCCAATTCTCTACTTAATTATTTCTTTCCCTCAGTCAACAGAATGTTTGATGGGGCAGAAATCCTTTTTACCTCACCATTAGCCATGGGACTTCTTCAGTCTCTTAATAGTTGCTCAACAACATGTTGAAAATACACTGCTCACAAAAATTAGGGGATATTTCTCATCCAATTTGACATACTTCTGTTCACCCCCACCAATATGTCACTTGCTACTCAATTCGATAATTAAGTTTGCATCTCATTTGCATAGAGGGCGGCTGCAAGTAACAGATCATCAACATACTGCAACAGAGTTACCTCAGGGGTGGAGGCTCGGTAGGCACTCAAGTCCTGGTGCAGCGCTTCGTCAAAGATGGTGGGAGAGTTCTTGAAGCCCTGGGGTAGCCGCGTCCAGGTGAGCTGTCCTCTGAGTCTGTTCTCAGGGTCAGTCCATTCAAAAGCAAACAGGGGTTGGCTGTCCTCATGCAGGCGCAAGCAGAAGAAGGCATCTTTCAGGTTCAGTACTGTATACCACTTCCTGTCAGGACTGAGGGTACTGAGGAGGTTGTAAGGGTTCGGGACCGTTGGATGTATGTCCATTACCCGACTGTTAACCTCTCTCAAATCCTGGACTGGTCTATAGTCCCCTGTCCCTGGTTTCTTCACTGGTAGCAGAGGGGTGTTCTACCCTGATTGACAAGGCCTCAGGATCCCTTGTCCTAGCAGCCTCTGGATGTGAGGTCTAATGCTTTCCCGGGCCTCTTTACTCATGTAGTATTGTTTGACCCTTATGGGGGTGGCAGAGGGTTTTAAGTATACTACCACCGGAGGCCTTTGTACTGCCAATCCTGGCCCTGCCATTTCTGCCCAGGCCTCTGGGAAGCTCTGAAGCCACCTGTCTTCTGTTGAATGGGGTCCAGGGGCAGGGGTCTCATACAGTTTATACTCATCTTCAGCAGACAAGGTCAGCATGGTCACAACAGGCTGACTGACAAGAGGGTTACTGAATCTTACTTCTGGTCCCTGAGGTTTGAAATCAATACTCGCCCCCAACTTGGTAAGCAAATCCCTCCCCAGCAGTGGGGCAGGGCATTCTGGTATGAGCAGAAAGGAGTGCTGTACTTTTCCCCTCCCCAGGTCCATTGTCCTTTCAGTTGTCCATGACCTATGCTGGCATCCATTTGCCCCCTGGACCAAGGATTTTTTGTTTGAGAGGGGACCCAGCGGGCTCTGCAGGGCGGAGTAAACCGCTCCAGTATCTACCTCAAAGTCAATTGGTGTCCCCTCCACATTGAATGTTACCCTGAGTTCGGGGAGGGGGTCCGAACTCCAATGCCTCTAATCTCCTAGGGCAAGGATTTCCTCAGTCTTCTTTTTCTTCTTCTTAGGGCAATCCCTGACCCAGTGTCCTTCTTCTTTACAGTGGGCACACTGGTTAGGTCCTAATTTTGGTTTTTGGTTTGGGCCCGACGTACTATGCTTTCTTCTTCTATCTTGTTTCCCTACTACGGTAGCCAAAATCTTCGTTAACTCTTTATTTCTCCGTTTATCTCGCTTACTTTCCTGCTCCTCACGTTCTTTTTCTAATCTTTGCTCCTTTTCCTCTGCTGTCTCTCTTTTATAGTATACCTTATCAGCTTCCTTGACTAAATCTCTCAGAGCCATGTCCTGTAACCCATCCATCCTCTGGAGTTTCCTCCGAATATCAGTAGCCGACTGTCCTATAAAAGCCATAGCCAGTGCCCCTTTCTGTTCTTCAGACTCAGGGTCGAAAGGGGTATACCTTCTATAGGCTTCTATTAGTCTCTCTAGGAATCTGGATGGGGATTCCTCTGGCCCTTGAATTACTTCTCTTACCTTAGCCAAATTAGTGGGGTGTCTCGCCGCCGCTCGGAGACCCATCATCAGAGTCTGGCGATAGAGTAAGAGTTGCTGCCTACCTTCAGGCGTATTAGGGTCCCAGTTAGGCCGCTTCAGGGGAAAAGCCTCATCTATAAGGTTGGGGAGTTGAGTAGGACAACCATCAGGTCCAGGAACCAATTTTCTGGCCTCGAGGAGAATTCGGTCTCTTTCTTCTGAGGTGAAGAGGATACCTAAAAGCTGCTGGCAGTCATCCCAAGTGGGCTGATGGGAAAACATAAGAGACTTGAGAAGGTCAGTAAGTTTGACAGGGTCCTCTGAAAAAGGCGGATTATTGTTTTTCCAATTGTATACATCTGAGGAGGAGAAGGGCCAATACTGAAGCGCCGGCATGTTCCCCCCTTGGCCATCAGGGACAGGGGGTCCGAAAGGTCGAAGGGGCAGGGTGACGGCCACGTCATCTGGGTTTTGTGCTCTCCGGCTCCGGGTACCTTGGGCTGGACCCTCTACTGATGGTCCCCGTTCGTCCTGATGTGGGGCCCCAAGCTGGGAACCTGCAGTGCTGGCAGGGACATCCCTGGGATAGGGAGGCGGGAGTCCCGAATCAAAAAGGTCAGTTTGAGATTCAGGGAGAACAGAAGAGGGAAGGGGGGGATACAGGGATGAAGCAGGCACCATTGGCTCCGGAGGTTTGAGTGAAAGCATAGAGCAGAGGTCTGGATGAGTTGGAGCAGGTCTGGGAGTGCCTGGAGTGGTGGAGAGGGTTGTTGGGAGGGAGGGTGCAGGGGGAGGAAGGAAAGGTCGGACCCAAGGAGGAGGGTCGTCGGCCAGGTCTTCCCAAACCCAAATATAAGGCTGTTGATCCGGATGGCCATGGGGTCCTGGACTGAAGACAACTGCTTTAACCGCCTTTATGGTGTCTTTGTGGAAGGTTCCAGTGGTCGGCCAACCTACTCCGAAGGTGGGTCACTCAGAGGTACAGAAAGTTTGCCACTTGCGCTTCTTAACAAGAAGAGACAGATTATGGGCTCGGGCATTAACCTCAGACCAATGAGACAGAGTCAGGGACAGTGGGGTGGAAGCTCCTTGTCCCATTTCAAACCCAAAAAGACAATAACACACACAAATAAGACAATAACCAGGACAATCACAAAGACGAATAGACTAAGCCGGCTGCGCCGTGAACGGCAAAAATGAAACTAAAAATAAACCTAGCGGTCCGGACCAACGAGTTCGGTTGGAAACTGGCAACAAATCTACAGATTCTGTCTGAGACAGCAGATGGACTTCCAAGCATCCTTGGTCGTCCTCACACTCCAGGGCATCCCCTGGAGTCGTGGCCTGCGACCCCCTGACACGTCTGTCGGTCGCAGCCAGGAGGAACTCACGTCCCTGCCTGACAGCCACCGCCAGTTTCACTCACCAAGCATCAGGTGTGCGTCTCGTGGTCTGCGAGGAAGCGGGATCTTGGTAGAACCTCCAAATGTTGACCGAGGGCGCACCACGAAGACTCTAGACCCAAGTGTGTGGGTAAAACAGAAGAAAAAGTTTATTACACTCGCGAGCGGGCTCAAGGCAAGGAGGTGGCCAAGAGCACTCTCAGTCTTTTTGCAAGGGCTTTTATACTTTGGTAGGCAAGCAAGCAACCATTTACAGAAGCTGAGTTGGCAGTTAGTCATTAACCCTTATCCTATCTATATCAGGAACACATACCTATTCGCGTAAGCAGTTTCGGTTGGGGTTGAGCTGCCTCCTGTGAACTAGCTCTAAGCAAATTTCTCAGTGGTTTATGGTAGGGAGCAGTCAATTCCTGCTTCCTTTAATTTTAGTCAAAAGGTCAAGCAGAATTTTTCCACTCATGGTTACAAGGCATCCATGTGGGCAGCGCCATCTTTAACAAAGTGAGAAAAAAACAACTTTATCTGCCCAACAGTTTGTTTTTCTGATATTCTTGTTTAATAAAATAAAATAAAATAAAATAAAATGCTTTTTTTTTATTGCTTCATATTTATTTTGAAATATCCCCTAATTTTTCTTACCAGTATAAATGAGTCCCCCCAGATTGACTTTAAACTTTCTTCATGACCTTGGAAACTGCTTCAGGAGTTGTGTCTGGATCTGGTGCACAAGCTGAGGGGGTTCTGCTGTCAGGACACTTCTCTGGGGACCATACTATGCTGGAAGCAATGTGTCAGCTGCACCAGTTGTCGTATTAGCTTTCGGTAGGCGTGTTTAAGCTTATCCATGCCAATCTTTAAGTAAAGCACCGACATCTATGTTTACAATGTTAAGCCTAATCCGGAGGGACTCGAAACATTGAAGACACGAACAAAATTCATTGATTACACACCAAAGCTTTATTGTCTAGCTTGGCCAAGCGGCGGAAACTCCGACAGAAATCTGAGGGAGAGCGTGCCAGCCCTTTGTTTTACTTAGTTTTTATAGTTTTGCAAGCAGGAAGTATAGAAGCAAAAATTGCAATTAGGTGCCCTTTACCACTATTGGTTATAGTCATATGCCCTTTAACATGATAGGACCATGTTCAATTTGCAAGCCATACATCATTTTGGCGAAAACAAAATTTATAAGTCAACATAATAATAGAAAGATGTCTCTTTACATATTAAAAGACATTCCTATATTTTCCAATGTCCATCCGCCATTTCCCTGTCTAGAGTCATACACATTAACTATATGCATTTATATGGGAGAGGTAGTTTCCTTGGGGACAAATACCCGCAAATGGCTCATCACTATAAGAAAAGGTTTATTTTGGCTTCTCTCTTTCTGCACCTGGCTAGCCATTCACCCCCTTCCTCACAGGTGTGGTGGAATGTCAGGGAATCCATGTTTTCCTTCCCTTCGCATTTACAATACAATGCCAAGGGCCATCCTGGTTTTATGCCAATCACACAGTACAGAGATTATTCTCAAAATTTCTCTGCATACTTTAACCCAAATTAATAAAATGTTCTTTAAGCCTCTTAAAATATAAATATTGATTCTGTAGCTTTTGGTACTTTACAACACCTGCGAGTGAGGTGGCGCAGTGGCCCCTCAGGGCTCCTCAACAAGAAGTTGGGATGTTTGGCTGCATTGGAAGACTGAGTGGTTTTCCTGAAGCTGGAGTACAGAAACTTCCACACCACTCATCTCATGTGTTTTAATTTTCCCCTTCTGAGCAACCTACACATTGAGATCAGAGATGCAAACCAGCTGAACTCCATCCCCTTTGCCCACTTGTGTCACATAACTTGACTCATTCTCTCAAAAATGAACTTTCAAAACTTAAAACATCAAAGAACCATCTCAGTGGAAGATTACACCAAGGCATAGGTATATTTAGAAATTGCAAGTGGTGGCAGCTCCCTTGGATGCATTTCAAATGCAAACCGGAACTCAAATGCACAGGGCTCACTTACTCCAGCGACAACGGGCTCCCCAAATGATGGGGATTGTTAGGGGCACTATTTTGCCAGAAATAAAAAGTGGGTGTTGTTTAGTGTATTTCTATCAAACATGGTATACACACACACACACACACACACACACACACACACACACAGCAAGTCCAGTACTATCTCAACTGTTTGATTCAGTTATTAAGCAGTAAACTCACACCCACTGCTCAGTCATTGTGCTTCTGAAAAACATAAATGTCACCTTTTTTTTTTGGTTTCTAAAAATTATTAAGTGGAGAGATAGCAATTCGTAATGTTTGCTCAGATGGTAAAATGCAGGAGAATTAGCATTACTCCTGAGAGCTGCCATTGGTTCGCTGGAGGGAAAAAGGATATCAATTATACATAATCTAAGGAGCCTCTGCATAGTAATCAGGCCCAGTAGGGGCTCTGGGGCAGCTTCTTTATTCTCTTGTAAACACAAGAGCCCAGATAGACATGTCAGTCAGGAGTAGCAGCAGCAATTTCTCCTTTTTAACACCTTCACATTCTATTGCTTCCATATGCAAACAAGGCTGTTTAGCTAAGGGTAGTGCCGGGGCTAATGAGCTCTCTGCACTAACCCTGAAGTAAAAAGGTTCAGTTTCACAGCTGCTCAGAGACAGCTCCTCTGGGCATGCTCAGGTATAGAGAAAGAATGTCTTTTAAACAGAGAAATGCCAATCAGGATTTTGTGAGTCCCTTCCCTTTTCTCCGTGTGCTAATGCAATTACTTCACAACTTGTGAACTCCCAGCACATTTGTCTGGTGCTTTCTCTCTGAATGATGCCCTCAGAGCAGAGAGGTGGAGGGGAAAAGGCTGGAAATAACACAGGAACAGGAAAAATGGGCTCTTTTAATTCCTTGAGGACGGTATATTGGATCTCAAGCTCCCATTTCTACCTTAAACATGGATAGTTCTTTTATCGATTTTTTTATTTATTCATTTTTAGAGAGAGGGAAGAGAGAGAGAGAGAGAGAGAGAGAGAGAGGGAGAGAGAGAGAGAGAGAGAGGAAACAGAAAGCATGATCTCGTAGTAGTTGCTTCCTGTATGTGCCTTGACCAGGCAAGCCCAGGGATTCGAACCGGGGACCTCAACATTCCAGGTCAACACTTTACCCATTGCACCACCACAAGTCAGGCTCTTTTATCTGTATATTTTTAAATAGTATTATTTCTCTCTTTTTTTCATTTTGGGGTCATTTTAATGACCTGAATGGACAATGTAGATCAGGACAGGCTTCTCAAGCCAGAAGGTTTGTGCCCCAATATGTGATTTGAGAGCAGCCCAGGGTCCAGGGCTCTGGGCCTCCCTGCAGCTAGGTGACTCCATAATTGGCTGAGCAAAGACACACAGGGGCCTGAGGAGAGGGGCAGTGGTGGGGGGTGGGGCTCACATATCAGCTGACAGTTTTGAATCAAGACACAATATATGATGGCATTTCAATATCCAATTATTCTCATGAATAAAGAAATTTTCTGTACAGAACTATTCTTCCCCCAATCCCCACTGGGTTAATTTACCATCTACAGAAACCACTCAGCTTTGCTAGCTAAATAGCATAGTGTGTGATTTCCTGTGTAATTATAGGACACTCTACTCCTCGCCATTAATTCAATCCCTGGGCTGTGCCTTCTAGGTGTGTGACACAGGAGACAGGGCCTGTCCATTTTGCCTGATAAATGGATGTGAAGCACAATCACAGATATCAACTCTTAACTGGTGCTTTTAACTCTCGCACCCATAAAAAAGAGGCGTTCCATTTTCCTGTTTTTTAGTGAACCAATCAGAGGGCAGGTCTCTGTTTATGACAATGTAGCCAGGTACTACACAGTCAGCAAGAAAGGCTTCCTGCTGGATTACTCCGGCATTTAAATTATTTATTATGCAGGCTCTGTGACATATCAGAACCTATTTGAGACAGGTAAAGTGAACTCCCTTCTGCCACAAGAAGGCTCATTAAATGGCCATCATGACTGGTCAGACTTAATTGCTTTATACTGGGTCGTTCTCTGTCATGATTCAAAACCCTAAAAAGGCAGCTGACCCCAACTCTCAGAGTGATTTGATTCACCCCTAACTTGGCAAATGAGAGCTGGCTAGGAGTTGGCTGGCACATTTTAGCATCTGGTTAAAGATGTGCAAAGCTGGCAGGTCGCTGTACAAAACAAACAATGAGTAACTGTGTGGGGTAAACAGTCCATTTAACCTTAAAATCTATTGTTTAGTTTTAATTCCTTTGTTTAAATGATCATAAAATTGTTCAAGTTATTTGGAAGGAGACATGTTTATAAAACTAAGTCGTAATCATTGATAAAGTCATTGTTGCTTATGAATAGAACAATGTGAAGCACAGATTAACAGCACCATTGTATTTAAATTCAAATGGCAAATCATTTTGGCTATGATTGCCTGTACATCCAACTGATCATTGTAAGGTCATGCTAGATCTGAGTAAAATAATAAAGATATGAAGCCAAGTGGAATTTTAATTTTCTAAATTGTTACTATGATAGTTTAGTGCCTAGATGGTGTCTCCTGCTCTACCATGAGAAAGACTGTAGCCTATGGATAAGAGTGCCAACTTTTCAGGTGGACTTTTTGTGTCTTCCAGCTCTGTGACTTTCTGGCTATGTTACCTTGGTCTGCACTTAAGTTTCCTTATCTGTAAAACAGGAATAATAATAAAACCTGCCTCACAGAGCTGTTGCTAAGATAAATGGGTAACTATTTGGGAAACTGTTAGAAATCAATACACAATAGGTATGGGAATACTTATTGTTGCTCATTACTTTTAGCCATTTTCACAGTGGAGACGTCTGGATAGGTCTTCATCTATGTCTATCGCCATACAGTGGCCTGGACTTGCAGTTTGCAAAGAGCAGGTCCTTTATGGTGGGTTGCTCTAAAAAGTGATCTTGACAAAGATATGCCCCAAATGCTAAGTCAGCAGTTTGTTATTTGGACAAGAATATATCTAATTTTATTGTCTGTCATGTTGATATTTAGAAATCTGGACTCTATTAAGGTTTGTACCACAGTGAAGCACCTGTGGATGGATTCATTTATTGCTCTCATAATGACTTAAAAAAAAGAGAACCCCAAGCTATTCCTGTTCATCATTTAGATACCCCTGATACTGCTAGAAAATTTACTACTCATAATGCATGACTGATACTATTGAATAAAGAATAGTAATACTGTTCCAATGGCTTAATTCCCCCTTGTGCTAGAAAATGGGTTTATCTTTTGCTCATATGTTCTGATTGGCAGAGAGTAATGATAAAACCATAAAAAAGACACAAGTGCTCTGAAGGAAGCAAGCAGTTTCTCAAGACAATTCAAATTGGATGAGTCATGGCATTCTTTTCCCCACCTCCTTTTTTTTTCTCTCATATCTTGGTTATGAATGGGAGAAACAGATAGATCCCAAGAAACTGGTATAAGATGTCATTTTAAAAATTGCTCTTAGTTTTTACTAAGCTGCTATCTGCTCTATAATTCCAGCAGTTGTCATGCCCAGAGTGAATTCTGGAAGTTCTACATAAAGGGGGATGAACTGAAGGTGTGCCAATATTCACATTCCTTCTCCCAAATATCAAAGGGAGTGATAGAAAAAAGGGGACACACATTTGGCATGCTCAGGTAGCTCCCCTCTAATTGGAGGATGGATAGAATGAGATGATTGAAGAACTGAAAGTATAAATTACTATTTTTGAAAGACATCTTTAAAAATAATGCTGCTATGCTAAATAAATTGGGGGGAGTGCCTTTTTCTAGCACCTGGAAGTTAATTATATGTGAAATTCTACCGATTAATGTTTTTGATATTTTTCCACCATCAGGTTTGGTCACAGTCTGGTGGGTAAGGAGGTGGGGGATATCTTCCAGTTCAACTGCAACCTGTACAACTCAGAAGGGTGTCTGTCACACTTGGCTGAATGCCTAAGTCACTGTTTTAACAATGTCTTGAACAAAGGGTTCCATATTTGTGTTGGATTCTACAAATTATGTAACCAGATTAGATTACAATCAATGTTCAGACAATATCAGCTCTATTTATTGCACATATTCCCCATGCCCCCAGCCTAAGATAACTAGGATTAATGCTTGCACAGCAGAAATGTTATTTTGGAAATAGTTCATGATTTAGATTCTCTTATAGTTAAGCCAATTTCTCTCTTGGCCCCTTTTCTGCCTGTAAGGATAAGACATGTGACTAGGATATAGATAGATAGAGATATGGGACAAGGGCAGAGCTAGAAGGAAACCCTGTCACATCAGTGAATGGTGAATGGTGGGGAGAATGGAAAGGTCAATGCTTTTAGAAACAGCCGTGTAAGTATGGAGGAGCTTTTTTGGACATGGCTGGGAGAAAGTTGACAATACCTAGGAATACCTCAGCTTGGGCCTCAGCCCTTCTGTCCTAATGTGGGGTTGATGGGTGGATATGGCAACAGGAATAGCCTGGAATTGTGTGTCTGGGCCAGAACTCTTGGCTCTTCTGTGTGAATTGCACATGACTTAGACGTTTATCCCCCACTGAGGGGATGCTCAGCTGCTGGAGGGCCATGGGATGGGTGGAGGTGGAAGTCAGAATGAAGAGGCCGTATGTGCATGAAGAAATCTGGGACTAGAGGCTGTGAGTAAGGACAATGGACTGTATCCATGGGAGCCAGAATGTCATTCTGCAAGGATAGATGATGCAGTGCCACCTCCTTTCCTTAGTGGGTATAAACTAGGGGCCAGACCAGAGAAGGTGTTCTCAGCAAAGGGCACCAAAGACCCAGTGGGCACATATGGATTCCATATCATCTTTTACCCTATGATTCTGAGGACCAAGAAGAGGGTTTTGAAAGCATGACTTTGACAAAGATATTACTTACTACAAGAAATTATGTGCACATAGAATCACATAGAATCATTTTGAGTTTGTCATATTATCTAGATAGATGTACATGCATCCTTGTCCACTTCCCTTATCAGTAAGGAGACTTTCATGGAAGATTGATATGTTATGGAAAAGAAAGGAGAGAGAACCAAAGAAGGAATTTATGTTCTCGTGTACCTTGTGAGAAAATGTGCAACTCTGAGGCATTCACTTCAGTGAATGATAAAATAGTAAACTTGGGTCTTCTATGTGTTAGGTCAGGTGAGCCTTTTAATATGTCACATTATCCCATCTCTTCTTTCCTCTTTCTTTCCCTCCCTACACCCCCAATTCTGGAAAGTACTCTGGGTGCAAATAGGAAACCCATAATCTCATTGAGTCCTCATTTTAGAAGGGAAATTGGCTTCATTCTATTTCTTTGGACTATGGTAGAAGACAGATTTGCATAAATGAGTTCTTTGGTTTCTTCTACTTATACCCTTAGTTACACTGCTGTGATTCTTTTGTGTCCACCTGGGCAATATTTTTTATGGTATTACTCAGGCACATGGGTTCACAAACTGTGCTGCACACTGGAATCACCTGGGAAGCTCTAAACAGCACAGATGTCCAGGGCTTGTTCCATTTCCATTAAGTCAGAGAGCCTGGGGCAGAGTTGAGGAGCAGACAAAGGCATTAGAAGTTTCTTAAACTTCCCAGGAGATTCTCATAAGCAACCAAGGCAGAAAACCCATGGGTCAGGATAGCGAGGCTTTTCAAACTTGCTTATAACCAGCAATTATTTATGGCTCCTTTTAACTACATACATTGCTTGACATCTTCCATAAAAATTTGGGTTTGGCAAGTTTAGGTTTGGGGATAAGATTGTATATTTTTAATACATTGGCAGAAAGGAACTGGAGGAGAAGGTTGTTTGTGTAGTATGGATGAAACAGCTTTTGGGAAATTGGTAGAAACTTCTGCAGTGGTTCAAAATTTTTTTGTTTTGTTTTGTAGCGAGACTAAATAATTAAGTGAGGAAAGAGAATGATTCTAAGAATAGCAGTAAATTACACATTTGGATTCCCTTTTTGCATTTTAAGAGAAATACAATTAAAAGAGTGTAGTTACTTTACAATTTCTTGTGGAGGCAGACTGTGTTTCACTGCATAAGACATTTTTCCCAAACTGAACTACATGGGTCTTTACACTCAGTTGGGGTTATAGTGGGAAGAGGAGGCAGACTTATTTTAGAATGAAGGGTATAATAAGGGAGTTGGGAGCTCAAGGGATGCTAGGAAAGTTTGAAGTAGCTCCTGAGGAGGAAGGTGGGAGGACTTTATTAGAGACATAGAACAGGGGTGCTGGATTGTGTTGTGTGAGATAATGGCTAAGGTGTGTTAGCACCCTTGTCTAGCAACCTTGTATGAATAGTTTTGTGATTTTCTCCTGAGTGACTTAACCACACAATGTAAGCATTGAGGAAGCAGAAACTTAGATTAATCAACAGATGGACATTTTCCAGGAAGGTGATATTGCAGACCACAGAGGCAAGAGAACTGAGCATGCTGGAGAGAAGATGAGGATTATTTTGGGATGGTGGTCACATCAGTATTGTTACTATAACGCTACACAAACAGCCACATTATCAACTACATGTGTCAGGTAGCTCTTATCGCTCATGCATCTAGGAGGGAGGAAGGGAGAGGACTCTCTCTGGTCTTGTCTGAGCTCCTCCACATGTTTGGGATGTGCTGGTTGCCAGCTGACCTTGGATGTCCTCAAACTATATGGACAAAACCAAGTTATATGGCCAAGAGTGGACATAGGGCAGGTGAAGAATGGGGGGACCCTTTTATGCCATCTACCACAGTAGCGGTCTATGGATTATTAGCGCCTTTGAAATAATCTGGAAGTAAATATTCTGTACATAGAGGACCAAATAAATGAAAAAAAATTATTGAGATCTTTTTTTTCCCCTTATAAAATGCTGTATATTACTATTACCACTATCGAACCAAACCTCACTTTCCATAATAACTCCAAGCATCTGGACCAAGAAATATTTCTCTTTTTGTGTGTGTGTGTGACCCATGTCTATATAGATATCTCTTAATTATTTCAATTGAAATTAATGAAACATTTTCAAGATATAAAATATGAAGGTTAAAATTAAATTCTGCCTTTATAAAATCATTTCTGGTATTAAGTTCCCTTCAGGACATTCAATTTTTAAAAAAATGCATTAACGCATGCAAAAGAACTTCCTACTTTGTCTCACTATAAAAGTGCCTGGAGTGAACTTTTTCTCCACTAAGCTAAATTGTTAATTAGTTCAAGGTACATCAGAGATGTGGTCTTGGAACATTTTATTAGTAAATGTTTGTTAAACTAGTAGTTGTTGGTCTTGCTTAGATTTATTGGGAGAGAAGGGAAGGTTTGAGTCATTTTAATGTGTTGCAAAGACAAGGGTTGAAGCATTTGGTGACCATTGAAGCAGTTGGCTACCTAACAAAAAACACCAATGCCTCTTTTATCAGGGTTTCTAAGTTGTGCTGTCTCATCTTGACACTTTTTTTTTAATCTTCATATGTACATTTAATTTCTCTACAAATGACACCTTTCCAGGGACTCTATTATTTGCTCTCACTACATCTTACCTTTTTTTTCTGTTATGAAAATTGCTTGCAATGTTTGGTGTGGCATGTTGACTAGCTCCCTCCCCCTGCTGCCTTGTGAGAGTCATGTGGGCAGGACCCTGAAAGCGTCTCAACAGCTGGCACAGAGTGGGTACTCCATGAACAAATGAATGAGGCCATTTCTTGCAAGGACAAAAAATGGTCATTGCCTGCATAGAGTTATTTGAAGCATTCTAGGGCATACTTTGCTGCCTCTAAATGTTTCTCTGGTCTGATCCCACAAAAATCTTTCTCACATTAAGCTCTGGGACCATCTGAAAGGAGGCGAGCTGATCTCATAGTCCTGAAAGAAATGCAAAACTTCATCAGGACCTGCTCAGTTTCCTTTTCTACATCTCCTTTTGTTTTGCCAAAATGGAAACTGTACACCCCATTGAATTCTTGTTCCCTACTCTTATCTCTGAAGCTAGATCTTAACACACCTCCCACCTCCCCAGTCTCAGTTCTGCGGAGCCTGTCAGAACAGAACAGTAGTCTAAGGTTTTGTAAACTGGGAGCCTGCCATCCTCTGAGACCCTGGCCACAGATCCGAGGTTTCCTGCTGGCCTCTGTGAGCCCCTGCCCAGCCTCAGGCTGGACACACCACTCTGCTTTCTGGGGCCCTGGGGACATTTGTGTGATCAACACAACTTGGGATCAGTGTTAAAATCCAAATTGCCCAGGTTTTTACTTTGTTTGATTCTCACCCTTTTTTTTGCAAAGGAAAGAAGAAAAAAAGATTTTTACATGTGTTTCATCAAACAATGTATTTTCCAGTTGACTATTTGAAGGAAAAGAATCCCCTCTTCAAACGGCCTCTTAGTTTGTAGAGAGGACTTTTATTAATACCCTTGCTTTTTTTTTTTTTTAATAGAGACAGAGAGAGAGAGTCAGAAAGATAGATAGAGACAGACAGACAGGAAGGGAGAGAGATGAGAAGCATCAATTCTTTGTTGCAGCACCTTAGTTGTTCATTGATTGCTTTCTCATATGTGCCTTGACCGTGGGCCTTCAGCAGACCGAGTAACCCCTTGCTCGAGCCAGCGACCTTGGGTCCAAGCTGGTGAGCTTTGCTCAAACCAGATGAGCCCGCGCTCAAGCTGGCAACCTCAGGGTTTCAAACCTGGGTCCTCCGCATCCCAGTCCGACGCTCTATCCACTGCACCACCGCCTGGTCAGGCGTTTTTTTTTTTGTTTTTTTTGTTGTTTTTTTTTTAAAGATTTGGGAAACAAGCTGCTACCCTGACAGCTTTCTCAGTCCTCAGATACTTCTTTCCTAATGTGCCTCTGACATGGCCTCATCTTTTGTGGAGCCTGGTGAGCTTTGCTCAAACTAGATGAGCCCAAAAGCCTCAAGAGAGTCTCCAGCCATCTCTGCATTTATACGACTCTTGACTGTCGGAGTTCTGTCTTTTAAGTCTGAAATCAACCCTTGACAGTTTGCCACATGAAGTCCAGAGTAACTCTCCCAGGTATTCAAACCGGAAATGAGTAGACAGAAACAAGAAGATACTAGCTTTTGAGGCAAATAACACTATTTTTAAGCTCAATCGGAGACTGATTTGGATGAGGACTTTCCAGGGCCTCCATTAATGATTGGAAGGTCAAACACTTTCAGACCTGCCTGGTTTATTTGTAAAAAAGCGAACATCCAAACAGTTGAGTCTGGTGTGGGGACGTCCTCGGAGCTATGCTGGAGCAAAAGGGGATGGGATGGAAGGTTTGCCTTCCTATTTATCTTATTTTCAACAGATAGCTCTGTCTTCCAGGATTAAAAGCCCAGAAGAAATTTCATTGTCTTGGTGTGTGGTTGGAGCAGGCAGTCTACAGGTAGGTGGGGTGAGAAAGAAACAGGCTTAAATTATTAGCATTATTGTTAGATTCTGGTCACCTCCTAATCTCTCCCAGATCACCTGATTTTGGTGGGAGGAGCTGAGAGAGGTTGGTTATTATTTAATTAAATTTGCCTTTATTATGATATCAGCAGTGGTCTGTCAAAGCGATTGTCTGTCAGGTGCTTTGGTTGAGATGACTTTGATATCCTGAATTATGATATCGTAAATTATGATAATCTAATGCATTATCCATTAACCAGCTGGTAATATATTTATTATTATACAAACTATAATAATTCCTGGGCCCTGTAAGGAATAGGCAAGTGAGTAAAATACAGTCCCTGCCTTCAAGAACTATTGGGACCATATGACTAGTACAGACAGTCCGTATAGTTTAAGGCAAACAGGGACATTTGTGGTTCTGCTAACTACTTTTTCTTTGCCTATGATCACCAATGGTCCAATGTTCTAAAGGTTCTGTGAAAGTGTTAACAATAGATATCAGATTCCTATTTGTAGCCAAGCTGTGAAAATTAGCACTGGCACTAGGGAAGGATTTCAAAGTTCCAGATGAAATAAATCCCTTGAGGGACCCTGTGAAAAGGACCCATATTGGCTAAAGCTACTTGGAGTGCAATTTAATTTCTGGCAAATGATCCCCTGTGGGTGAAGTGTGGGAAATGTCTCCTCCCCCCAATTCTTTTATTCTCATTCTGTTTTTGTCTCACTTTTCCCTCATTTCCCCTGACCCTTTTGCTCATTTTAGTAGATTTACCAGTCTAATTGGGATTCTCTGTAACAGAGGGTCATTGAAGGCTGGAAGAGAAAGGAGGGATATTGAGTGAAGGCAGGACCCTATAACAAAAGCAGTCTGCCCTTAAGGGAAATTTTATATCAACCAATGTACTGCCCTATTTCAGATTCACTGCAATTAAAACTCAACTGCATCATCTAACCATACTAAGCTAATACACTAACTCCTGGGATATAGTTTTTGAGTGTTCACTTTATAATCGTAAAATTAAAACCAGTCAATCCTCACTGGGTCTGTGGAGCTTTACTATCTAATAGAGAGGTTCTACCATGGTAGGAATTCCACTTAGTTCTTCTTCCAAGAAGCAGAAACATTTCATGAACCTTGGTGAATGAAATACACAGTGTCTCGTGGAAGTCAAACTCTCTTAGTCTTCTGGATGCTGAATTAATTGATACAAGGGAAAAATAGATTAAGATGATTGCTTGGGCAATACTTGTGTATAAATGGAGGGGGCTGAAAAGAATACATAGCAGAAGAACAAGGCTGTATGATGGTGAACAGAGAATGGGTTCACTCTGATTTTAGAACGTTGAGAACAGTATAGTTGGTTAGGAGGAGCATGATGGACAGGTATATACCTGCAGGAAGGTAGGACATCCTTGGGGTAGACTTTTAATAAGTAATTATAAGAGTTAGAATTAAATTTTAGAACTTAGAAATCTCATTATAGGGCAAAATATGGGGAAGTGAAATATAAAGTATCTCTTTTTTGGTGGCAAAGTGGATAGAGTGTCAAGCTGGAATGCTGAGGGTTCAAAACTCTGGACTTGCCTGGTCAGGACACATACAATAAGCAATCAATAACTAAAGTGAAGCAACTGTAAATTGATACTTCTCTCGCAGTCCCCCTCCTCGCCCTGTAAAAATCAATAAATAAAATCTTTAAAAAAATAAAATGTTTTTTTTTTTTTCACACCATAAATAGCTGTTACAGATAAAATCTGATACTCTTCTTGGTTGGGGATACTGTTAATGTTGGTCTTCCTTACACAACTGTTTCCTACACTTTTTTTTCTTTCTTTAAGTGAGAGCAGAGGAGACAGTGAGACAGACTCCTGCATGTGCCTTTACCAGAATCCATCTGATAATCCTCTTGGGCTGATGCTTGAATCGATCAAGCTATTTTTAGTGCCTGAGAGTGAAGCTGGGACCAATGAGCTATCCTCAGTGCCTGGGCTGACTCTCAAACCAATCAAGCCACTTGCTGCGGGAGAGGAAAAGAGAAATAATTGAGAAAGGGAGGGGGAAGAAGCACATGGTTGCTTCTGCTGTGTGCCCTGACCAGGAATTGAACCTGGGAGATCCGCATGCTGGGCTGACACTTTATCCATTGAGCAAACTGGCCAGGGTGCTAAACCTTCTATTTGCTTAAGAATTGTAACCTTCTTTCTCTGCCAGCAATTTCAATTTATTTCATATGCTTCAGTTATTTACTTATTTTTTGTATTAGAAATTAAATTAAATGGGGTGACATTGGTCCATAGGGCCACATAAGTTTCAGGTAAACATCTCTATCGTATGTGAACTATTCATAACATTGTGTACCCATTGTCCAAGGTTCAAACGCACTCTGTCACTATATATTTGGCCCTTTTTACTCCCTTCTCCCCACTCACCTTCCTCTAGTAACCACTTCACTTTTGTCTATGTCCACAAGTCTCAGTTTTACATCTTACCTATGTGTGAAATGATAAAGTTCTTAGCTTTTTATGATTTAATTATTTCACTTAGCATTATATTTTGAATTCTATCCATGCTGTTGAAAATGGCAAAATGTCATTATTTCTTATGGCTGAGTAGTATTCCATTGTATATATGTACCATTTTTCCTTTATCTAGTCCTCTATCAAGGAACACTTTGGTTGTTTCCATGTCTTGGCCACTGTAACAACGCTGCGATGAACATGGGGGTGCATGTGTCTTTGCATAAAAATGTTTTTGAGTTTTTGGGATAGATACCCAGTAGAAGGATTGCTGGGTTATATGATAGTTCTAGTTTTCATTTTTTGAGGAACCATCATACTTTCTCCCATAATGGTTGTACTAGTTCACATTCTCACCAGTAGTGAATGAGGGTTCCTTTTTTTCTACGGCCTCTCCAGTAGTTGTTACTATCTGTCTTGATGATAACAGTTAATCTAACAGGCGTAAGGTAGTATCTCATTGTAAACTGCTCACAAAAATTAAGGGATATTTTCAAAATGAATATGAAGCTACCAAATATTCCCTAATTTTTGTAAGCATTATACTTTTGATGACAAGTACATCTCAATTGCCTTTGGAATCAATTTAAACTTGGAGCATGTAGCCACTGATATCTCTTTCCTTTCACCTTCTCTCCATGTCCCCTTTCCTCTCTCACAACACTTATTTGACTGTCTAGTCATGGCTAATGTTCTACGATCACTTATATTTAGTCCTTAATTCTACTGTCTCTCAAATCTGGTGCACAGCAAACATCATTCTGCATGTCTTCATAATGCCCTCTATATTCCACAGTTAGTTGGCTGAGAAGGTTGTCCTGTGGATGTCATTGTACATTGTAACTGGTTGTCCCTGGAGTCTCAGAATGTGACCTTACTTGGAAATGATCTTTGCAGATGTAATTAGTTCAGATGATGTCTTAGCTCAGACGTCTGTGACAAAACACCACAGGCTGGTGGCTTATAAACAACAGAACTCTATTTCTCACAGCTCTGGAGGCTGAAAGTCAAAGGTTATGGTGCCAGGCTGGTCACACATTCTGGGAGGGACTCCTTCCTGTTTCTTAGCTGGCATTTTCTCTCTGTTCCTGCACATGGGGGAAGGGGTTCAGGGTCCCTCTGGAGGCTCCTGTATAAAAACACTAACTCCATCCATGAGGGTTTCACTCTCATGACTTAAGCAGCTTCCAAAGGCCCCACTTCTTAACAAGAATCCAGAAGAAGGAAGGATGGATGCTCCTTTAGAGCCTTCTAAAGGGGTGCCAACAACTCGATTTTAGAGTTCTGGCCTCAAGAACAATGAGATAATTGACTCCTTTTGTTTTAATCCACCAAGTGTGTGGCCCTTTATTATGGCAGATCCAATCATTAAAGTACAGCATAATGAACATGAACAGGAATCCTGGAGGAACTCCAGGTTTGGATTTGGACACTCCTAAGCTTGTGCAAGTAACCTAACCTGTGAACCTCAGGTTTCTTACTTGTACAGATAGAGATAACCATGTATCTACTATTTTGTGGGTGTGACTGTTGAGTCAGGCAACACATATACAATGGAAGAATTCACTTTTCTTCTCATGCTTTCATACCTCCACCTACAAAGGTGGTACCTATTCTTTTCTCAACCTGAAGAGTGATAGATGGGAACATCAGAAGTGTTTGTTCTCTCTGGACCCCCTTACATATTTCTTCAGTTATTGGTAATCTTTTTGGTCAACACTTGACATTTATTGGGTCATTCTTCCCAATGGGTGTTGCCCCTGTGTGGAAGGTGAGAGCAGGCCTCACCAGCCTTATTCACCTTTGTTCTCCATCTCCTTCTCTCTACACAAACTGCACAAACTGGCTTCTCCTTCAATGCTCCACCATCTTGGCTACTTCTCCTGGCCTCCTCCACGTGGTTTTTTTCTGCTCTCCCCTCTAATGCTAATCTCAGGAACCAAGAGGAAGCAAGCTCCTGGTCTGCCCCACTTTATAGTGTAGAAATCCAAACCTTTAATCCAATATACAAACAACTCTGATACAAAGTCACTTATCTGAGGCATAATGGAATTCTTCATGAGAGTGCACCACCCCACATCATGCAATCAGTAAAGGGTGTGGGGAAAAGTTTAGTCTTAAAACTAAACCTTAGGCTATAACCACCCTGCCTGCTTACAGCCTGTCCCCCACACCCAATACAAACTATAAGCGAGCAAACATATATCATATTTAAAAACTTATTTGACCAACAGGACCAAAACCCAGTAGGTTACCGTAAACACTCTGTCCGTTGCCATAAGCCCCATCCAAACCCCTCTGAGGTTACATGAACATCCAGCTCACAGGGCCTGGCAGGATCAAACATATTTAAGGTCTGTGTCACCTTGAAAGCTCTCTTAGCAGCAGCAAATGAACCTTGCACATGCTCAGTCTAATCCCAATGAACCCCCTTTCAAATAAGGTTGTACAAGGGGCATAGTAACTGAGCCAAATGGGGTATTAAAGCTCACCAATACGCCAATACACCTAAAAGTTCCTGTAACTGTTTTACCCTAGTGGGCATGGGATATGCTTGGATCTTATCTATAACTGCATCAGGGATAACTTTTGTCTTACCCAACCAGACAACTCCCAAGAACTTAACAGATAACTCAGGTGCTTGTAATTTGTTCTCATTGACTGCCCAGCCACATGCTTTCAAATGGGATAGCAGGGTAGGGATTGCTTGCTCCAATTTTGGAAGGGAATCACTGGTTAGCATAGTATTATCAATATAATGGTACATGCAAACTGCCTCTGGCTGTTTCCATTTAGCCAGGTCAGCAGCCACCAACCCATGGCACAAGGTGGGGCTGTGCAAATAGCCCTGGGGTAACACTGTAAAGGCCCATTGTTTTCCTTCTCAACTGCAGGCAAATTGGTCTTGGCAGCTATATCAATAGAAAAAAAAGCATTGGCCAAGTCTGCCACAATGTGGTATGTCCCCAACTCATGGCTTAGCCCAGGGGTATTCAACCTTTTTATACCTACTGCCCACTTTTGTATCTCTGTTAGTAGTAAAATTTTCTAACCGCCCACCGGTTCCACAGTAATGATGATTTATAAAGCAGGGAAGTAACTTTATTTATTTATTTATTTATTTATTTATTTATTTATTTATTTATTTTTTTGTATTTTTCTGAAGCTGGAAATGGGGAGAGACAGTCAGACAGACTCCTGCACGCGCCCGGCCGGGATCCACCCGGCATGCCCACCAGGGGCAATGCTCTGCCCACCAGGGGGTGATGCTCTGCCCCTCTGGGGCGTCGCTCTGCCGCGACCAGAGCCACTCTAGCGCCTGAGGCAGAGGCCGAGGAGCCATCCCCAGTGCCCGGGCCATCTTTGCTCCAATGGAGCCTTGGCTGTGGGATGGGAAGAGAGAGACAGAGAGGAAGGAGGGGGGGTGGAGAAGCAAATGGGCGCTTCTCCTATGTGCCCTGGCCGGGAATTGAACCCGGTTCCCCCGCACGCCAGGCCGATGCTCTACCGCTGAGCCAACCAGCCAGGGCTGGGAAGTAACTTTACTTTATAAAATTTATAAAGCAGAGTTACAGCAAGTTAAAGCATATAATAATAATAATTACTTACCAAGTACTTTATGTCAGATTTTCGCTAAGCTTGGTGGAATAAATCTTTATAAAACAACTTACTATAGTTAAATCTATCTTTTTATTTATACTTTGGCTGCTCTGTTACCACCCACCATGAAAGCTGGAATGCGCACAAGTGGGTGGTAGGGACCAGGTTGACTACCACTGGCTTAGCTGATCCATCATGTTAACTATCAAGGAAACAGCAGCGTGCAAAGGGGCAACAACTTTATTAAGTTCTCTGTAATCTACTGTCATTCTCCAGGTTCCATCTTGTAAAGCCAGCAGCCAAGGCCAGGGCCACTATCACAGCAGCCCAGCCCATGCAGGTTCGCATTGGATTTGGACAGTCGGTAAAGAAACAATGGAGCCACAAACTGGTGGGCCATCATTTTTAATTCTAGCTTGCACCCGGCAGGCAAGTAAAAAATACACACTGGGCTCCAAAACCCACTCACATTCAGTGCTCACAAAGCCACTGACTTATCCGAGTTCCCTAGAATCAAAGGTTTCTAGCTCACCAGCCTTATTCACCTCTGTTCCCCATCTCCAGCGTCAAACTGCACAAACTGGCCTCTCACTCAATACTCTGCCATCTTGACTGCTTCTCCTGGCCTCCTCCACCTCTCTGCTCTGCTCTCTCCTCTAATCATCCCAGGAACCAAGAGAGCAAACTCTGTTCTGCCCCCATTTTATATTGTAGCTTCACAACCTCTAATCCAATATACAAAATAGGGAAGTCTCTAATACAAAGTCACTTCTCTGAGGCATGATTGGATTGTACCACCCCACATCAAAAAGGGTGGGAAAGGCATAATCCCAAAACCAAGCCCCAGGCTACAAGGATTCTCAACACACATTAATATCACCTGGGCGACGGCCTCATGTGGGCAGTGGAGCCATCTTTAACAAAGTGAGCATAATACATTTTATCTGCCCAACACATCTGGTTTGCGCACAGGCCATACCAGGGAGCTGTAAAGACTGTGTGCTGGCCAGATGATTCCCATCTTTTCTAATTCGAGAATTGTCCCTGTAATTTCTTCATAACCACCTGGCAGGTGTACTGCTTGGTGTTAGTCACATGCCGAGGAATGGGTAATTGCCAAGGGGAATGTGATGCGTGTACCCACAACACTGCCTTCACAACCCTGATTCGCAGCCAGAACTCTGCAGCTGTAGTTTCCAACCACAGTCCTTGCAAGACATCTACCCTCAAAATATATTCAGGAAAAGGAGATACATACACCTTATATGGCTTAGGAGGCAGTCTTCCTATCCCCAATGAAATAGTTATTGGTTTCACTTAACAATTTGGTCCCCATAACTATCAATGGCCACGGGGGTCCCAGCAAATCACTCTGGGTTCCCATTGTGGGTCAAATAAGTTTGCAAATATGATGTATATGTTTGCTCCCTTATAGTTTGCATTGGGTGTGTGTGTGGGGGGACAGGCTGTAAGTAGGCAGGATCCTTATAGCCTAAGGCTTAGTTTTAAAATTAAGTCTTTCCCACCTTTTTAATCCTAAAATCTTCTCAACACTAAACTTTTCCCCACACCCTTGGCTATTGCATGATGTGAAGTTGTGCACTCTTATCAGAAATCCCATTTATGCCTCAGATAAGTGACTTCCTATCAGAGACTTCCTTATTTGTATATTGGTTTAAAGGTTTTGATTTCTACACTATAAAATGGGGAAGACCAGGAGCTTGCTCACTTGGTTCCTGAAATGTGCATTGCATAGGAGAGGCAGTCAAGATGGTGGAGTGCTGAAGGAGAAACTAGTTTGTACAGAGTTTGAGCAGAGAGAAGGAGATGGGGAACAATTGTGAATAAGGCTGGTGAGGTAGAAACCTTTGATTCTAGGAAACTCGAATGAGTCAGTGACTTTGGGAGCCCTGAATGGGAAGGAAAGTGGCTTCCCACTGTGTGTATTTCTCACCTACTGAGTGCGAGCTAGGATTAAATGTAATGGCCCATGTTGGTCAAATAAGTTTGTAAATATAATATACTAGAAAGCCCGGCAGTCATACAAAATGACCGCTGTTCTAGATATTATAAATTGTAATTAAAATGATTTGTGCAAAGGTGTCTGCTAATTCAAACTGAATTACCCAGGGCAGGTGGCGAGGACGCCCCTTTGCTTAGTGCCCCATGGGGTTTCCCCCTTCTACTTGCTTAATTGCTTAAAGTAGAGTGCAATGAAGGAAACCACTGGCAGTACATTTCTTAAGAGCCACTGCTAGCTCAATAAATAAAGGTGATTTAAATAATAAAATGTTAATTCACATGTCAAAGATCTCTTTGTACACAACATTTCTTGTGTAGATCTTTCCATCATTTTTATGCTCGCCTTGCAGAGGACCATCAATTATTTTTAATTTTACGTCCATTATTTCACGAACTCTTGAACAGGCAACATAAAGTTGACCGTGTCCAAATGCAGGCTCAGGTAAAAAAATGCCAACACACCCTGGCCGGTTGGCTCAGTGGTAGAGCGTCAGCCTAGTGTGCAGAGGACCCGGGTTCGATTCCTGGCCAGGGCACACAGGAGAAGTGCCCATTTGCTTCTCCACCCCTCTGCCACGCCTTCCTCTCTGTCTCTCTCTTCCCCTCCCGCAGCCAAGGCTCCATTGGAGCAAAGATGGCCCGGGCGCTGGGGATGGCTCTGTGGCCTCTGCCTCAGGTGCTAGAGTGGCTCTGGTTGCAACATGGCGATGCCCAGGATGGGCAGAGCATCGCCCCCTGGTGGGTGTGCCTGGTGGATCCCGGTCAGGCACATGCAGGAGTCTGTCTGACTGTCTCTCCCTGTTTCCAGCTTCAGAAAAATGCAAAAAGAAAAGCCAACATGCTTAAGCATTTGGCCCTGAGACTTATTGATGGTCATAGCAAAGGCAAGTTTTACAGGAAATTGTCTACGTCTCAATTGAAACAGCAACCCTGTTTGAGATGGAGCCAAATCAATTCTTGGAATGACATGTAGCATTACTCTGTCATTTTTTTGCATTTCTCTCCTGCCTTTGTTCAAGGGACTCATTTTGTCGAGACAGGCTTTTTTGTCTTGCATCTGAGGCAAGCCTTGTTTCTCTATGCTCATCAGTCTCATTTTGCCGAGAAAGACGCATTTGCTCTGCGACTGAAGCAAGCCTTGTCTTTCTCTGCTCAGTGGTTTCTTTTTTCGAGAAAGCCATTTTTGTACAGCTTTAGCTCCTTTTCTCTCCTCTTCAGTGCTGTATTTTCTAGGAGGCATTCTTAAACAAAATTACATTAAGACATAGTTTTTATGTAAAACAGATGATTGCCAATGCAAACAAATGTTCACCTTCCCCCTGACACGCTCAATTTGCGTTTAGCCTTAAATTGTTTCAAAAGCAGATGATTGCCAATGCAAACAAATGTTCACCTTCCCCCTGACCCGCTCAATTTGCATTTAGCCATGGCAACTTCACCCCATTGGCTAGTACAGTTATGCAAGGAACCAATAAACTATCGACGACAAACAGACACTTAAGCCGCATATAATAAAGATATGTTTGCTTGTTTATAGTTTGCATTGGATGTGAGTGCAAGTTGTAAGCAAACAGCATCCTTATAGCCTAAGGCTTCATTTTAAGACTAAGCCTTTCCCACCCTTTTTGATGTGGGGTGGTGCACTCTCACAAAGAATCTCATTATGCCTCAGATAAGTGATTTTGTATCAGAGACTTTCTTATTTGTATATTGGATTAAAGGTTTTGATTTCTACACTATAAAATGGGGCAGACCAGGAGCTTGCTCTCTCTTGGTTCCTGAGATTAGCATTAGAGGAAAGAGCAGAGAAAGGAGAACAGAAAAAGGCCACGTGGGGGAGTGGAGAGGCAGCCAAGATGGCGGAGTGCTGAAGGAGAAGCCAGTTTGTGCAGAGTTTGTGCAGAGAGAAGGAGATGGGGAACAGAGGTGAATAAGGCTGGTGAGGTAGAAACCTTTGATTCTAGAAAACTCGGATAAGTCAGTAGCTTTGTGAGCACTGAATGAGTGGGTTTTGGAGCCCAGTGTGTGTTTTTACATGCCCGTTGGGTGCAAGCTAGGATTAAAGGTAATGGCCCACCAGTTTTTGGTTCCATTGTTTCATTACTGACTGTCCCAATCAAATCTGAACCTGCACAGGCCAGGAGGCTGTGATGGTGGCTGCAGCTACTGGCTTTACACCCATAGAGCAGGGAACATTCTGCACCTGTATTCACCAAGGCCAACACCTATTGTACATTGGAAGGAGACTAGCGGATAGCCAGTTTCACATGTGGCCTCCGGTCCCTGACCATCCCTGTTAGATGGGTCCTTTGGCCGTTTTTCTATTTGAACTGGTACAATGAGTCTTGGGAGTTCTCCTCTCCCTCGGCTGTCTCTATCATATAATCTTGTAACTGAGCTGCCTGTGAACCAAATATTTTATTGGTAGCTGCTGGGGCCTTTTGCTTCAGTGGCTGGAACTTCTGTTCTGGTTTAATCTGTCACCAAAGCTCCAAAAGAATTTTATTAGACTGGCTATCTAATTTACCCTTATCTGCTCCAGCTGCAACCAAATCTCCTCACATCTGTATTCACGTAACCTTTACAGACCTGTTTCCCTTGTTAGTTGGGGGGGGGGGGCAACATAGGCGGCAGCTCTCACTGCTTTATGATTCTGAGCAGCCTCTAGCTCTCCCAAATCTGCTACCATTTGTGTAACTGCATTGGTGGGCTGACCCACACATGGGCCCAAGTGACCCACAAAGGGCTGATAGGGCACCAGAAAGAATAAAGTTTCTCATTTTTGGCATAAACACTTCCTCGTCTGACCCACAGGATGCAGGGTTGAAAGCAGCATTCTTTATACTTAGTTCCTGAAGGACCTTTACTAACTCACTATAGCACTGCCACTGACTCACTGCCCCCGGCAGTTCTCCAGCATTCTGCCAGACCATATGAATGGCAGCCATCACCCATTCTAATAGGTTATGATTTCCTGGGTTGCCATGGCAGTTCTGAAGATGCTGCCTCAAGGAGTGGTGTCTGGTAATGGCGGCCCATTTCTCCATCTCTGTTCTGGAGAGCATGATGCCATCCACACCTATGTCCCATAATCATAGTAACCACACTACCAGGGATTCAGTAGGTTTCTGCTTAAATTGTGCCCCCAACCCCATAAGCTCTGCCTGGGTATAGGTCTGAGCCACAGAGTGTTTGAATGGCCAGTAGCCGTGAACACCATCACAGCCGCCTGGCGCATGCAGGTTTGCATTTGATTTGGACAGACGGTAATGAAACAATGGAGCCAAGAACTGGTGGGCCATTAGATTTAATCCTAGCTTGCACCCAGTGGGCAAGAAATACACACAGTGGGAAAACACTTCCCTTTCCATTCAGGGCTCCCAAAGCCACTGACTTATCTGTGTTTCCTAGAATCTAAGGTTTCTAGCTCACCAGCCTTATTCACCTCTGTTCCCAATCTCCTCTCTGCACAAACTGGCTTCTCCTTCAGCATTCGTCATCTTGGCTGTTTTTCTTCTCCTCCACATGGCCTTTCTCTGCTCTCCTCCAGCATGGGCTTCTCTGCCCCATTTTATAGTGTAGAAATCAAAACCTTTAATCCAATATACAAACAAGGAAGTCTCTGATACAAAGTCACTTATCTGAGGCATAATCGGATTCCTCATGAGAGTGCACTACCCCACATCATGCAACAGTCAAGAGTGTGGGGAAAAGCTTAGTCTTAAAACCAAGCTTTAGGCTATAATGACCCTGCCTGCTTACAGCCTGTCTCCCACACCCAATGCAAACTATAAGCGAGCAAACATATATATCATATTTACAACCTTATTTGACCAACAGTGTTCTATTACCTGGGCAGGAAGCTGTGGCTGTTTCTGAGGGACTCTTTGCTGCTGGGTTTTTACCTTCTTGGTGACCACTGGTCAGGCTCTGAGTGTATGTATGGCAGCTTCAGCTTGAGTTTTCTCATCCTCAGAAGAGGTGTTGGAAGCACCTACTCCCACTAACTAACATGGATGCTGCTGATCCTTTGGCAATTGTTTAAGCTCTTGTGGCTGCTGGCCTCTGGCCAGAAGCTAAGACTCAAGTTCTCGAACCCATAGTTGTTTCTCCAATAACTGCCAGTGCAAACATTCAGTTTCCAGGACCAGTAATTCTTTTTCCAGTGCTCGCTCAAATTCCAGCCTTTTCTGCCATTCAGTTTTGTAAAGCCAGTGGCCAGGGCCATCATCACAGCCACCTGGCCCGTGCAGGTTCACATTGGATTCAGACAGTTGGTAAAGAAACAATGGAGCCAAAAGTTGGTGGGCCATCATCTTTAATCCTAGCTTGCACCCGGCCGGCAAGTAAAAAACACACAGTGGGCTGCAAAATCCACTCATATTCAGCGCTCACAAAGCTACTGACTTATCTGAGTTTCCTAGAATTAAAGGTTTCTAGCTCACCAGACTTTATTCCCCTCTGTTTCCCATCTCCTTCCTTCTCCCTGCACAAACTCTGCACAAACTGGCTTCTCACTCAACACTCCATCATCTTGGCTGCTTCTCCTGGCCTCCTCCACGTGGCCTTTCTCTGCTCTCTGCTCTGCTCTCTCCTTTCTAATGATAATCTCAGGAACCAAGAGAGCAAGTTGCCGTTCCGCTCCTTTATAGTGTAGATTCATAACCTTTTTTCCAATATACAAAATAGGGAAGTCTCTAATACAAAGTCACTTATCAGAGACATGATGGGATTGTACCACCCCACATCAAAAAGGGTGGGAAAGGCTTAATCCCAAAACCAAGCCCCAGGCTACAAGGATTCTGCCTGCCCACAACCTGCCCCCAACACACATTAATATCACCTGGGTGAGGGCCTCCATTTGGGCGGCACCATCTTTAACAAAGTGAGCATAATATATTTTATCTGCCCAACAAATTTACAATTTATTCTGGAGCTTTTGGCTTCAGGCAGCTTCTTGCACATAACTCCTGGTTTCCTCTTGAATAAAAACCACCCAGCCACTAAATGGACAGCCATGGGGAGCCAAAACTGCAACCAGTTCTCTATCCCAACCCTCAAGGGTGGTGGCTCCATACTGATCTGATCCAAATCCTGCCACAAACTATGCCAATTGTAGGGCCAGTAGCTATGGCCATCATTACAGCTGCCTGGCTTGTGCAGGTTCTCATTAAATTTGGGCAGACAATAAAGAAATGGTGAAGTTGGGGGATGGTGGGCCATTCTGTTTATTGGTGTCTCACCAAGACAGGCAAGTCACAGGAAAAGCCAAGGGGAAAGCAGAAAACCTGCTTTTTCCAGGGAGGGCTAGAGATCAGGGAGGGGAGAAAGAAGAAATTCTCCTGCACCTCTCAATGGTGGGGGCAGAATCTCTCTTCCAGTAAACATTAGCAAGACAATGGCTCCTCCTAATCAGAAAGGCAACCTGCAAGCTCACAGACCACTATATCTCACGTTGCCTGCCCCCCAATGCAAACTATAAGGGAGTAAACATACACATCATATTTACAAACTTATTTGACCAACATCCTTCATCAAAAGTTTGTAAAATAATCTGTACTTTTGTTATTCTAGGAACATCAAATATTCCTTTCAATCATTTGAAACCAAATTTATTGCCTTTCTCTCATCATGGCTGAGAATCATTGTATATCACTAGAAAAACAAATTATATACTTCCTGGTAGAAATTAATGTTCAGTGTATGAAATGATGTCAAGATAGTCAGAATGGATTTGAGAATTCTAAGCATCTCTGTGTTTCCATGATACTTCTCTCTCTTTTTTTATTTATTGTCAGGTATATGGCCAGTAGCCATGGCCACCATCACAGCTGCCTCAGCTGTGCAGGTTCACATTTGATTCGAACAGATGGTAATGAAACAACGGAGCCAAGAACTGGTGGGCCATTAGCTTTAATCCTAGCTTGCACCCAGTGGGTGAGTATTGGGCAGATAAAGTAAGTATTTTATGCTCACTTTGTTAAAGATGACGCTGCCCACGTGGAGGCTATTGCCCAGGTGATATTAATGTGTGTCTCTCTGTGGACTGTGGGCAGGCAGAATCCTTGTAGCCTGGGGCTTGGTTTTGGGATTAAGCCTTTCCCACCCTTTTTGATGTGGGATGGTGCAATCCTATCATGCCTCAGAAAGTGACTTTGTATTAGAGACTTCCCTGTTTTGTATATTGGATTAAAGTTATGAATCTATACTATAAAGAGGCAGAAAGGGAGCGTGCTCTCTTGGTTCCTGAGATTAATATTAGAGGAGAGAGCAGAAAGAGGCCATGTGGAATAGGCCAGGAGAAGCAGCCAAGATGGCAGAGTGTTGAGTGAGAAGCCAATTTGTGCAGAGTTTGTGCAGGGAGAAGGAAGGAGATGGGGAACAGAGGCGAATAAGTCTGGTGAGCTAGAAACCTTTGATTCTAGGAAACTCAGATAAGTCAGTAGCTTCGTGAGCACTGAATGTGAGTGGGTTTTGGAGCCCAGTGTGTGTTTTACTTGCCTGCCAGGTGCAAGCTAGGATTAAAGCTAATGGCCCACCAGCTTTTGACTCCGTTGTTTTTTTACCGACTGTCCGAATCCAATGTGAACCTGCATGGGCCGGGCTGCTGTGATAGTGGGCCTGGCTCCTGGCTTTACAGTGAGAAATACAGACAGTGGGAAAACACTTTCCTTTCCATTAAGGGCTCCCAAAGCCACTGACTTATCCGAGTTTTCCCAGAATCAAAGGTTTCTACCTCACCAGCCTTATTCACCTCTCTTCCCCATCTCCTTCTCCCTGCACAAACTGCACAAACTGGCTTCTCCTTCAGCACTCTGCCATCTTGGCTGCTTTTACTCTCCTCCACATGGCCTTTCTCTGCTCTCTCCTAGCATGGGCTCCTCTGCCCCATTTTATAGTGTAGAAATCAGAACCTTTAATCCAATATACAAACAAGGAAGTCTCTGATACAAAGTCACTTATCTGAGGCATAATGGGATTTCTCATGTGAGTGCACCACGCCCTATCATGCAACAGTCAAAGGTGTGGGGAAAAGCTTAGTCTTACAACTAAGCCTTAGGCTATAATGACCCTGCCTGCTTACAGCTTGTCCCCTACACCCAATGCAAACTGTAAGTGAGCAAACATATACTATATCATATTTACAAACTTATTTGAACAACATCAGGAAAGTAGAACTATCTATTAGATGTTGTTCTATGTCTAAACAAAAGCTTAATTAGTTTTAATTAGTTAAACCATAAATTTAATTTTGCTAAAACTCAATTAAGAGTTTCAGTGGTGTTCATGAATTAGACTGGTTTAGAGCACTAAGTGATTATTCAATTTAACAAAGTATTGTTTGAAAACTATCTGATACCAATGTTAGCTTAGTTTTTGGCTATTGGTATATTTAGTAACTGGATTTATTTTATTTAAATTAAGGGAAAAAAGATTAATATCATCCATATTAAAGAAAGTTGAATAAGGGCCTCAAAGTCTGTATCCACTACCTCTTCCATAATTCCATATTTTTTTTTCTCTTCCTTGGGAGTTTAAAAATAGTTTTTGATTGTGGGAAATACCACTCTGCTCATGTCATGGTGACAAAGAATCTTATCAATCCTCTCTTCTTCGAACAAAAATAGAAGAGAAATGCCTCTCTTTCACTTTTGCTTTAGAATAGACTCTTCTCTGTCAGAATGAGGAGCTCTTGGTGATGTGCTTCATGTACTTCTTTCCTAGATTAACAATTGCTCCAGCATGTTCAGAAAAATAAGAAACTATGATCACCTCTGTGTGATCTTCCTCTGTACTCTCTAGGGCAGCCAGATTTTCTATAAAGACTGCAACGGAAAATTTTTTTGGTTGTTGCCAATTGCACTTCTGTAGTGATATGAGGAAGCATTCTAACCCCCTCTAAGTGTCAAAGTGCAAAATGAGTACTGCAAATATGCTGGAAACATCTGCAGGATATACAATGGCTTTGTTCCCTCTTCTGATTAGTTATCTTGGGATAGGACATTCCTACCTTGGCACGTGTACAGCCCCAGCCGTATGGCAAAAGCTATGAACTATTGCAACTCCTCAGGCACACCTCCTATAGTAAGAAGGGGCTCATTAGCCGACACTCTGAAACTGGTATCACCTATCTGGTTTATTGTCAGTAAGGTCATCACAACATTCTGGAGTCAGTTCAAAGCCTCAAAGCAGAGATATTACCTACAGTTTGAAAGCTCATTTGTCAAGATGATCTTGAGTTGTTTGGTCAAACCAATCTCTGTGTGCAAATCTCTAGAAAACCTGAGATCAAGTCTCTCTGTCAGGTTTCAGAAATGTCTAATCCCTTTAAAATTTATTAATTTAAAACCAAACATCTGCACATGACTATTTTCTAACTACCAATCCGTACTTCTCAATCCCTTCACCCTTGAAGCTTTCTTACCAGGTGGGTACTGGAAATAGCAAGGGAACACTTTGTAAAGTGTATAATTATCTAATCACTGTCCTGGACACCTGAAATTAATACAAAATAATATTGACTATAAACTGTCATTGAAAAACAAAATTTAAATAAAAAAATTAATAAAATCAGGCACCTGTATGGGAAAATAGAGCAAATCAGAACCCATTTACTGGAACCCATCAAAGTGTTAGGTGCAGAGACTCTTAAGCATTTTGGGACATGTGAGTATAAATAAGACCTGGCCTATATTCTCATGAACTTGTTAGTATGAACCTAAAGAAAAATTCCTGTGGCTAACCGGACGGACACCAGTTAATAACTGGAGTCTAGCAGCCATTGCCAACAGAGGCAACTCAGGCTACATTTCAAACAAAAGCTACAACTGGGCTGCCAAGGCTATTGCACTGTGTTCCTGCCATCTGAGCTGAGTTTCAGGAACCATATTTCAACCAAATAAGACTAAGACTTGTCCCCTCCAAGTGGAGCAATGCAGCTGTATCTTTATTTGCATCTTTACTAACCAATCAGAAAGGCTTGATAGCTGACCAATTCTGACCAGTCAGGACAGTGCTAACTGGACCAATTAAATTGCACAGATTTTTTTCTCATTTGCATAAAAATGGCCCAATCAGGGACCAGGGAAGGCACTTTCGATAAGCGGGCTTTCTGTCTGACTTGGGGAATTACACTTTCAGTTGCCTCTGAAGACTACATTTCCCAGGTTTGCAAACTGTTTATCTGTATAAAGTTTCTCATTTTATAGCCCCACAGATTGGGGTTTTCTATTGGCATGAGACTGGTAGCAGCAGCTTTTGTTGACAGTAGCATAATGGGAGAGAAAAGTGTAGTGAGAACTGAGTTCCTTTTCCTTTTGAGAAGCAGGAGTCTATATGACATACTTCTGGGACACCTGCTAGATTACTGAGCTTCCCTGGTGTGTTCTGAATACCCATTAGGCATGGACAGAAATCTCTGAAATCAGTGATGTATAAGCATGCTGGTTGGTGGCCACAGTTCTACTGAGTAAGCTGCCTCGTTGCATGCATATGATTACAGATATGACTCATTTGGAGATGTGAGTCAGGAGAACTTGTTATTTGGTTTCATTTCTCCTGATCCAGATATGATATTTAGTTACGGTCATAAAAAGCCCCAACCCCCTGAGACAGGATCTGGTTCATAAGAGGGGTTTCCAAGTGTTTTATCTTTAGTATTTCCAGTAGAATTGTATTGTTATAAAGTACTGCATCCCAGATTCTGAAAGGCACTGTACCTCATTTCATCAAGTTTACATAGAGACACCAGTCCAGATGAATTTTGAAGAGTTTTATTAGAGGAGGAGATTTATTAAATATGCCAGTCACATATGGCTGACACGGGGCATCTGCAGGCCCAAATGGTGCAGTCCCAAAAATAGTTCAGGGGCTGCTTATATACCCTTGATCACACACTGGTGGGGGAGAGCATGACATCATGGTACAAGCTGGCAACATTTGTTTAGGGGATACATAGAAACATTAAGACTTTTAAGGTAACACAATCAAAGATGTTTACAAATCTTTCAGGGTTCCTCTTCCCTCACTAGCCTAAAAGTATATTACCCTCAAGATTCCAGGAGAAGGGAGGAACTACAGTCAATGCAAGGTGGTATGTAAATTCTGCCTCCTATTGAAAGAGAAGAAGTTTCTAGGTTAACCTTTATTTTAGATTTAAAAGTGAATAACCCATTCTTTTTCCAAGACAGAAACTTCTACATTCTTCTCCCTCCCTTCCCTAAAGGAGGGATGGGACAGGAAAGCTTGATAGGAAAGCCTGGCCTTTCCTCCCAGAATATCAATGTCAATGTTCAGCCTTTTGGTACCTTACAACATTCCCCACTGGTTCTATTTTCTAAGTCAAATCCTTGACTTAGTTTACTGAAGAGTATGAGGCTGTTGTCTGGGGTTATTAACTTATAACATGTAACAGATATTTAACAGATAGCATTAATAGCATTACAGTTTATTAAAAAACAAATATTAATTAATTTTTACTAATTATATAATTTTTTGTAATTTGTACAAAACTAATTGGCCTTTGTAATTATTTTTAGTTAGAATTCTTAATTTAAAAATTTTAAACTTTAATGACAATTAAACTGGCATTTGTTTTACCCTAGTTTACCTTTTCCCAGAGTCTGCTAAAAAGAGGTCCTTAGTGAGTTTTTCATACATTCACCATACGTAGACCAACCAGCTTCTGGTTTGTGGTTGGAGTAGGGCATGCTGTTTTTCTACCTTAGTGGCAGTGGGAGTTGTCAGGATCAGGGTATGTGGACCTATCCACGTGAAAGTAAGACCTTGGATGATGTAATGCTGGAAGCGCCTCTTGGACAGTCTTTGAACAGTTTGCTGAGTAACCTGTAAATCCTGCAGGTACTTAGGGAAAGAGTGATTATATTTTTTTACTATTTGATTCATGCATTTTACTTGCCTTGACCTTTTGATACCTGTTGGGCAGATAAAAAATATTATGCTCACTTTGTTAAAGATGGCGCTGCCCACATGGAAGCCCGTCACTCAGGTGATATTAATGTGTGTTGGGGGTGGGCTGTGGGCAGGCAAGATGCTTGTAGCCTGGAGCTTGGTTTTAGGACTAAGCCTTTCCCACCCTTTTTGATGGGGGGTGGTGCAATCCCATCATGTCCCAGATAAGTGACTTTGTATTAGAGACTTCCCTATTTTGTATATTGGATTAAAGGTTTTGATTTCTACACTATAAAGTGGGGGCAGAATGGGAGCTTGCTCTCTCGGTTCCTGAGATTAGCATTAGAGAGCAGAGAAAGGCCACATGGAGGAGGCCAGGGGAAGCAGCCAAGTTGGTGGAGTGCTGAGGGAGAAGCCAGTTTGTGCAGAGTTTGTGCAGGGAGAAGGAAGGAGATGGGGAACAGAAGTGAATAAGTCTGGTGAGCCAGAAACCTTTGATTTTAGGAAACTTGGGTAAGTCAGTAGCTTTGTGTCACTGAATGAGTGGGTTTTAGAGCCCAGTGTGTGTTTTCACTTGCCTGCCAGGTGCAAGCTAGGATTAAAGATGATGGCCCATCAGCTTTTGGCTCCATTGTTTCTTTACCGACTGTCCGAATCTAATGCGAACCTGCATGGGCCAGGCTGCTGTGATGGTGGCCATGCCTACTGGTTTTACAGTACCTGTGGGCACAGTGTAACTTCAAATTAGTTTCCAATTAATATTGGGTTTCTTTCCTACTGGCCAAATTCTTTTTTCTAATTGGTTTCAAATATTCCTTTGGCAATAAGGGTCCCAAGACCCCACTGGTTCTGGGTGGCATCTATTCATGTGAATTACTATGTTCTGACTTTGAGGCAGACTGGAAAAATATACAATTAACAATAAAATTCAAATAGCTAATGTTAACAAATACTATAACAAGCATCTTAATACAATAAAATGACTAAAGCCTATTAGATTATTAAACAAAAATAAAATTTTAACCTATATAACAGGATTTAAAATAAAATTCTTACAGTCACAAATGTTCTTAACATATTAACGTAATTTCACTAAGTCTGAGAAATGTCCTAAAAAACAGGAATTACACATATTCAGGAAAAGTCCACAAGGCATTGGAGTTGTTGTCACATTCTACACTTTGTAGCTAGAGTTTAAGTCCTAATGATCATTGCTTTTAGCTGGAATTAGGAGTGGGTCCCAGCCTAGAATAGGCATGGGGCACTGAGACAAGAGAAATAAAGGAGACACTATACATTAAATAAAGCAATAAAATCAGACTGTCAATATCCACAGTAGAGATCTTCAAGGGATAAATAAAACTCAAATATTCAGGCAAGACATAGTAGATGGCCCTTGTGTTCATAAGAAATGAGATCAGTTTATCTGCTACTTGGAAGAAATACCTTAGGCTTGTGAATGATGTCGTGAGATGGGGCCAATGGTTGGCTTTGGCACCTTTTAGCCTTCAGTGGCAAATCCCAGTAAGTTGGGCAAGGTCAGGTCACAGGTAGCTGGAGCAGGGCTAGGACTGAACTCTCCCTCCATGGAGCAAGAAGCAGCTTACCTTCTCATGTCTCTCTTTCCATAGCAAAGATGTATCTCCTGGTGGGGCCAGGAAGCCTGGCAAGCTTCAGTTCAATGACTTTTGACTTTTCTTTTCACTCTTGAAGCAGGGCCCTGATGGAATTTTTGGAAGCCCTTTCTGGGCGGTGGAGCCTTTAGAGCATATGCCAAAAGCTGATATTTTCTGACCTCTTTTGGGCCTTATTTGTCTTTTCTATTACTACTTTCGTCATTATAGACCTTAAAAGCTATGCTCAGAAGATCTCACTGAGGGGATTGGGGTCCTTATCTGTTTATATAAACTTTTGGAAAAAGACAAAAGCAATGTTATTAGCTGGATCAATTCAAGAAAAATAGGTTTGGGCATCTCCTTTAGAATTCTAGAGTTTCTTCGCTGCTAAATGATTCAGTACATTAGCATTCAAAAGAAATTTTAACAAAAGTGTGATAAAATAGATTTGTAAGAGTTCCAAGATATGACTTAGTATTGAACAATAGTGTTTCAAAATAATAATAAACTAAACATTATATAGAAGATATTATCAACAATTCCTAACATTTAAACTAAGATTCTAATATTACAGGACTATAAAACAGCAAATAAATGAATTAATAAAAGACCTTTTAAACAACACATACATTTTAACATGGAAAATATTTTTATACAATAAGGGACTCTTGGTATAAACTACTCAGCTGGTAAAGAGATATTAACTTTCTTTTGCATGAGGGCAGGGAGAGGCAGACTCCAAGAACTGAGAACTTGTCGCTTTTACCTTTTTTTTTCTGCAGTTTGTCTTGTATCCAAGCCTCTTAGCAAGCCATGGGGCCTCTCCTAAGCAGAACTTGAGCCAATTTGCCACCTGTAAACTAATTGCCTTGCTTTGAGCAGCTAAATACAATTTTCACAAAATTACTTCCCCAATAGTGACTTGCTTTAGCATATATAAGGTTTCTAATTTTTTCTGCATTTCCTAAAAATTCCCTTTTACAGTTTTTACCATTATGACTAATGCAGTGGGTTTTTCTTATGAACTTTATGTCTTTTACGTAATTGAAAGACTTGGAGAGACTTCAAAACCCTCTCTGCCTGCGGGAGAGTGTTGGAATTTTTTCTAATTTTTACACCAGTGGGGGCAACAAGCCATTATCCCCAACACACAGAGAGCTTATTTTTAATTTTATTTTTTATAATTCTATTACTTATGATTCTATTAATCCTTCTGGAGTTGCAACTTAATTTAAGAAACTGCCAATTAATTAGCATGGTCCACACCCACGGTTTGTTAATTTTTAAATTTTTTTTATAAGATTTTTTTAAAAGTTTTAATTTTTAATACTATTCCTACCCTGTAATTTCTAAATGGGCAAAACCTCTTTTGGTCCACTGGTGGGCATTAGAAACTAACTTTTATTTTACATTTTAGTTATTTTATCCTCACTTAATTGCTCTTTTCTGTTGCTCTACACACAGCAGGCTGAATCCTATCCTAGCCGTGTGCCTGGAGGCAGCAGGCTTTTTACTGTTTGCCTGCCACTCAGGTGCAGCACCCATGGAGACCAGAGAATGATGATGGAGAGGGGAGGGACCATGTGTACTCGGCCCCACCCCTTGCTCCACGCACCTCCGCTCGGTTTTTCTCTCACTCAAACTGCTTACTTGCTAGTCCTTTTGCTCCAGAGTTTGGAGAAACCCTTTTAATTTGTGGGCTCTGCTTTTTTTTCTTACCCTTAGCTGCTTGTAACCTGGGACATTTATTTTTCTAATGTCCATTTTCCTTACAATATGCACACTGATTCTTCTCTAGCCAAGTCCTATTCTTTTTCGAATTATTTTCTTCTCTATTTTCTTTTTCCCCTTCTCCTACACTACAATTTACACTAACTTTCTCATAATCCTTCTCAAGGGTAACCATGTCCTCATGTGCCTTGGAGAAGAACTTTTCTTCCTTCTCCAAGGGTCCCTTATCCTTAGAAGAGTTTGTCTCTTGGAATGCTGCTACTATTGTTTTAGTTATTCTTTTTTTCTGTTTTTGACTCAAATTTTGCATGACCAAGAAGATGTGGCACCTGCTTTATATTGAGCATGTTCTAAGCCACTGTGGTGGATTCATTATTAAATTTAGCCACTGATCAATGTATGGAAACTGATCGGGACAATGTGAGTTTTCAATTACTATATTCCAGACTGTTTTTATTATTTGGGGATTACAGTTCCCAGTTGCTATTACTTATAACAAAACTAAAACTTGTTTTAGCAGAATCTAAGAATTAGTGCACAAATAAAACAAAAATATAAGACAGATAGTTAACTAGCACCCAGAATAAAAGGGTGTTTGACTATGGAGATATTAATTATTACACGAGACAGGGGGAAGAAACCAACCGAAGAGAGTAATTTCCTTCAGGGAGAAGTCAGAGAGAGCGCCCTGAAGGTAGATTTTTGAGAATAAAGAAAGTCACTTAACATAGCTTTTAGTCAGAAACTTACAATCTTGACACAAAAGACTCAAATAGACATAGTTAGACATTGAACAAAAGATTTATACACAAACAATGCATGCCTATTTCAATTAAATAATACCAGATAATCTGATGAATAAAGACAAAGCCTCACAGACGAGGGAAGGCTTCCTCTCGTGGCCTCTCAGGTGCATGCAGGTCTCGGCATCAGAGATTTCTTAACCAGGAGTTTTATGAACAGCAACATTAAAATAAATACTGAGATCTCAACAAATACAGAGACGTCTCTTAGAAGTGTTGGGTCAAGATTAATCAAACCAGATTAGCTCAGTCTCCACTGATTCAGTACGATGTGAGACTGACTAATTCAGGACTAACTTAACCTCCGTTAGCCTTCTTAGAGATAGACGCATGTCCCCACTTCTGGCATTCTACTGAGAGCACAACTAGAACCCAAAGCAGGACCACTAAAACTCCCCACTGACATCTTAGTCTTGGAGAGCCTGCATGAATTTACGACCACATCTGGTCTATTTCACAGCAATTCCAGTTCAAAACATAAAGACTATAGACTAGTTACAACCAGCAAAGCAGTTTTAAAAACCCTACTTACCCCACCAGGGTTCCACATCCCCAGTCACAATTCAGCAAAGCCTCCAAATTTACTCTACCTACATTTTAATCCAACACAGACTACAAACTAGTTACAAACATAGAAGTGAAAGCAAGAGTTTAAAGGGAAGCCAGAAAATTCAGTAAAGCAGAAAGAGTTGCTTTACCTACCTCCTCAAATTCTCTGCCAAATTATCCAAATTGTTGAATTTGGGAAGTGGGAGGCGTCTAACAAGGAATGGTCTGGACCCCACAGGAAGACCGGGAGCCCTGAAAATTCTCAGGTAGCATGCCTCTCTATGAGATTCAAGTGGGGCTGGGCAGCTCAGTGGAGAGTCCAGCCAATTCAGGGTGTCTCGATCCAGTGACGAGAAACACTGGATCCCGGACAAAGCCCCCATATGTTATAAAGTACCGCACCCCAGATTCTGAAAGGCACTGTACCTCATTTCATCAAGTTCACATAGAGACACCCAGTTCAGGTGAATTTTGAAGAGTTTTATTAGAGGAGGAGATTTTAAATATGCTGGCTGCATATGGCTGACACAGGACAACTGCAGGCCCAAATCATGCAGTCCTAAAAATAGTTCAGAGGCTGCTTATATACCCTTGATCACAGATGGGTGGGGGAGAGCATGACATCATGATATAGGCTGGCAACATTTGTTTAGGGGATACACAGAAACATTAAGACTTTCAAGGTAACACAAGCAAAGATGTTTACAAATCTTTCAGGGTTCCTCTTCCCTCACTAGCCTAGAGGTATTTTACCCTCAAGATTCCAGGAAGGGGGAGGAAGGAACTACAGTCAATGCAAGGTGGTATGTAAATTCTGCCTCCTATTGAAAGAGAAGAAGTTTCTAGGTTAACCTTTATTTTAGATTTAAAACTGAATGACCTATTCTTGTAAGCCAGAAACTTCTACATTCTTCTCCTTCCCCTCCCTAAAGGAGGGATGGGACAGGAAAGCCTGACCATTCCTCCCAGAATATCAATATTAATGTTCAGCCTTTTGGTACCTTACAACATTATAGAAGAGTATGAAACTACCTCTTTTATAGTTTTCTTGCTACACAAATTATTGGGTATCAGGTATTTTACCTTTTGACAAAATTTTGGTGTTTTGTAAGATGAAACTTCTCAATTAAGGTGGAAGTATTTTTCTATTGTGGGAAATTAATTAAGAAGCAATAAAAATGTGTTTTGCTCATGGCATAATTTGCAAGTCTTTCTTCAGTAAAAATTATGTGTTTTTGCTTAGTGCTAAAGCTGGCAAAAAGTCAAATTTGTCCATGTCTTTCCACTTGGAGAGTTATTTGAGCATTGAACTTCCACTCCCTGCCTGTGTTCCATTTTTCTCAGGGATATAATTAGACCAGCAGTGGTGAATATTTACCAGAAGCATAAAGAGTCAGGAAGGTAAGTACCCCAGAATCGCATATATCTAAATCCAGAGTTAAGTCTTACTATGCTCCCTTCCTTTTTCCAAGTTCATTACATTTTAAAAGTATGAAGTTATTGGTGGATTTATACAACTAAGACCTCTGACCTCTCTCTGTGCTCTCTGAAAACAAAGATAATTTGAGCACTTGGGTAATATGTGATAATGTCTACCATCAGCTGATCTTGTCTATAAGCTGTTTAGTATCTCAATAATAGAAAAGCAGGTAAGTTAAAATATTAAATATGTAATAGCCAGTTAAAATATTAAATACATAATGTAGAAATTAGAAGTCTTCTTACTTTAAATAGCTGCTAATTAATTTGTCTTTCCTGACACTAAGGAATAATAAAGCAAAGGAAAATATTAGAATAATCTGAGGCCAGTCTGAATAAATAACTTATATTCCATTGTGTCAGTGAAGAAATGTGATATGGAAAATAGTTTGTATTGTGGAATTATTTAAGTGTTTTCTTTTAAGTAGCTAAAATAATTATATCAATTAAAAATTTTTTTTCCAGGCCCATTGTTGGGCAGATAAAATATATTATGCTCACTTTGTTAAAGATGGCACTACCCACGTGGAGGCCATCACCCAGATGATATTAATGTGTGTTGGGGGTGGGCTGTGGGCAGGCAGAATCCTTGTAGCCTGGGACTTGGTTTTGGGAATAAGCCTTTCCCACCCTTTTTGATGTGGGATGGTACAATCCCATCATGCCCCAGATAAGTGACTTTGTATTAGAGACTTCCCTATTTTGTATATTGGATTAAAGGTTTGGATTTCTACACTATAAAATAGGGGCAGAACAGGAGCTTGCTCTCTCGGTTCCTGAGATTATCATTAGAGGAGAGAGCAGAGAGGAGAGGGGAGAAAGGCCACATGGAGGAAGCCAGGAGAAGCAGCCAAGATGGTGGAGTGTTGAGTGAGAAACCAGTTTGTATAGAGTTTGTGCAGAGAGAAGGAAGGAGATGGGGAACAGAGGTGAATAAGTCTGGTGAGCTAGAAACCTTTGATTCTAGGAAACTTGGATAAGTCAGTAGCTTTGTGAGCGCTGAATGTGAGTGGGTTTTTGAGCCCACTGTGTGTTTTTACTTGCCCGCCGGGTGCAAGCTAGGATTAAAGAAGATGGCTCATCAGTTTTTGGCTCCGTTGTTTCTTTACCGACTGTCCGAATCTAATGCGAAACTGCATGGGCCAGGCTGCTTTGATAGTGGCAGCCCTGGCTTCTGGCTTTACATCCATCAACAAAAGAGCCAATATCTAGTTAGGAGTACTGGATATTTGAAGATTATTGTTGTAAAGCCAGTAGCTAGGGCCACTATCACAGCAGCCACCTGGCCCATGCAGGTTCGCATTGGATTTGGACAGTTAGTAAAGAAACAACGGAGCCAAAAACTGGTGGGCCATCATCTTTAATCCTAGCTTGCACCCAGCAGGCAAGTAAAAACACACACTGGGCTCCAAAACCCACTCACATTCAGTGCTCACAAAGCTACTGATTTATCTGAGTTTCCTAGAATCAAAGGTTTCTAGCTCACCAGACTTATTCACCTCTGTTCCCCATCTCCTTCCTTCTCCCTGCATAAACTGGTTTCTCACTCAACACTATGCCATCTTGGCTGCTTCTCCTGGCCTCCTCCACATGGCCTTTCTCTGCTTTCCTCTCTGCTCTCTCCTCTCATGATAATCTCAGGAACTAAGAGAGCAAGCTCCCATTCTGCCCCCATTTTATAGTGTAGAAATCCAAACCTTTAATCCAATATACAAAATAGGGAAGTGTCTAATATCATACAAAGTCACTTATCTGGGGCATGATGGGATTGTACTATGCCACATCAAAAAGGGTGGGACAGGCTCAGTCCCAAAACCAAGCCCCAGGCTACAAGGATCCTGCCTGCCCACAGCCTGCCCCCAACACACATTAATATCACCTGGGCGACAACTTCCATGTAGGCAGCACCATTTTTTAACAAAGTGAGCATAATATATTTTATCTGCCCAACAATTGTGCCTTGTGATAGGACATGAAGAATTGACCAACACATACTTTAATAATAATGTAATGTTTCTTTTGTGGAAACTGCTCATTAGGAAGGCTTCTTTTCAAATCGAATGCTAACTTAAGATATTGTTCACATAAGTTATAAAGGAAACTGAGAGAAGCTTGATTATTGGTTTTGTGATATTTCAGATATCAGAATAATGTCAGAATGGTGTGCATGTGTGGGTGTGTATGGTGTGTGTTTGTGTATTGTGTATAAGATAGGTATCCCGTGTTCTTTGTAATGGTTTATCTGTAAGTTTGGTGTTTCTGGAGTTTCCTAACTTTAAGACAACTTTAATATATTTACATAGTCTCTCCACTATTTTTGCTAGGTTTTCTAGACTTTAAGACAAATATTCTTTAAAAAAATTTCTTATATCTGAATATTTTTAGATTTTTTTGTGTAATATGTAACAATTAAGATGATGCTGAATCTTTTAAAAAATCATATTCAAGTTAGTTTTGAAGTAGAACCCAGATTATTATTATTACCATTATTATTGTTATTATTATTATTATCTTACCTTTTTTTATGCATGCCTGGGATTTTTGCTAGCTTCTGTTTCTAGCCAAAAAATTTCTCTTTTGAGTTCATAACCAATTAAAAATTAAGAATCAAGAAACAGACAAAGGGGTCTAAAGTCAGCTTTATTATTGATAGTACCATTTGAAGAAGATGGCTCTTGACATGTGGACAAAAAAGCTTGTTTAAACTTCCCATATGAATTAGATGGACTTATATATATATTTTTTTATAATAATTTTATTTTTTTAATGGGGTGACATCAATAAATCAGGATACATATATTCAAAGATAACAAGTCCAGGTTATCTTGTCATTCAATTATGTTGCATACCCATCACCCAAAGTCAGATTGTCCTCTGTCACCTTCTATCTTGTTTTCTTTGTGCCCCTCCCCCTCCCACTTTCCCTCTCCCATTCCCCCCTCCCCCCCCGAAACCACCACACTCTTATCAATGTCTCTTAGTTTCACTTTTATGTCCCACCTACGTATGGAATAATGCAGTTCCTGGTTTTTTCTGATTTACTTATTTCGCTTCGTATCATGTTATCAAGATCCCACCATTTTGCTGTAAATGTTCCGATGTCATCATTTCTTATGGCTGAGTAGTATTCCATAGTGTATATGTGCCACATCTTCTTTATCCAGTCATCTATTGACGGGCTTTTTGGTTGTTTCCATGTCCTGGCCACTGTGAACAATGCTGCAATAAACATGGGGCTGCATGTGTCTTTACTTATCAGTGTTTCTGAGTTTTTGGGGTATATACAGATGGACTTATATTTTTGGTAACTGGCAGCCCTCAGCATTTTCAGGCTACCCTAGGGGGCAAGCAAGAACCACAAGGCAGAAATAGGATCAGCACTGTGACCTTTGCAGCCAGGCTGGCTCCCAGAAGGCAAGCAGACAACACTGAGATCAGTTTCCTCTATTGACTCATTGGTTAGAAAGTCACTTGTTCCTGATGTTGAATGAGGTGTGAGGTAGGGCAGTGGGACAGGGTGGGCAAGTCCCATTAAAGTGTTTCTGCATGAAAACCCAGTGGAGAATGCAAGTTCCTCGCTAACAATAGGTAGAATGGATTAATCTTCTGAACCACAATACTTAGTAAGACAAACAATTTGTGCTGAGACAAAGCTCTGCTGTTAGTGTCTTTACCTCTAGTGGCATATATTCCTTTCTCCCAGGACTGTCTTGTTTGTGCCTGTTGGCCTGGAGTTGTTAATAAATCTTTTACTTTCAGATCTGTCCCATTGTAGATGATAAATTATATGGTTCCGTAGTTTCTGGAGATAAACTGATCAATAGATTTAACCTCCTTATGTAGCCTGACAGTAAACTCATACATGTGTTTTTCTTGGATCTTGAGATTGTTTTTCTGGATATTCATTTGGTAGAATTTCATAATAACGACAGTGTCTGCGGCATTGTGAAAACACCACTTGCCGTGGAACTTTGGTGAAGACCTTTCCAGATTGCATAGCATCTTCTTCTGGACCAGACACTGTCTCATTTCAGAGATGGTGATTTAGATTGAATTTCCTCTCTTTCCATGACCATTGCTGCAGCATTTATTGGTAGGTTATGTCTTTTAGGACACCAGGATTATGATGGTATTAAGTCTCCAGCCAGGAAGGCATTCCTGGGGGAAGCGAAGCACAAGAAACAAATGGAGAAGGGGGAGAACCTAGGATGTTGTCTCAGAGAAGTGATGTTTATAGCAGGGTATAGAAAATTAATCCAGCCCCCTAATATGGGCAGAAATGGTTGTGAGACCGGCATCCTAGACAAACTCTTTGCTGCTATCTTGGTTAAACTGAAAGTGGGCAGATTATTTTCAGCAAGATGGCATATGCTCACATATATTGTCTCTGATGTCTAGAAGAACATTTAAAAATATTTGTTAAAAATCTTGTAATTCAAGGTCAGGATTTGAGTTTCTTTTTTTATTACTTGATGAACACTTGATAGTCTCTGTCAGAAATCTTTAAAGAACAATTAGAGTTCCAAACTAAAAGAGGTGCTAATGGGGCAGATCTTAGAAATCCCCACGCTGAGCTGCTGGGCTAACATGTTCATTTCTTACTCAACATTTGAGAAGTACTTGGCTGATATTGAAAGTTCCCTAAGCTTAAGGTGTATCTAGAGAATGAAGGTAAAAATGAATCATTTGCCTTCCATATACTTCTTTAGACTATGTGACACTTAATTACTGAGGAAGCAAGAAGAAAATGTTCAGATATCAATATGTTTATTTATTTGCAAGTAAATGTAAACCCTCAGCACAAGCAGGGCTCCTAATAATAATCTGTTTCAAGGCATTCTGTACCGATGAGAGAGTCAGAGACCCAAAGAAAGAGCAATTATCCTACAAAGTCAGGTTAAATGTAAAGAACAAGATGTGAAAGGTGGCATATTTTATGGAATAAAAGCGATTCAATATGGTTAAAGTATAGTGAAGGAGAGGAAGAGCGGTTGAGGTAAATCAGAAGAGATACGCAGGGTCTAAATCCTGGACTACAGTGTTTCCTAGGTATCCACAGGGCATTGCTTCCAGGACCCCAATTCCAAAATGCACAAGTCCTCAATAAAAATGGTGTAGTGTTGCACACATCTTCCCATAGACAGCAATTTCTTGCTGAAAGGTGCCCATCAGCTCTGCAAGTTGAGTAAAGCGATGTATATCAAAACCATTGTTAGCAGAGGCTAATTAATATAAACAAGAGTTAAGTTCCTACAGCATTTCATCAATGTTATAAAGAAATGATGTTGGATACAATGACTCAGAGGACCTGTGGTAGTTTAAATTATCTCTAGATTACTTATAATGCCTAATGCAATGCAAATGTTATGTAAATAGGTATAAAATTTAGTGAATAACGAGAACAAAAATGTCTGTATGTATTCAGTACAGATAAAACCATCGCTGGCCTGATTATGTAGTATAAGTCAGTAACCATGTAACTATTTTTAAAATCCACTAAGCAAACCAGCCAGGGCCACTTTTTCCTTATTATTATAAGTTCTTTATATTCTTTTTTTTTTTTTTTTTTTTTTTTTTACAGGGACAGAGTGAGAGTCAGAGAGAGGGATAGACAGGGACAGACAGACAGGAACGGAGAGAGGTGAGAAGTGTCACTCATCAGTTTTTTGTTGCAGACACCTTAGTTGTTCATTGATTGCTTTCTCATATGTGCCTTGATGTGGGCCTTCAGCAGACCAAGTAACTGCTTGCTCAAGCCAGCGACCTTGGGTTTAACCTGGTGAGCTTTACTCAAACTAGATGAGCCAGCACTCAAGCTGGCGACCTCGGGGTCTCGAACCGGGGTCCTCTGTATCCCAGTCCGACGCTCTATCCACTGTACCACCACCTGGTCAGGCGAGTTCTTTATATTCTTCAAATATAATTCTTCTGATATTTATATTGTTTTTAATCTTTTTATCCTTATCTTATATTTGAATATTATTGTTTCAAAACTGTAAGTCTTTTATTTTATTTTATCTCTTTTGAAGATAAGTTTTCCTTTGCTTAAGGTTTTTTTTTTAATTCTCATATTTTTTTTACTACTTCCATAACTTTGTTTTACTTCATTGCTTTTATTTTTCTTTTTGTGAGAGGGAGGGGAGATACAGAGACAGAGTCTTGCATGCGCCTAGACCAGGATCCACCTGGCAACATCCATCTGGGGCTGATGTTCTGCCCACTTGGGGTCACTTGCAACTGAGCTACTTTTTAGCACCTGAGACAGAGGCTCAAAAGAGCCATCCTAAGCACCCTGGGCCAACATGCTTGAATCAATCAAGCCATGGCTGCGGGAGGGGAAGAGATAGAGAAGAAGGGAGAGGAGAAGGGGAGAAGCAGAAGTTGCTTCTCATATGTGCCCTGACTAGAAATTGAACCCAGGACTTCCACATGCTGGGTCGACACTACTACTGAGCCAACTAGCCAGGGCCACTACATTGCTGTTTTTAATAGCCATAAACTAAGAACAAAATGAATGTTGCTGATGAAATCATGGTACATTTATACAACAGGACACTCGGCATGAGTTCATGTTAATAAACAGAGTTACATGAGTGTAATGTGGAAGGGTTTTAGGATGTGTTAAATGGAAAACGTAAATCACATGAAATAGAATGATCACATTCACATAAAAAGTTGTTGTCGAGGAGCACAGTACTTCGAGAATACCTAAAACAATACCCACACTCCCAAACATGGCTTACTTCTGAAAAGGAGAAATCAATTGTTTTTTTACTCAATATTCTGTGTTATTTGAAATCAAGAATATAGCACAAAAATAAAGAATAATAGAAAGGGAAGAATCAACCCAAGGTATCTGTTCCATGGGAGCCACAAGAACTCCTTTCTCAGCAGTGTTCTGGTTGAGGTCAGGCTACTGTCCTGCAGGATCACAGAATTGTGAGAACTCTGAACCAGTAACCAGGAGGACCAGAGCAGCATGGCTCCAACACCTCCATGTAAAGTTCATGAACTTGATTGGCCCATGAGGAGTCAGCCTAGGGCAGGAACCAGGTCACAAATCAGAAAGACTGGCTTGGAGAGGCCTGGGTTCAAATCCAGACCCCCTTCTGACTCTCTTCATCTATTTGTAGTAAAGGGACCATGATGCACATCTTATGGGGTGTGGGTAAGTTAGATGTATGTTCTCATCTACTGCCTAGTTACTATTTCTTTTTTGGGGGGTTATAAAATGAAGATTTCTAAGGTTCTTTATGGTTCTTGTCTTTTAATGATCTTTTGAAGTTAAGGAAGGTGGTGTTGGTAGGTGCTGGGCAAACAGCCGTGTTAGGCTTGCTCGCTTACACTTTGCATGGTTAGTGCATGAGCTTGTGGCAGAGTCACATGTGTGTAGCCTATATAAGGCTATGAGTGCTTGCTCTCAGGGTGACTTTTTTCAGATCAGTTGGCCATGACTTCGAGGAGAGGTTTTCCCTGGTCTGTTCACTTGCCTGCTGTTGCAAGGATCAAATAAACAGGAGTGGCCCACTGCTTTCTGGCTCTGCAGTTCCTCTACCATCTGCCTGAATCCAGTGTGAACCTGCCTGGCCTCAGCCACTAGCCTTACAGTAGGATAGACCTTTTTATTCATTTCTATCAGGTCCATGACACACATTTATGACAGCTGCCTCTCAGTGAGGCCTGCTGGATTAGATTAATTATTTGCTATGGATGAACTTGGATTTTAATTATGAACTCAACTAAGGTGTGATTCATCCAAGGCAATGATAAGATGTTAATTTTTTTCTAATGGTTCTGATAGCAAAAGGGGGAGGTATTTCTGGGAATGTGAAAAAGGTGTAAATAGCCACAGTGGTTTCATTAAACCAGGAAGAGATCAGAGGCAAGAAAACAAAAGGTGATGTGTATGATCCCATGATACGCTAATTAGAAATTTTCATATATCTCAGTTTGCAAAATACTATTGAATACATATTAGGCATTTTTGCAAAGATCTTGCAGAGGAGAATTGCATTATTTCAGGGTGTACTTGCTCTGACTACAGGAACTTTCCAAGGAGCACTGGTCACAGTCAGGAATTTGCAACCCTGGGAACTGATGAAAGAGCTGATGAGGGCTCTGCAGGAAGGTGACATGTGCAGGATTACAATGGGAAGGTGGCAGTGATTTAACCCCTGGGCTACGTACCTGGAAACTGTCCTTAGTAGGTGACAGGGCTGTGGTGGAGGGAACAGGGGAGTTGATCTTGTCATGTTCTTGTTTCTCCAGTTTGACTTAGGTCATTTTTTATGTTTACTGTCATTATGTGCATATCTATCTTCCCAATGAAATTTTAAGCTACATGAAGGAATAAACTAGAGAAGTACAAGGTTGGGCAAAAGCAAGGGCATTGTGCCACTCTTTTGAGTTAACAAAGCTATTGTAATAATCATTCCTTTTTCTGCATGCCTTTTTCTACACCAACAACTGTAAACCTATTATTGCCCACCACTTTTTCATCAGTTAACCGCACAGTGCTTAGTACAATAGTTAGCAATAATAGTTGCTGAATAAATGCTGGTCAAATTGAATTTTCGTATATTTAGTGCCAGGTCAATTTATTGCATGGATTCTCATTTAAACAGTTGGCTATAGGCATAGACAGAGAAGCAGGATGGGTTTGTGCTTGGTCCTGGAGAGCGGGGGACTATCAATTACATCTCTTGATGCCTCAACTATGTTTGACGGAACTGCTTGGATGCATTTCTGGTTGGGAGCTGTCATTGGAGTGTGGCACCAACACTCAGAGGTGTATTTCAGCTGGAGCACTGGGCACACGTCCACTCCCTGGGCCCTGACTTCTGAAGGGCCCTGAAAAACCTCAGCTTTACACTTTTTTCTAATGACATCAAGTTTGGTTTCATATGTGCAATTTTAACTTTAATAGTACATAATATTTTTTATTTATTTAAAAATATGGTTAATATGTATTTTTATTTTCTCTGTCTTTCTCTGTTTTTAAGGGGCCCAGTATTTTCTTCCGTGCCCGAGCCCTCAACCAACCTTAATCTGCCTCTGCCAACACCAGTCTGAATTTTTAAAACCTCCAAAGAAGAAAAAATGGAAGAAACTAAAATCAGCTCTGAGGCAACTGATTCTAATTTTCACACCATTTGGTATCAGTTATGCCTCTTTCTGTGTCACTCTCTTCCCACATTTTAATCATCTTAGTGCTTCCCTTTTCTCCCGGTAGAGATGGATGTAGGTCACTATGCTGGGCTGTGTGGAAGTACCGGTTAGGCTCTTTACTGTGGTAACAAGATCACCTCTCAGAGCTTGCTAAGGAAGGCTGGGGCGAATCACTTTTGGTCTGTTTTCTCCATTAACTGGTGAACTGCGGGGTCAGGTGCCATCCTTCACCCTACACCACCTGACTACTTTTTTCAGCTCTGGTATTAGTCCAGAGGCAGAGATAAGAAAGTGGCAGTCTAAGAAAAAACAAACAACCAAACAAAAAACAAACAAAACTAAGCAAAGCAAAGCAAAACAAAAACATTAACTGCCTTCTTCATTTGGACTGATTGGTTTGCTGGGTGAACAGAAGGTCTTTCTTGTGGCCTAAAACTGAGGAACATTCTGCTTTCAATGCTCCCACAGAAAGCATAAGCCTGTGACACTCAAGCAAAGAGGAAAAAGATCAGGTTTCTACTTGTCTGAACTGTTCTTAACAGCTTTTTCAGAACCTTGGTTTTTTTTCTTTTCCTTCTCTTCTCAGCTAACAAGGATAGCTGATGACAAGACATGGACTTTGAATGGGGGATGGGACTGAAGGCTGCTCCCACTCCCTCCCAAGTCAGTGCCTTAATAAACATCTCTGAAAAGGACACATATACTCAGAGGTCCTCTCTCATCGCTCAGCCGTGGATAGCTTTTCAGGATGCTTGGGAAATGCTTGCAACTACAGCACATGATTTATGATGTGTCCCTCCTTCCTTCCCAGCAGGAAAATTCATTTCCTCTTCCTTTTCCTAAGTGAACAGTGTACTGCTTCCTTCTTGATTGAGTATCCTTTAGTTTGGGGGAGGGAATCAAATCTGTGTCCTTCTGTCCCTCTGCAGTATAAATGCTTGATTTAACAGGACTGATTTTAAGTTCACTTTTTTTTTTAGATTTTATTTATTGATTTTTGGAGAGAGGGGGGAGATAGAGAGGAAGAGAGAGAGTGAGAAAGAGGGGGTAGAAGCAGGAAGCATCTACTGATAGTATTTGCTTCCTGTATGTGCCTTGACCAGGCAAGTCTAGGGATTTGAACCACCAACCTCAGCATTCCAGGTTGACTCTTGAATGTTCATCTTTTTAAAGGTTGGGATGAAACAATAAAAACCACGCTTTAACCTTTTGTTTTTAATGATGAGTTATTTAATACTTAAATTCTAATATTAAATAGCTACTTAAAGATCAAGCTGGGTAAATTTCTGTTGTTTGTTGCTAGTGCTGGAACCAAAGATGTTGAAAGAAATGATTATTACTTATTTGCAGAATTGAGCTTGAAATATAAATTCCTGCCAGTTTAAAAAACATAGCTAACTTTTATCAAGTGATTATGAATAAGACACTTGTTAATTACTTTGCATTATCTCATGAAATTCCAAGTAGAACCTTAAGACATAGATGCTATTCTTGTTATTATTAGCAATAAGGCATCTCCAGGTTAAAGAGTTAAGTAACTGAACCCACGATTACATGGGCAGGAAACAAAGAAGGAGGACTTGAACTAGCGTCTACTTGCTCCAGGTGAATCCAGGAAGCCACTATCTAATACTTTTAAGTAAACTGTGAGTGGTTAAAACCTACCCCTGCTGAGTGCTAATTGCTTGACATTGTTTCCGGGAGATGGTTTTCTCAGTAGATGTAGTTGGCATCATGATTACTTTCCTCATTTTAACTTTTATTTATATTCTAGAATGTTTGCAAATGCATGCATTTCAGTTGATGAGGAGGTGATTGTTTTAGCAGAAAAGCACATATGTCACTTCATGGAAGAGTAGGGACTTAAAGTTGGCCTTGATCAGTAAACAGGTTTGGAATAATTAAAAGGAATAATGAGGGTAAAGTTTAGATATTTGCTGCCCCAAGCATGGTCTAATGAACTGAGACTTGCCAACATTATCTCCAAAACATGCAAAATTGTTTTCTTCTTAAGCAAATAAAGAATATTATTCACTTAACCTGCGCAATAAACTTACCATAATTTTTGCTTGCAGATGCTATAGTTTTGTAGTCTTGTAGTGCACACATGCCTGTGTTTGGCTTTCCAGAATTTGACAATTTTATTTAGGAGCTCACTTTCATCATGCAGATTATGATAGATAGGAGGGAGGACCAAGATCCCTAACAGAAGCCAAAGGGCTAGGTTGCTATCCCCTCTTCCCTGCTTCTTGCCACTGACATGATCTAGACATGGCCAATCATATTCCTGAACAACACTGTAAGGCCATCTGTGGAAATGTACAGCAGTGGTGAGTATCCAGGGGAGGCAGCACCAGCCAGGCACTTTGATGTACACTTGGCTGCCTTCTGCACAGCACGCTTCTTCTGTTTCCTGCCAATGTCCTGAGAGTAGTCTCCAGTACCATGCTGTTTTGATTACTATGACCTTGTAGTATAGTTTAATATCAGGTAGCATGATTTCTACAAATTTGTTCTTCTTCCCCAAGATTTCAATGGTTAGTTGGGGTGTTTGGTATATCCACATATATCAGACAAAATAGACCTTAAAACAAAGAAGGACACTACATAACAATAAAAAGTCATCCAACTAAAGGATAAAACCCTTGTAAACTCTTATGCACCCTACATAACAGAACTTAAAAACTTAAAGCAAAGTTTGATGGATATAAAGAGAGTGACCAAAAGTAATACAATCATATTAGGGAATCTTAGTACCCCACTGACATTAGTAACTTAATCTTCCAGACAAAAAAATAATCAGTAAGAAAACAGCAACCTTAAATGCTACACTATAATAGAAAGCTTTAATTGATATCTTCAGAGCAGTTCACTCAAAAGCAGCAGAATATACATTCTTTTAAAGTGCACACTGATTTGCCTTACCTGTGGTGGTGCATTAACCTAGAGTGCTGAGGTCACCAGTTTGAAACCCTTGCCTCCCTGATCAATGCACATATGGGAGTCGATGCTTCCTGCTTCTCTCCACCTTCTCTCTCCTCTCTAAAATAAATAAATAAAATCTTTTAAAAAATAAAGTAAATTCTGATTTGATTTTCAGCTTCATCTAATCTACTTATTTCTTCTAGTGTATGCCTCATTTCAGATATTGTATTCTTCAATTCTGACTGGTTCTTTTTTATGATTTCCATGTCCATTTTCATGTTACTATTTCTTTATTTAAATTCTCACTGACTTTATTTATCATTTCCCTAAGTTTTTTGATCATTATTATAATGATTGTTTAAAACTCTATATATGGTAGATTGCTTACCTTTATTTTATATACTTATTTTTCTGTAGGTTTTTATGTTTGTTTTATTTGGGGTATGTTTCTTATTTCCTTCTTTTGGGTGCCTCTTTGTATATGTTTCTGTATATTATGTAGATCTGTTATGTCTTTTAGTCTTGGTCATGTGGCCTTATGTAGTAGGTATCTTTTGGGAGCCAGCTGAGCTGTCTCCTTGATAACCTGAACTGGAACTCCAGGAATGATTTTTGTGTGGGTTATGCGAGCCTTTCCATAGTAATTGAGTCTTGATTATTGTTGACTATTTAATGTGTGGGGTGAACACTCATGCTGAGTGTAAGGATCAACATTGGCCACAGTGTATGAGCTACTATGCAGGTGCTGACCACATGTAGCAGGATTTGCCTCAGCAGATTCTGAAGCCTACAGAGATCTCCTTTCAAATGTGTTGCTTGTGAAGCTAACTGGGTCCTGCTCTGATGTTTTCTGAAGCTGGTCATTGAGTGTGTTGGTTCTGAAACCTCTTGTGAGAGACCATGGTGCAGGCCAATGCCAGACACTGCCTGTGACTGGCCCTCTGCAACTTATTGGAGCTAAAAAGTGATCCACAGATGGTAGTTGCCTCTGCTGGGCCTGGGTGCATGAGGGAAGAACCAAGCTGTACACCAAAGCCAGCTTCTACCAGCACCAATCCAGGGGGAAGTTTAGCCAAAGTTCCATGCCACCCTGAGATCTACCTCTTTCTGCTTCAACTTGTTGACTGTCTGTTAGGCTCAGTCACTCAAAAAGACTCTGATTGTACTTGAGTTGTATGAGGTAGGTTCTTCATGAGTCACGAGGTAGGGGTGACTGGTGTTCACCAGATTGATACAGGTTCTAACTTAGTGTCAGTTTTGAGTTGAAGGCCCCTCAGCAATAGTCCCAGGTACACCAGGATAGCTATCATTTACTGAATGCCTGCATATCTTTGCAATAGGGCAAATATTCAGGAGTCATCAGGGTGAGGCCAGCAGAGTTTATCAGGTCCAAACACACCAAGATTTGGCTGTGTGAAGGGAGGGTTGTGCACTAGTCAGGGGTGAGATGAAAAAAATGGCCCCAGTCTTAGGACCACACAATTAAATCTGTCCTGGATTCTGCCTAGACCTCTTGGAGAGCTTGACCTCACAGGGTGGGGCTCACAGATATTGGGAGTTTTGGGCCATTGAGAGTCCAAATGGTGTAGCTAGTGGATCTCCTCTGTGAGGGGGCAAAGCTGGTTTATGGGAAGGTAAGAGGAATGTTGCTTGCTCCAGAGCTACAAAACTCAGTCACTGACCACCCACCTGCCCCCTGAGTCTTCCTGGACCTCTACATACAAGCTTAGTCAGTTGTCTCCTCTGCAAGGTGTGAGGTTTTCAGGGTGAAGCAGCAGGGAGTTTGGAGGACTGAGCAATTTTATTCCCCCCTATAACTCTGCCCATAACTGCCTGATGCTGTATGGAAGGGGGTGCTCCACCCCCAAAATGTGGCATTTGCATTATGGAAAAAGGACTCATTACAGGGACCCTGGTAGCAGTCCCTTCAGCTCTCTCCCTGAAGCTATAAACCAGTCTCCTCACAGGACTCTATAGTCTGCTCTGCCTTCCCTCTGCTAAAGCCCAGTGTAAGTGGCTGTGAACTTAGACTTTGTGCACTGGCTTTTTAAGAAGGCACCTGGGTCTCCTGTTTCTCCCTGGAAGACAAAATCCCTTCTGATTTTTAAAGCCAGATATTATGTTGGTGCTTTTTCTTGGCTCTGGTGTTCTGGGCTAAGGATCCCAGTGTGGGGTTATGACCCCTCACTCTTCAGGGGAAATATTTGCAGCTAAGCTATCTTTCCAGGATCTGAGCAAGTGCTCATGGGAGCAGGAACAGCCCTTTGTGCCTCTTTATCCTTCCTACCAGTCTTGATATGACTTCTTCTGTAAATCCTTGGTTAAAAGACTTCTGTTCAGCTAGTCTTCAGGTGGTTATTGAGGCTGATTGTTCTATACTTAAGTTGTAATTCCAGTTTGGTCCTGGAAGGAGGTGAGTGTAACTTTCACCTACTAAGCTGCCATTTTGGATAATATTACATTTATGATTTTTAATTCCTATTTTTATGTCTGTCACTTTTCTATACTTATTATGTCTCATCCATGTTTAAAAATGATAACTCTGCCCATAACTCTTTTAAGAAATAAAATTTAAAAAAAAAGAAAAAAAGAAATAAAATTGGTCATGGGATTCTGGGAAGTCTATTTGAAAGTAGTTAATAATAATAATAAAAAAACTCCAAATGAGATATTTTTCTTCTTTGGTTAGCATTTATTGAATTAAGCATCAGCACTTTAAGAAAAGTCCTGTTATCAAGTAAAGAAAAATTGTGTAAGAAAGTTCTTTATTGATACAAAAAATGAAAATGTGAGTCACAAGAAAAGGTTTAAGTTTCTAAGGGGGGAGCTATGTGGCAAAAACCTGTTTATGATTTTTTCTGATACATATATTTAAATTGAATGATTGCACTTAAATTGAATGATGCACATATGTATCCATGTGCTGTATATAGAAAGATAAAGAATGACTAAGGATAGTCTGTACCCTCAAAGATTTTACAACTAAGTTGGTGCAATAAGACATATAACATTAAACAACTAGAGAACATATTACAAGGCACAAACATTAGAACACTGTAAATCAGGAATGGTGAGATGTTTGTCTTGTGGTTTACAGAAGGGCTTCTTGGACATGGGAGCACTTCAAATGTGCCTGGAAGAGTGAGGAGGATTTGGGTGAATAAAGAGAAAGAGGGAGGACAGATTGAGGAGCCAATATTAGCAAAGATGAGCTGCCAAGAAAGAATGCTGCTTTGATGGGGCATTTTCTTAGTCTGATTTCAGTGGTGTAATTATGAACCTGGACCACTAGTTCTCAAACTTTTAAAGTCTAATGATCCTTCTACACTAAAAAAATTATTGACTGTGTCAAGAAATTTTTGTTTATGTGGATAATTTCTGCCAGTACTTATCAGATGTGAAATTAAAAATGAGAAATTTAAAAGCATTTATTATTTAAAACCTCAATAATGCCTGACCAGGCAGTGGCGCAGTGGATAGAGTGTTGGACTGGGACCTGGAGGACCCAGGTTCAAGACTCTGAGGTTGCCAATTTGAGCCCAAGTTGCTGGCTTGAGCAAGGGGTCACTCAGTCTGCTGTATCCCCCCAATCAAGGCACATATGAGAAAGCAATCATTGAAAACTAAGGTGCCGCAACCAAGAATTGATGCTCCTCATCTCTCTCCCTTCTTGTCTGTCTGTCCCTATCTGTCTCTCTCTGTCTCTGTCACACACACACACGTCACTTAAAAATAAAATAAAATAAAACCTCAATAATAAACTGCAAGTGAAAAATGACAAATTTTTATAAAAATAATTGTTTTCTAAAACACAACATTTTGGTGAGAAGAGTGGCATTGTATTACAAATTTTTTTACAGAGACAGGGAGGGAGTCAGAGAGAAGAAAAAATAGGGATAGAGAGATAGGAAGGGAGAGAGATGAGAAGCATCAATTCTTCATTGCAGCACCTTAGTTGTTATTGATTGCTTTCTCATATGTGCCTTGAGCAAAAGGTTACAGCAGAGCAAGTAACCTTTTACTCAAGCCAGTGCCCTTGGGCTCAAGCCCAGTGACCTTGGGCTTTAAGCCAGTAACCTTTGGGATCAAGCTAGTGACCAAGGGCTCATCTATATGATCCTATGCTTAAGCCAGAGACCCTGCACTCAAGCTAGTGAGCCCATGCTCAAGCCAGTAACCTCAGGGTTTTGAACCTACTGTGCCACTGCCTGGTCAGGCTACAAATATTAATAGAAGACAGCTGCTTCTGCATTCAATCTGTAGCTGGAAGTAAGTCCTCACATAGATATGTTATTAGAAAGGGGAAAAATATTTTGATAGCATTTTCAAATAAGTGTGAATATTCTTCTGTGATGTTGCACTAGAATATGACAATGTCATTTTTAAAAAGTTAGTTGCAGTTATAGAATCTGAAAGCATACCAATATACTTTCATTCTCTGTTACATCACAATCCATCAGTCTGTGGTGTACTGTGGATGGGTCTTTTACCTGTGTGTACTTTTGGATCTTCATGTATTAATTATTTGGAAAATACTAGTCCATTGAGTTGTGCAGAACCTCCAAATGCTGACATACTCCATTAAACAATATCAAAGATCACATTTGTTATGTCATCCTTCCACCTCATTAGGAAAGCCCAGATATTGGGAAGCTGTCAAGATCATGATGGTGGACACATGTTTTCCTGAAATCTCATATTCACTTGAAAGCTAGAATTTCATTATGGACAAGTTTTGTCACTAGTCTTCCCTGAGATAATAGTGTCATGCCATTCATTTTAGAGATAATGTCTAACAAATTTCCAAATATGAAGGACTATAGTTTGTCTGTCAATAGTTTTTCTAAGGTAAAAAATTATTGCACAAAAAAGTGGCTTGTTCTGCTCACCATCAAATGGTCACACTTGACCTTTTATGTGCAACAAAAGTGCTGTATGTGTGCTTACTGTTTTGTCTCCCTGAATACTAGAGACATGCACTTGTGAACTGAGACTTAATAAAGTTAGTTAATTTACTTTTTTACCACTTTGAGGACATTCATACATTCTTGTGTGACACTGACTTTTTCATACTGGGACGGTGGTTCCGGAGATGACAGTAAGTGATCACCTGGACTGTTTGGAGTCCTGATTCCTGTGAAGATGTCACAACTCTACCCACCACTGTGTTTGCACCATCAGTAAAATGGTCCACAAAATGAAAAAGGCAAAATAGTGTTATGAAGATTGTTTTGATGACAACCCCTGCCCCTATCCCTGAAAGAGCCTGGAGGTCCTCAAGAGTTTGCCTACTCAACCCATGAGGACACTAAGGACCAGATGTTACCTCTCCAAAGTCACACAACTGGGATACACAGAAGCATAATCTGGTTTTACCTGGTATGTATGACACCAAGCACTGAAATCAGACTCTAAGTTTTTTTTTCTAGTTTCTTAGTGTGTGTTAGGAGATACCAACAGGACTCCTCCAGTGCTCCCAAAACCAGCAGGCTAAACTGGATTGAAATAATGACAAAGGTGTGAGCTAGCATAGTTAGCAGCTGACCTCACAAGCACAGTGTAACAGAGATTCGTGGAATTCAATCCAGTGGCAGGTTTTTTACCACCTGGAACCCATTAAGAAGCCAAGAGTCCATTGCTTAGGAAGTTTTGAAACAGGAACCAAATCTGGACACACATAAGACTAATAGTCTAACTCTGGCAGGTTAGAATTTTCATGTTCTCTCATGCTCCTTCCACATTCTTTGCCTGAGGTGACTTAGTTCAAGTTTATCTCAATTGGGTCCTGGAATTAAAATTAGTAAACATATATAGCTCCTTCATTCCATGAGCCAGCATGGCTAGTAATTCTAGGTCCTGAGTGGGAACAGCACTGAATTAAGAAAATAGGTTTAAAAAGAAAAAGGATAGGATCAGACGGCCTCTGCAATGCTTATGGCAAGAACAGAGTGCACTGTCCATCCCTAACCCTGCTTTATTTATAGGGCAAAGTGAGGTCATTAGCAAATCAAAGAGATCATTAAAACAAAGTCACATTTCCAAGGCAATCCAAGAATTCTACCAAGTACAGAAAACCCCCACCATACATAACATCTTAACTTCACAAAACAAAGGATTGCCTCCAGTCTTTCTGAGGGATATGGGGATAAGATGCATATAAACAATTCAGCACCACAGCTAACATGAAGGTGTGGGAAAAAATAGCCTTTAGCAACTTCACAGAATAAGTGAGGTGGGGGAGGGGTTTGGACAGACTGCCAGCTTACTGCCAGTTCCCCACACCTCTGTCCCCCAAAAATCTAAACCGCAAAGACCCTCTTGGCTTTCAGTCCCCAACATATTCTCCTTTTTTATTTTTTAACTTCAATTTGTGTGCTGTGATTCATACTCATCTGACTTCCCATGTTCTAATTTAGAGGCAGACTGAAAAAATATAAAATAAATACAACATTAAAATAGTCAGTGCTAACAGATACTAAAACAAGTGTCTTAATACAGTAAAGGGATTAAAGCCTTTTAGATTATCAAGCAAATTCTTAGCTAATACAGCAAGATCTAAAATAGAATCTTTACAATTTTGAATGTCCTTAATATGTTAATGTAATTTCACCAAGTCCATCTTGATACCATCACTGCTCCACATTATCTGTAAATGCAAACAAACCCCACTTTAGTCTGAGAACTGTCCCAAGGAGTAGGAGTCACATACATTCAGGAAAAGTCTGCATGGCACTGAAACTGTTGTCACATTTCCACACTCTGTAGCTAGCATCCAAGTCCCAATGACCATTGCTTCTAACAAACTAAGCCTTTGTCTCAAGCTTAATGTCAATTCTGGACCTCTGGCAATGATGCAGGTAAACTGGAAGGGCCATCTGCAGCATGTACGGAGATGGAGCTTCTGTTTTCTTTAACCTGGAGAGATGAAACAAGGGAGCCTTTCCCTGGAGTTTTGCAACTGTGAGGGTGGTGAGGAGAACCTTGGGATTCACTATGCTGGGGGGTAGAGGTAAATTTGTAATAAAAGTGAGCAAAAAGGGGAGAGAGAGAGAGAGAGACTCTGAATTTGGAGAGTAGTTCCCAGCCTAAAATAGGCATGAGGCATTGAGGCAGGAGGAAAAAAGAGTGTGTAAAGGAGACACTATGTATTAAACAAGGCAAACAGGGAGGAAAATAAGACCATCAACACCCACAACAAATATCTTCAAGGAATGAGCAAAACCCAAATATTTGGGCAAGGCAGAATAAGTAGTCCCTGTGTCATAAGCAATGAGATTGGCTTACCTGCTACTTGGATGGTTACCCCAGGCTCATCCATGGTGACGTGAGATGGGCCAATAACCCTGGGCACCTTTAGTCTTCAGTGGCAAGTTCCAGCAGGCTGGACAAGGTTAGGTCAGATGTGGCTGGGATAGGGCTGGAAGAGACTGAATCCTCCCTTGGTGGAGTGAGGAGAAGTCTACCTTCCAGTGTCCCTTTTTTCTACAGCAAGGGCATGGCCCTGGCGGGGGCTAAGAAGCCAGGCAGGCTTTAACCCAATGACCTTTTTTCCACTCTTGAAGCAGGGCCCTGATGGAGTCTTATGAGGCCCTTTAGGGGTGTTGGAGCCTTTAAGGGTATATGCCAAGAGCTGGTATATTGCCTGATCTCTTTGGGCTCTGTCTGCCTTTTCCTATTCCTTTCAGTAATTATAGACCTTAAAATAGGCATGGTCAACAGTTTTTGCCCCCATGCCAGATTAGAAAGAAAACTTTTTCATGGGCCAGATGAAATATTAAAATAAAAAAATGTTAAGTACAAAAATGATTCATTTAAGTAATAATTTGTTTATGAATAAATGTAATTGAGTGAAAAAAAATTTTTGAGTGAAAAAAATTTTAATGTACAATATTATTTTTATAAAAATATATTTTAATAAAATACAATTACATTTATATAAATATCCAAACTGTATCTCAATCAATCAAAACAATATTTAATTGCCCTGGCCAGTTGGCTCAGTGGTAGAGCATTGGCCTGGCGTGCAGGAGTCCCAGGTTTAATTCCTGGCCAGGGCACACAGGAGAGGCACACATCTGCTTCTCCACCCCTCCCCCTCTCCTTCCTCTCTGTTTCTCTCTTCCCTTCCCGCAGCCAAGGCTCCATTGGAGCAAAGTTGGCCCGGGCACTGAGGATGGCTCCATGGCCTCTGCCTCAGGTGCTAGAATGGCTCTGGTCACAGTGGAGTAATGTCCCAGATGGGCAGAGTATCGCCCCCTGGTGGGCATGCAGGTGGATCCCGGTTGGGCACATGTGGGAGTCTGTCTGACTGCCTCCCCATTTCCAACTTCAGAAAAATACAACAAGAACAAAAAAAACAAACAAAAAACAAACAAAATAACCCAATATTTAATTAATAGAATGAGCTTGAATGGGTTATATCACAAATAAAACAATTATTTTGTTTTACAAACAGCCTGGACACATTTTTAGTTATCAACAGCAGCTATTGTCTATGCTACAATGCCACTTGATTCAGCACATTTGACCACAAAAATAAATTGTTTGACCTTGGGTGCGCATTGGCAAACTCCGCCTAAAAGAATGTGGATTTCACATCGCCACTTAACATCAAACAGTTTATATTGAGTACAGATGAGTATAAAAGTTGTAAATATTTATAATGGAATTTTTTTCTAAAAATAAAGTATTGCAAATTCATTTGACCAATTATTAGAAATTAATCCTAGATTAGTCACACGTGGAATTCTTTTCTGCATAATACTATCTTCTTAAATATTTTTATTTTCAATAATCAAGGACACTTCTGCTTCTGAGTAGCCGAGATTTTAAAGTAGTGGAAAATATTAAAAATTTAATTGTGGGCCACATAAACTCGTTACGCAGGCCAGATCCCACCCATAGGCCATATGTGTGCCATGCCTGCCTTGAAAGCTATGCTCAGGAGATCTTGTTGAAGGGTTTGAGGATTCTCCTCTACCTATTTAAACTTTTTCTGTATATCTGGAGCTGATTGGAAAAAGACAGAAGGAGAGCATTATCAGCTGAATCAAATGAAAGAGGGTAGAAATTTGCAGAAAAAAGAGGTTTGGAGTGTGCTAAGAGAATTTGATTGATGGAACAAGTTTGACAGAGAAAGGGATGAAAGCATAGTCAAATAAGCCTTATACAATTGCTCTTATGAATCTCTCATCCTGGCTCATGGTGTCTTACAAACATTCAGGACCCCACCAAGGAGCCTCAGTAGACCTAGGGAAAACACACATATATTCTTAGCCCCATAGAACAGGCTCTGGCCCTTGCCAGATTCCTGTGAGTGGGTCCCTTCATCATACTTCATGAAAGGCTTTCCTTGTAGGATTCTAGAGTCTCTGGGCTGCTGACTGGCCCTGTATATCAGCATTTAAATTTTTTTTAAAGTATAAACATGATAAAGAAGATTTGCAGGAGTTCCAGAATATGACTATCCCTTTTTTATTTTTTATAACTGACATTTAAGTGTTTGCTTGGCACACTTTATAATGCCTTGACTTTGATGATTGTAAGAAAATACCTGTCCTCCCATTCCAAAAACCTGACAAAATATAGTAAATGCTTTTCTAAGTAACACTCCCATATTTTTCAAAAACATTTCTACCCAATTGCTTAACAGGCAATCTAGAGAGCTTATAAGGCTGAAAAAAAACCCCAGTATGACCTTGGTTATCCTCCCATTTAACAAAATAAACTTAGATCTTTGTTAGGGAAATTTACCTTGTCCCAAGCCTTACAGCTCAGTGACTCCTTCATGAGTGAGCCAAGATAAAACAAAACAGAACAAAACCAATGTTGCTTAGCAATAATAGATGCATCAGCTCAACCAAGTTAGCAAGTCTTTAGAATTCACATTCCATTCTATTTAAATTTAAATGAGTGCTCCTCACAAGTTCCAATTTCAAAGCAAAAAATACAAGGATGAAACCATTTTATTTTTTCAATATTAGAGCTGGCATTTCAAATTTTGCATGCAAGAACTTAATTCAGGCCTTAAAAACAGGCAAATTTTTGACAACATTAAACAAAGATTAACAGAAATAAGAATCAAATGAACCAGACAAACCAGAGAGAAACCCAAGATTTCAGGGCACAACCAGATTAGAAAGATGCCTACCTGATCTTAATCAGGGCATTTTTTAACAGAGGGACTAAAGCTGAATGAGATTAACCAAAACTTTGAGAAAAATCTCAGTGGCCACAAGGAAATTTTGTAGACAGATTCACCTCGGGTCCCCCGTCCAAATAACCAAGCAAAGAATAGAAAAGAAACTAAATGATAGTTCAGAGGATTATAGCTAAAACTTTAAAGAAAATTAGACAATAACAGGAAAAGCTATAACTTTCTTAACACCTGAGTCTCCTATTCATTCTTAAATTATAAAAGCTGCTGCAAATGGCAGTTCAGGTTGATTATGCTGAGATTTCTGTGCTTCAATTTTAGTCGTGACAAAATAAGTTGATAGGGCCTGGGAAGGCTCCATTGTCTGTTTTCCTGAATCACAAGTTCTTTGGTAGTATATTTAGATTTACATTCTTTCGCCCAATGTTTCCCTCTCCTACAGTATAAAGCCAGTTGCTGTGGCCACCATCACAGCCATCTGGCCCATGCAGGTTTGCATTAGATTCAGACAGATGGTAATGAAACAATGGAGCCAAGAACTGGTGGGCCATCATCTTTAATCTTAGCATGAACCTGGCAGGCAAGTAAAAACACACACTGTGCTCCAAAACCCACTCATTCAGTGCTCACAAAGCTACTGACTTATCCTAGTTTCCTAGAATCAAAGTCTTCTAGCTCACCAAACTTATTCACCTCTGTTCCCAATATCCTTTATTCTCCCTGCACAAACTCTGCACATACTGGCTTCTCACTCAGCAATCCACAATCTTGGCTGCTTCTCCTGGCCTCCTCCAAGTGGCCTTTCTCTGCTCTCCTCTCTAATGCTAATCTCAGAAACTGAAAGAGCAAGCTCCCAGTCTACTCCACTTTATAGTACAGAAATCAAGCAGGGAACGACCTAAAAAGCTGACTCATTCAGTGCTGGAGGCGGCCATAGCTAGGGGAGGGACTAATTCTTAAACAAAAAAAGATTGAATTGCTTCCAGATCACAGATCTCCAGATATCTCTCCTGTTCCAATCAGTGCAACAAGACACAGCTGAAAACAAAAAGTGGGGAGGAGGGGCAATAACACAGGTCTCCATGGAGATCTGAGATACACCTAACCCCTACTGAAGCTGAGAAAACACCTTGCCACCAGAGAGATGAACTAGAAGGTAGAGGAGGCCTTCAGGTTACACCCACCACATTCCTGGATACAGTTTCAAGGAAGTCCTCTGCTGAGATCAGTAAACAAGACTATCACCTGTTAAGAAAACAAACAAATCAAGACTTCAAAATGGCCCAATCTGAAAGTGGATTACAAATAATAGCTGATGCCAACCCAAGAAGACCTAGAAACAACACAATTGAAAACTGGAGGTATACAACACCAAGCCTAGACTCAACCAGCTCTACAAACAAAACACCCAAACACACAGACATAATGAGAAGACAAAAAAGTGCAATCCAAGTGACACCACAAGAGAAACCTTAAGGAGATGAACTGAGTGTTATAAAAATAATCAAACTTCCATATGCGGAGTTCAAAATAATGATTTTAAGGATGCTTAGGGATCTTAGAACAACAATGGATGGTCATTACGAACAAGTAAATAAAGAAATAGCAAGTATAAAAAATATTGAAATATTAAAAAAGAATCAGTTGGAGATGACAAATACAATATCAGAAATGAAGACCACAATGGAAAAAATTAAAAACAGGATGGATAGAGCTGAGATAGAATCAGCGAGTTGGAGGACAAGTTGAATGAAGGCAAGAAAGCAGAGAAGAAAAGAGACCGAAAAGTCTGAGTAAATTCTGAGAGAGTTCTGTGACAACATGAAGAGAAATAACATCTGCATCATAAGGGTTCCTGAAGAATAAGAGAAAGAACAAGGGATAGAGACTTTGTTCAATTCTATCATAGCTAAAAACATCCCTAAGTTAATGCAGAAGAAACTCTCACAAGTTCAAGAAGCACACAGAACTCCATTAAAGAGAAACCCAAAGAAACCTACACCAAGACACATCATAATTAAAATACCAAAGCTAAGTGATAAAAAGAAAATATTAAAAGCTGCAAGAGAAAAGAAAGCTATCACCTACAAAGCAGCCCCCATAAGAATGACATCTGTCTTCTCAACAGAAACACTTGAGGCCAGAAGGAAATGGCAAGAAATATTCAAAGTAATGCAGAACAAGAACCTACAACCAAGACTACTTTACCAAGCAAGGCTATCATTTAAAATCGAAGGAGAAATAAAAAACTTCCCAGACAAAAAAACCCCACAAGGAATTCATTATAACCAAACCAATGCTGTAGGAAATGTTAAGGGGCCTGTTGTAAATAAATCAAAGTGGGGAAAAAATAAAGCAAAAAAGGACTATAGCTTTAAAGAATAAAATGAAAATAAACTTTACATATCAACTAGAAAGCCCGGTGGTCATACGAAATGACCACTGTTCTAGATATTATAAATTGTAATTAAAATGATTTATGCAAAGGTGTCTGCTAATTCAAACTGAATTACCCAGGGCAGGTGGCGAGGACACCCCTTTGCTTAGTGTCCCATGGGGTTTCCCCCTTCTACTTGCTTAATTGCTTAAAGTAGAGTGCAATGAAGGAAACCACTGGCAGTACATTTCTTAAGAGCCACTGCTAGCTCAATAAATAAAGGTGATTTAAATAATAAAATGTTAATTCACATGTCAAAGATCTCTTTGTACACAACATTTCTTGTGTAGATCTTTCCATCATTTTTATGCTCGCCTTGCAGAGGACCATCAATTATTTTTAATTTTATGTTCATTATTTCACGAACTCTTGAACAGGCAACATAAAGTTGACCATGTCCAAATGCAGGCTCAGGTAAAAAAATACCAACATGCTTAAGCGTTTGGCCCTGAGACTTATTGATGGTCATAGCAAAGGCAAGTTTTACAGGAAATTGTCTACGACTCAATTGAAACGGCAACCCTGTTTGAGATGGAGCCAAATCAATTCTTGGAATGACATGTATTCCACCTTTAGAGGAGCCAGTCAAAGACTTAGCTATTATGACATTATTTTTCAACTGGAGAACCTCTAGTCTTCTACCATTGCAAAGAACCCTTCTGGTGTTAAGATTTCTTAACAGCATAATAATTGCTCCAATCTTTAACCTCAATTTGTGAGGTGGCATGCCAGAAGGCGGGACTATTTGAATGCCGTGGCAACTTCACCCCATTGGCTAGTACAGTTACGCAAGCAACCAATAAGCTATCAGCGACAAACAGACACTTAAGCTGCATATAATAAAGATAATAACCTTAAATGTAAATGGATTAAATGATCCAATCAAAAGACATAAGGTAGCTGCATGGATAAGAAAACAGGAGCCATACATATGCTGTCTACAAGAGAAACTCCTTTAAAAAAAAGATGCACATAAATTGAAAGTAAAAGGATGAAAAAAACATTTCATGCAAATGAAAATAAAAAAAAAAGCTGGGGTAGCAATCAGACAAAATGGACTTTAAAACAAAGGATATAGTAAGAGATAAAGAAGGCCACTACATAATGATAAAGGGAGCAATCTAACAAGAAGATATAACTACTATAAATATCTATGCACCTAATATAGGAGCACCTAAATATATAAAGCAGACTTTGATGGATATAAAAGGTGAGATTAACAGCAATATTATAATAGTAGGGGATTTCAATACACCACTAACATACTAGATAGATCCTCAAGAAAGAAAATTAACAAAGAAACAGCAGACTTAAAGGACACACTAAATCAACTTGATTTAATGGATATCTTAAAAACCTTTCACCCTAACACAGCAGAATATACATTTTTTTTCAAGTGCTCATGGTATATTCTCTAGGATAGACCACATGTTAGGGCACAAAAGTGGTCTCAACAAATGTAAGAAGATTGAAATCATATCAAGCACTTTCTCTGACCACAATGACATGAAACTAGAAATAAACCACAACTGAAAAGCTCAAAATTTATCAAACACATGGAAACTAAATAGCAGGTTTTTAAATAGCAAATGGATTAAAAATGAGATCAAAGAATAAATAAAAAAATTCCTAGAAACAAATGACAATGAGCATAAAACAACTCAAAATTTATGGGACACAGCAAAAGCAGTCCTGAGAGGAAAGTTTATAGCACTACAGCCACACTTTACAAAACTAGAAAAAGCTCAAATAAACAACTTAACCCTGTATCTAAAATAACTAGAAATAGAACAGCAAGTAAAGTTCAAATGTAGTAGAAGAAAGAAAATAATAAAGATCAGAGCAGAAATAAATGACATAGAGGCTAAAGGAACAATACAGAGGATCAATGAAACTAGGAGCTGGTTCTTTGAAAAGGTAAACAAGATTGATGAACCTTTAAATAGACTCACCAGGAAAAAAAGAGAGAGGACTCAAAAAAATAAAATTAGAAATGAGAGTGGAGAAATAACAACTGACATAACAGAAATACAAAATATTGTAAGAAAATACTATGAAGAACTGTATGCCAAAAAACTGGACAACCTAGATAAAATAGACAAATTTCTTGAAACATACAAAATTCCAAAAATCAATCTGGAAAAATTAGAAAATCTAAACATACAGATTACCACAAATGAGATCAAAACAGTTATCAAAAAACTCCCAACAATAAAAGTCCAGGGCCTGATGGCTTCACAAGTGAATTCTACCAAATATTCAAAGAACTAACTCCTATCCTTCTCATGCTATTTCAAAAAATTCAAGAGGAAGGAAGACTTTCAAAGTCCGTTTATGAGGCAAACATAATTTTGATTCCAAAACCAGGCAAAGTAACACAAAGAAAGAAAATTATAGGCCAATATCCCTGATGAATGTAGATGCTAAAATCTTCAACAAAATATTAGCAAATCGGATCCAACACTATATGGAAAAAATCATACACCTTGATCAAGTGGGATTTATTCTGGGGAAGCAAGGCTGGTACAATATTTGCAAATCAACCAGTGTGATTCATCACATAAACAAAAGGAAGGAGAAATACCACAAGATAATTTCAATAGATGCAGAAAAAGCATTTGATAAAATCCAGCACACGTTCATGATCAAAACTCTCAGCAAAGTGGGAATACAGGGAACCCTCCTGCACTGCTGGTGGGAATACAGACTGGTGCAGCCTCTGTGGAAAACAGTATGAAGATTCCTCAAAAAACTGAAAATTGAACTGCCTTTTGTCCCAGCTATCCCACTTTTAAGAATATACCCCAAGAACGCTATAGACCTGCTGCAAAAGGAGAAATGCACCCCCATGTTTGTGGCAGCATTGTTCACAATAGTGAAGATCTGGAAACAGCCCAAGTGTCCATCAGAGGATGCGTGGATTAAAAAGCTTTGGTACATATATTCTATGGAATACTATTCAGCCACAAGAAATGATGACATTGGATTATTTACAATAACATGGATGGACCTTGATAACATTATACAGAATGAAATAAGTAAATCAGAAAAAACTAAGAGCTATATGAATGCATACACAGATGGGACATAAAAATGAGACTCAGAGACTTGGATAAGAATTTGATGGTAAGGGGGGATGTGGTGGAGTGTGGGGGGATGGGGTGAGGAGGGAGAGAGAGGGTGTGGGGGGAGGGGAGGGCACAAAGAAAACCAGATTGAAGGTGATGGAAGACAATTTGACTTTGGGTGAGGGGTATATATCATAATCAAATGTCAAAATCTGGAGATGTTTTCTCTCAACATATGTACCCTGATTTATCAATGTCACTGTATTAAATTTAATAATAATAAAAGAATATAGTGCAGAAATCAAAACCTTTAATTCAATGTACAAAATAGGAAAGTCTCTAATACAGTCACTTATCTGAGGCATGATGGGATTGTACCACTCCACATCAAAAAGGGTGGGAAAGGCTTAGTCCTAAAACCAAGCCCCAGGCTACAAGGATCCTGCCTTCCCACAGCCCGCTCCCAACACACATTAATATAATCATGCCCATCCGAAGCAAAAAGGATAACCAATAACATCACCTGGTCAACGGGCTTCCATGTGGGCAGTGCCATCTTTAAAAAAGTGAGCATGATATATTTTATCTGCCCAACAATCTACCCCTATGCACACTTTACTACACAAAATCTACAGCACCGGCATCTCTGTGCAAGGAAATTAGGCATATTACACAAATTACAATATGAAAAATTATACAATTTCAACAAAAACAAAAGTACACTTCACTAGTCTCTGAGCACTTTGCCAAAAACCCAAAATGTCCTTGGCCTTCTTTCTAGCTATGGGAAAAGCTTCCTGGAGCAGGGGAGTGCTTCCAGCAAAGCCGCCCCCCACCACCATCTGGATATTTTACATTGTCCAAAATCCGTAAGTCCATCCAACAAATGAGCCAGTGCCCATTCAGTCCAGGAAATCAGTCCAGGCACATGGGGCTGTTGGAATCCATGGGAGTCCGAAAGACCAGAGTAACAGGCTTTATTGAAAAGAAGAAAGGAATCCTGCTGGGCACTTCTCCCAAGGGGAGAAGAATGCTGGTTACAGACTAGGGGCGAATTATACAGTGTTTGGGAGATCCTGAGGGGATAACTGAGGCAAAAGTCCTGGTATGTCCGGAATGCTCCTCCTTGGGGGGCTTGGAGCATGTGGGTGTTGAATCAAAAGTCCTGGTATATGTCCAGAGCCCCTCCTTGGGGTAGCTTCTCAGCTTTTTGGAATTCCTTTGTCTCAGGGGCGATAGTCCACTAAGGGTGAGGTCTGACAGATAAGCGGAACATCAAGAGGGCAGTTTGGAATTTACATATCTATCATTTCTCAACTCTGTGGTTACATATAAAAGAAAGGCAGTTATTAATTTTATAATATATTGTAAGGGGTGATGAGGAGAAAGAGGAGAAAAAATTGGAAAATTATTGCTTCTTCTGGAGAGAACTCAAGAAGGGAATCTTGCCAAGCCAAGTCCCTCATGCAGTTAAGGAGATCATCAATTTCCATGCTGTAAGGTCTGAACCAGGCAATGTCTCTGAAAACCTGAGTGAGGAGGTAAAAAAAAATTGCGAGGTAATAGTTGTTAGTTGCTTGCTGTGAGTGCCAAGTGAACAGTGACATGGTGATACATGGTCTCCTGGATGAGCCTCATGAGACATGCTGGTCTGGTTCCTCTCAAATGGGAGGACATGTGGAAATTTTTAGACAGGAAACCTGTTGGTGTAAGTTTTTAGAAGGACTGAATATTAAAAGGAAGGGGTTTGGAGAACATTCAGGAGGGAACTTCTCGGGCTGAGGGGCGGCTTCTTCCTGCTGTCATCCCTTCATATTTGATATTTCCCTCGTGAAGTTCTCCTTGGGATAATTGGCGATAGGAGTTTAGGAGCATTTGATTGTAGGTAATCCTAGAGATTTCTCTCATCCAGGCCTGTAGGAACTTGATAAAGAAAGAGGCAAGTATTTGGAGATTAGCAATGCAGAGATAAGGGGGGTTATATAAGGGGTGTGTTTGTGAAAGTTCTTCCATGGTAAAGTTAGAGTTATTTTTTCCTGGCAGCCCTGGAGAGAGCAGTTAGCTTGAGCTAAAAGAAATATTTCATGTCTGTTTGTAGGTTCTTCTTCAGCCAAGAAGACCCAGTGATCTTGTCCCCTTACTATGTGAAGGGTAAAAAGACTGAAAAGCATTAAGAGGTGAATGCTATTCATTCTCCTAGTTCTTCAGGGATATGGGAGAGCTTTAGGGTTAGGGGACTTGCAGGGGTTGAAAGATAGGATTTAGGAGGTTTGCTGATATATGGTTTCAGATTTTTCTGTTTCATGAGGGCAGATTTCAGGGTTAGTGTGTAGGGTTAGGTAGATTGTTCCAACTTTCTGATTAGCGAAGGTCTGCATGCGGTTCTGTAAGAAACTAGTGAACAAACGTAAGTGGCATGATTTAAAAGTTAGAAAAATAAATAGGAGTGTGAGTGGACCAATGAAAGGTAATAGTAAGATGCCCAGTTTGTGTGAAAACACTGATTCCATGTTTATAAATTCACTGGGCTTCAGAGGGAGAGAGAGAGAGAGAGAGAGAGAGCAAATAGGAACAAGACAGGGAAGTAGCCAGTCCCCCTGCTCCTAGACCTACTTTTATAGAAAATTTTAAAGCAACAAGAAGAGAAATTACCTGTATAGCTCATTTGGTCCTTAGATTGATGGATAGTATATTAGGAACTGGAAGAGGCTCATGGAGTGGGATTAGGTTGATATTTGGGGTGAGACAGATTAGAGTACAGGTTTTTGTCTAGTACGGAGACACAGACTTGTTGGTCCCACACAAGTAGAAAATCTCTGATTGGGTGAGGTAGGTTGAGAGGTGCAGTGGGAGTTGTCAGCATCACAGTGTGTGGACCTGTCCATGTGAAAGTCAGTCCTTGGGTGATGTAATGCTGGAAGTGCCTCTTGGACAGTCTTTGAACAGTTTGCTGAGTAACCTGTAAATCCTGTAAGTACTTAGGGAAAGGGTGGTTACATTTCTACACTTTGCAGTTAGAGTTTAAGTCCTAGTGGCCACTGCTTCTAGCTGGAAATAGCAGCAGGTTCCAGCCTATAATAGGCATGGAGCATTTAGATAAGAGGAACAAAGGAGATACTATACATTAAATAAAGTAACAAAATTAGACTGTCAATACCCACAGTAGAGATCTTTGAGGGATAAATAAAACTTAAATATTCAAGTGAGGCATAGTAGATGGCCCTTGTGTTTACAAGAAATGGGATTAGCTTATCTGCTACTTGTAAGAAATACCTTAGGCTCGTGAATGATGTCCTTGAGCCTTCAGTGGCAATTCCCAGCATGCTGGGCAAGGTCAGGTCACAGGTAGCTGGAGCAGAGCTAGAAGAGACTGGACCCTCCCTCCATGGAGCACGGGGGCAGCTTACCTTCTTGTGTCCCTCTTTCCACAGCAGAGGTGTGTCCCTTGATGGGGCCAGGAAGCCTGTCAGGCTTCAGTTCAATGACCTTTTTTCCGCTCTTAAAGTAGGGCCCTGATGGAATTCTATGAAGCCCTTTAGGGTGCTGGAACCAAAAGCTGGTATTTCCTGACTTCCTTTGGGCCTTATTTGCCTTTTCTGTTACTTCCTTGGTCATTATAGACCTTAAAAGCCATGCTCAGAAGATCTCACTGAGGGGCTTGACTAAGAGCAAAATTGGAAATTCAGTGTTTAAAGAAGCCTATTAGACCAAGGAAAGAAAAGATTTGATCTGTGGTGGTAGGTGGTTGGAGACTGTGGAGGATCTGAGTTTGATCTAGGGTGAGACTTCAGGTGGTGGGGCTTAAGGTGATGCCTAGATAGACTAGGGACTGAGAATAAAGTTGAGCCTTAGCAGAAAAGACATAATATCACTTCATAGCAAGGAAGTTAAGAAGGGTGGTGGTGTGTCTCCTTGAGGCAGGCAGGCAGGGAGGGGCTGCAAAGGAGTAGGTTATCTACATATTGTAAGAGAGTACTAGTTTTGAGATTGCATGCTGCCAAATCCTGAGCTAATGCTTGTCCAAACAGGTGTGGGCTGTTTCTGAACCCCTGGGGTAAGACAGTCCACGTAAATGGCTGGGCTGCATTATTGTCTGGGTAAAGGCAAACAGAAAGTAAGAGTCAGGGTGTAGAGGAATGGTAAAGAAGGCATTCTTGAGGTCTAGGACCATGAAGTGAATGGTGTTTGAGGGAATGTGTGACAGTAGCTTGTAGAGATTAGGAACTACTGTATGGAGGGGAACTATTGCCTCATTGATTAGGTGTAAGGCTGTACAAGGTGATAAGCCCCTGAAGGTTTTCAAACAGGAAGGGTGGGGGTATTGTGGGGAGAGTTCATGGGGATGTGTAAGCCTGGTTTAAGAAGTGGGTAATTATTGGTTTAAGGCCTTAGAAACAGACACAGTTACACATTAAACAAAGACTTCAGAGAGATACACATTATGATTTAAGGAATTTAAATGAGCGTGCTTTACTTGTTTCAATGAAAATTATACTAGAGATATTTTCTGACAAAAAAAGAGACAAGATGGATTACTTACTCACATAGCTTAATATACAATTATGATTTTTTAAGTTTTTCAAGATGGCAGGGAGTTGCCAGCATAGAGGGGAGGAAGAGAAAAGGCAGACGGATGGACAGTGTGAATAGCTGTATGGAAAGAAGGAGGGTCAGAATCTGCAGGAGAAGGAGGAGGAGGGTAAAGTACTCATGTGGTCAGAGGAGTCAAAAGGATTTAGAGCTCTAAAGAGAGTGGAGAGAACGAGGAGGAAAGAGGCACAGTCACAGTTTGTAAGGAGGGAGGAGGGGTCGGAGAGGAGACAGACAGAACTGCAGTTTGTAAGGAGGGAAGAGAGGTCAGAGATGAGACAGGCACAGCTTCTAAGGATGGGGGAGGGGACAAAGAACACAGTGGAGAAGGGAGAGGCCCCTGGCCAGCAGGGGAGGAGAAAGAGAGACTGGTGAATGAGAAAACAGGATTTAGTGAAGGGAGGGGGCTTTCTGGAGGGAAGAGTCTCCAGCAAAAAAGATTTGCTGAGGGAGTAGAGAGGGATCCCAAGAGAGGGGTGCCCCCAGGGGTCAGGCAGGAGGGAGAGAGTTGGGAGTCCATGGAGAAGGAAAGATTAGGAGCAGAGGTTTTAGGTGAGGTTTCTTTGGCCAAAACGGTCTTCATGTAGAACAGAAGGCACAGAAATTAAGGACAGCAGAGAAGGGAGAAGAAAGCCTGCACATAAGGAATTTCTGATGCCCTCCCCGTCCAGTTGCAGAAATTGTCAAGATCTCCTAGGATATTTTAATCAAATGTACCATTTTCAGGCCAATGGGAGTCATTGTCTAGTCTGTACTGAGGCCATGCCATGTTACAGAACAAGATTAATTTCTTCGGTTTAAGATCTGAGAGACCGAGTTTAGTGAGGTTTTTTATGAGACATTCTAGAGGGGTCTGGTCAGAAGGCTTAGACTCTGAAGAGCCCATGGTGGACACAGGTGAGCAAGAGGGGGTGTCTCTGCCTTTTGTCACTGTTCCAAGATGAGAGAATCTCCGTGTGGGGGAGTTGTCCCTGATAGAGGTCGTCACCACCTGTCAGGGAGCTCCGAGGACGAGGAGTCCGAGAGAGTGGAGAGGTTTGGCTAGGCACCTAGTCTTCCGTGTAGTCCACTGAGACTGAAAGTCAAACCCCTCAAAATGTGAGGCATGTCAGAGAAAACTGTCCGACCAGGAAGGGGTGTTTTTAGAGAGAAATTTGGAGGCCAACCGGGGAAGGGGAAGGGAGAAACTCCTTACCTTTCTGGTCCAGCAGGGGTCAGGACAGGGTTAGACTGCCGGCCAATCGACCTACAATTACACACCAAACAGAATCAGGGATTAAGCCTGGGATGAGCTGCCGCTGCCCATTGCTTCCCTGGTTGTAAGTTTGGATGGCTAAGAGGGATCGTCCAGGCAGTTAGTACCCTGTCCCGGGTTTCGGCACCAAATGTTGGAATCCATGGGAGTCTGAAAGACCAGAGTAACAGGCTTTATTGAAAGGAAGAAAGGAACACTGCCAGGCACTTCTCTCAGTGGGAGAAGAGTGCTGGTTATAGACTAGGGGCGAATTACATAGTGTTTGGGAGAGCCTGAGGGGATACTGAGGCAAAAGTCCTGGTATATCTTGAATGCTCCTCTTTGGGGTGCTTGGAGCATGTGGGTGTTGAATCAAAAGTCCTGGTATGTCCAGAGCCCCTCCTTGGGGCGGCTTCTCAGCTTTTTGGAATTCCTTTGTCTCAGGGGCGATAGTCCAGTAAGGGTGAGGTCTGACAGATAAGGGGAACATCAAGAGGGCAGTTTGGAATTTACATATCTATCAGAGGTGTTAGCCACCTCCCTCATTCCTGCCATCCTGGCAGGTCTTACAGTGTCCAAAGGAGGAGTCATGTGGCAATGGCTGTCAGCATTTCCATCTCTGCTCCAGAGAGCGTGTTGGCATCTACCCCTATGTCCCAAAATTGCAGACCTACCAGGGGTGTAGTAAGAACTCCTTGCTGCTGGGCTCTCGCCTTCTGGAGACCGTGGATCACAACTCTAGACCCATTCTCCTCATCTTCCAAAGAGGAACTGAAAACACCAGCTCCCACTGCCAGTCTCGAGCCCTGGGCTGCTGCTGCCTTTTGCTCAGCAGGCCTTGCAGCCCCAGCTCTGGGCTCATCCCCGGCCTTCTGCTGCTACTGGCTTTCCACAACATCCAGGGCTCTCTGCAACTCACAAACCTGTGATTCCTTCTCCAACATCTGCTCCATTTCCAAACAAATCTCGCGAACCTGGTTGGCCTCCTTCGGTGCTTGCTTCAGCTCCAGGGTTGGCATCTCTTTCTCCCACATTTGTGCCAGCTCCTTCCACTGCTTGGCCTGCTGGTTCCGAGCAGCCTCTTTAACAGAGCTCTTGGTTTCCTCATGCATGACTGTAAAAGTCAGCCAGCCTACAGCCCTCAAAAGGACAGCCGTGGGAACCATAACAACAGCCAGTCCTTTACTCTACTGCTCAAGGTGGTGGTGGCTTCTTGCCGATCTGTATTGAATCCTGCCACAGACTATGCCAAACGTTAAGCCAGTATCCACGGCCATCATCACAACTGCCTGGCCCATACAAGTTCGCATTGGATTTGGACAGATGGTAATGAACAACGGAGTCAAAAACTGGTGGGCCATCATCTTTAATTCTAGCTTGCACCTGGTGAGCAAGTAAAAACACACACTGGGCTGCAAAACCCACTCATTCAGTGTTCACAAAGCTACTGACATCCTAGAATCAAAGGTTTCTAGCTCACCAGACTTATTCACATCTGTTCCCCATCTTCTTTCTTCTCCCTGCACAAGCTGCACATACTGGCTTCTCACTCAGCACTGCATCATTTTGGCTGCTTCTCCTGGTCTCCTCCATGTAGCCTCTCTCTGCTCTCCTCTCTAATGCTAATCTCAGAAACTGAGAGAGCAAGCTCCTGGTCTGCCCCACTTTACAGTGCAAAAATCAAAACCTTTAATCCAATATACAAAATAGGGAAGTCTCTAATACAAAGTCACTTATCTGAGGCATGATGGGATTGTACCACCCCACATCAAAAAGGGTGGGAAAGGCTAAGTCCTAAAACCAAGCCCCAGGTTACAAGGATCCTGCCTGTCCACAGCCCGCCCCCAACACACATTAATATAATCATGCCCATCCCAAATAAGAAGGATAACAAATACCATCACTTGGGTGATGGGCTTCCATGTAAGCAGTGCCATCTTTAACAAAGTGAGCATAATATATTTTATCTGCCCAACATACAGCATGGGCAAAAGTCTGGAGCTTTAAGAGATGGCTCCCCTAGAAGGAGAGGCTGAGAATGATATCTGGGGGAATAGGGCAATTTTTAACAAAATGTCCTAAACCCCTGCATTGGAAACAAGATCAACTGACAGAAATACTTGCCTGACCTTCCTTCTTTCATTTGTTTTGCCGTTTATCAAAGTACTTTCCTGGAGGCCTCCCCTGAAACACTGAGGCAATAGTCAGACCTTGCATTTATGAAGGCTCAATATCAGCACATATTCTGATGTAATCATCTATATCTCTAGCCTAATCTAAAGCTTGTGGGAACGAGAATCTTTAAAGGTCTGAGACAAAGACCCCAGGAGCAACCAGATAAGCGTCAGAAAGAGCAGAGGGGAGTGGAGGTGAAAAGGTTAAGGCAGCCATAGCTGCGACACCCTCATTATCTCCCAAGTCATCCTCTGACTCCAAGGTCTTCTCATATTTATATCCCTCTGTTTCTAGCTCACTCTGATCAAACAACAGCTCCTTCTCAAATAAAAACATTAATACAAAAAGGAAAAGGTCCATTATTTTTTACCTTAATTGTCCTATAATTTATTACTGCCAACTATACTTTCCCCCAAAACTTTCTTTATTAAAAAAACTTCACTTATTGTGCGCACCTGGGGTTTCTGTCACCTGCCTTTAGTTTAGTTTTCCCCTCCTCGGGTCACTGTTCAAGTACCACTTGCAATAAGCTGGAGCGGCTAGTAATTCCAGATCCTGAGTGGGAACAGTGCAGAATTAAGAAAATAGGCTTAAAGAGAAAAAGAATGGGATCAGAAGGCCTTTGCAATGCTTATGGCAAGAACAGAGTGCACTGTCCATCCCTAACCCTGCTTTATTTATAGGGCAAAGTGAGGTCATTAGCAAATCAAAGAGATCTTTAAAACAAAGTCACATTTCTAAGGCAATCCAAGAATTCTACCAAGTGCAGAAAACCCCCACCATACATAACATCTTAACTTCACAAAACAAAGGATTGCCTCCAGTCTTTCTGAGGGACATGAGGGAAAATACAATTATAAACAATTCAGCACCATAGCTAACATGAAGGTGTGGGAAAAAATAGCCTTTAGCAACTTAACAGAATAAGTGAGGTGGGGTGTTGGGCAAACTGTCACCTTACTGACATTTCCTCACACCTCTGTCCCCCCAAAATCTAAACTAAAAAGACTCTGTTGGCTTTCAGTCCCCAACACCTTCATAACCTCATTCTTTAAATTCACTCTAAGCCTTTGTCTGGCAAGACTGACCTGAACCTTGCCCCTGTCTCTCTTTTTTCTTTTTATTTATTTACTGTTTGTAAAACTTGTTGCCTCAAACTTTAGATATCTTCCACTGCTTTCAGGAGTTACCTTCTACATTTTGCCATCATTATTGTCCTCTAGGACAAGCAGCAATATGCACTTTTCCAAGCCTGCACCTTGAAAGGAAGAGAAAAAGAGAAAGAGAAAAGACAAAGAGGGCTGTGTACATAACATCACTTCCTTGGAGGAAGGATGCTTTAGTCATTCTGTAGCTATCTTGCAGGGTGGTACCTTGGGGAATATATTCATAACTCCAGTTTCCTGTTTCATTTCCAGCTGGAAGCTAGAGAACAAGGGGGCTCCCTGATGGAATAGAAGCCATCTAACCCCATGAACTTGTAAGAGTTCCTTGGTTGGCATATCTTATATTTCATCTTGGTACTAAGTTCTATACTTTTTTTCTCATACAGCTGAAGGATAAATAGGTGTTTATCCACAACTGTGTAGAGAGCATAGTTTATATGGCACAATTATTCTCACTGGTGTGTCAAGGAAAATAGAGCTTCCCCTATACACCTGGCTCTGATTCTTCTTTACACAAGGCTCAGAGCAGCGTTCTCTTGCTCCATTTGTGGTTGCCTATTTACTGTATTTCCCATGTATAAGATGCACCTTTTTTGGGAAAATTTGGGGTCTAAAAAGTGAGTGCATCTTATACAGTGGTTGTGGCATTTCAAGTGCCATAGATGGAACTAAGAATGAGGCAATATATAAAGACAGTGATTTGTCATCAGACACAGATGAGGACAAGCTAATAGATGAGAGTTCTGACAGTGATGAGTTGTATAAATTTTATGATGAATAAAACTTGAGTACAGTAACTTTATGTAATACATTTTTTTTTCAGATTTTGGACATTCCCCTTTTACATCTGCTGGGAGGAACTTCAGCTTCCCATATGGATTCTCTAATGGCAGCTGAGGCTGCTACTTTGTGTATGGGTCTTGGCTTTGCTCGTCAATTTGTCAGAAATCTCCTCAGTTCTTACTCTTTTTTTTTTTTTTTTTGTATTTTCCTGAAATGAGAAGCAGGCAGTCAAACAGACTCCTGCATGCACCTGACTGGGATCCACTCAGCATGCCCACCAGGTAGTGATGCTCTGCCCATCTGGGGCATTGCTCCATTGTGGCTGGAGCCATTCTAGGCTAGGGCCTGAGGTGGAGGCCACGGAGCTGTCCTCATTGCCAGGGCCAACTTTGCTCCAATGGAGCATTTGCTGCAGGAGGAGAAGAGAGAGATAGAGAGAAAGGAGAGGGAGAAGGGTGGAGAAGCAGATGGTTGCTTCTTCTTTGTGTCCTGACCATGAATTGAACCTAGGACTTCCACATGCCAGGTCAATGCTCTACTACTAAGCCAACTGACCAGGGCCAGTTCTTACTCTTCTACTGATTGAAGGACCCTCATCCCAGAGGCTGCCGACACTGCTGTCCAGCACTCTCCAGCTCTTCAGTGTTGACCACTCCTTGCTTTTTTTTGGAGATGCAAACATTAATTAGTTCTTAATAGACAATTGAAATCATTGGAGAAGAGTTGGAGGAACTCACAGTTGAAGCACTCATTTCGATGGCCCATGGCTAAGTCACCTATGCACTGTCCAGATCTACTGACTGAAGATTACTATGATGGCTAATTCTATGTGTCAGCTTACCTAGGCTGTGATGTCTTGTTGTTTGGTCAAACACCAATCTTGAGGTTGTTGTGAGGGTATATCTTAGATGTGGTTCACATTGAAGTCAGTAGACTTTAAGTTAAAACCAGTTAACCCCTGCCCCCATCATGTGATGGGCTTTATCCAATCAGTTGAAAGAGGAAAGGCTGAGATCTCTTGAGGAGGAAGAAAGTCTGCAACATCAACTTCCTTGGTCCTGCAGCCTACTGACTTGCTGGGTAATTTTTGGACTTGACAGACTCCATCATCACATGAGTTGATTTTTTAAAATTATCTATTATCTATCTATCTAACATCTATCATCTATCTATCTATCTATCTATCTATCTATCATTTATCTATCTATCTATCTATTTTCTCATCTATCTCATCTACATACTTTCACACATATTCTGTTGTTTCTGTTTTTATAGAGAACTCTGGCTAAAATAAGCTATGCTTTCCTTTTTTGATATCAGAATATACTGAGAAAGTTATTCCAAAAGAACTACTTAATTTTTTTCTTATTTGGTTAAAACTATGCAAATCTTTTAAGGAGTTACAGTGATTAGTTCACTGTTTCTAATCCTGGCTATACATTAGAATCAACTGGGAAGATGAAAAAATAGTGATGCCCAGGCCACAGGGGTTCTAAAAAGCTCCAGGCAACCCTCATGTGCCTCCAGTCAAAGATCAGGTGCTTTCTGGGAAGGTGGAAAGGCTGAGGAGGCACAAAGAAAGCCCATCTCCCTGGGGCATAAAATGCAGCCTCTGACAAGGGACAAAGTGATCAGGAACAACACTCACACCAATTACACCTCTTCACCCCTGGAATTCATTCCCAGCTCACAGGCAATTTCTGTTTCAGAAAACCTATAATGTGTGGAATTCCTTTGAAGACAGAGTTGTGCACAATGCATATCTGTCTACCATCCATCAGATGATTTTGTCACTCCATGTGGGTAGGACCAATATGAATAGTCAGAATCAAACTCCTGCTGGACTTGAAGAAGGATCACCTATCTATTCATAATTACTTGATGTTATTGGCAAAGAACTTTGCCCTAGATTTATAAGACTACAGCTTAACACATTACCTTACACTACTGGGCAGGCTGAAGAAATAGTGTCTTTTGAACAGCAATTGAAATTATATTCATATCCCTCCAAGATAAATAGATTCTGTTAAACATGTTCATTTTTCAAAAACTATTCAGTATCAAGGAACATAAACTGGGTCTTTAGTCAGAGCAAGATGAAGAAAGCAGAGGCAAATTAGTGAAGGTTGTGCCTTGGGACTATCCCATTGCTGCTACCAAGTTTTCCTCTGCTAGATCCTTGGCCTCTAACCCTTATCTTAATTTATTGAGGTGAAGCTATTTTTACCTTTGGGCACAGTGACAGCCAGCACCACATGGAAAAGGAGTGCTCTGGGCAGCAAAGTTGCATGGGATATAAGTATTGGTTCTTTATCCATAGCATTTGCTCCCTGGTGTATTTCCCATCCCAGGTGAAAGGTCCATGCAGAAAGGTGCCCATGATCCTTGTGGAGGGCTGTGCAACCCTACTGTGCACCTGCAACAACATCACTTCCCTCCTACAACTATGCTTGTTACCACCCCACCTGCAAGAATGCTACCATCTGCCTGCCATAATGCTACCATCTGCTTGTAACAATGTCACCACCCACCTGCAACACCACTACCTACCTGCAACAATACCACCATCTGCTTGCAACAATATAACTACCTGTCTGCAACAATGATATTATTCTTTTGTAATAATACTACCACTCATGACCTGCCTGCAACAATGTAACCATTCCCTTGCTGACCTCATGCCATTCTCATTCTGTTTAGATTTCCACAAATGTAACCAACTGAGGGCAAAAGAAATAATGAAGAAAGAGTCAGAAGCAGGGGAAAGTAGACAAAGGCCACATATTTCTCACCTTCATTATTCATTCATTTCATCAGCATTTATTGGGAGATGAGTGTGTCCCAAGGTTGTATGAGGACTTGGGATTCAATGTTGAGCAAGCCACAGTATCTAGCATAAATTATACAATGTGGAATGACAAAGTCAGACATTATTCAGAGAGTAAATTCAGTAGAGTTGTGTATTAGTTGCTAAGGAGCTCAGAGGATAGCATGTATCTGATGAGTGAGGTGTCAGAGAACAGGTACTGAGTTTCTACAGAAGAATGACTGTTTACCCAGAAGATAAAGAGAAGGACATTCTCAGGATATAAAGACCCTGCACAAAGACACAGAAGACAGTGGCTGGGGGCTGGTGAATGATTTCCTGTGACTAGAGAATACATTTGATGGCGAGATAATGATGAGAAATAAAAATACAAAGGGAGGCTGAGCTCTGATCATGGTAAATAACCAGGACTTTCTTCTTTAGGTCCATGTTGTCAAATTGTGGGTCTCACAATCCAGTCAGAGGTCATGAAATAATTTGGTGGGTTACAGTCTGCAGTAACACACACACACACACACGAAAATATCAGAGCACATCATCCATACTAAGATTAATTATGTTTATAAAGTTTTTTTTTTATTTTTCAAAAATATTAAAAAAATTTTTCCATTGATTTGAGGGGGGGGGAGAAGGAGGAGTGGGAGAGAGAAAAAAGAGAAAAGAGGAAATAGAGAGAAGCATTAACTCATTTTACTTAGTTGGTCCATTTAGTTATACTCTCATTGATTGCTTCTCATATATGCCCTGACCAGGGATCAAATCCACAACTTCTATGAACTGGGATGACACTCTATTGAGTGTCAGTCTATTCACTGAGCCACCTAGCCAGGGCTTAAAAAATTTTACTCTGAGACAATTATAGCTTCACAGAAAGTTGCAAAGAAATGTGCAGGGAGGCCACACATACCTCTCTCTCATCTTCCTTCAGGGTTAACGCCAGATACAACTGTAGCACAATATAAAATGAGAAATTTGACATTGTATAACCCATAGAGCTCATTCAGATTTCCCATTTGTGCACACACACTTATCTGTCTGAGTGTGAGTGAAGAGATTCATGTGATCCCTTGGCAGTGTAGCCTCAGGTAAGTGCCACCACTATCAAGCTGCAGACCTCTACCATCACTGTCAGGCTCCTCGTGCTGCCCATTCCTTACTATTTCAAGTTCCTGTTGACTGTCAATATATTATCCATCAAATTAATTTTTTTAGTTGTGTGTGTACACATGTATATACATACTGGGTCAGGACATGATATGTATTTCTTTCTGAAAGCCATAGTAAAAAAGAAAATGGAAAGCCACCACTGCATGCTATAGAATGGTAGCCTGGGGTAAAGCTTTGGAATAACCAAATTTATTTTAGAGGTTATTCTGGAAGGTGGACTGACAAGGAGAGTGAAGTGGGAACAAGGAGACCAGCTCTCTGCCTCTGTAAATTCTGCAGTGAATTTCAAGTCATGTTGTGGAGCAACATTCCTTCATCTGTTCCTTTATTCCTTCTTTCTCTGTTTTCCTTTCTTCTTTAGATCATTAAATATGGCCTTTATACTATGACATTTATCTATAATCTAGTATAATATATTATATGTAAAACATATGTAACATTATATATACACTAATAGTAGATATGAATATATGCCTATATCATTTCCTGTTACTCTTAACAATTTTTTCTTCTATTCTTTCTTTTTTCCTTGATCAGTCTGGTTAAAGGCTAGTCAATTTTGCTTAGCTTTGAAAGCACCAGCTCTTGGTTTTATTGATCTTCTATATATATATATTTTTTTTAATAGATAAATTTTTATTAATGTTAATGTGGTGACTTTAATAAATCAGAGTACATATATTCAAAGAAAACATGTCCAGATTATCTTGTCATTCAATTATGTTGTATACCCATCACCCAAAGTCAGATTGTCCTCTGTCACCTTCTATCTAGTTTTATTTGTGCCCCTCCCTCTCCCCCTTCTCCTCTTCTCCTTCCCTCCCATGCCTCCCCTTTGCCCGAAACCCGGTAACCACCACACTCTTGTCCATGTCTCTTAGTCTTGTTTTTATGTTCCACCTACGTATGGAATAGTGCAGTTCCTGGTTTTTTTCTGATTTACTTATTTCACTTTGTATAATGTTATCAAGAGCCCACCATTTTGTTGTAAATGATCCGATGTCATCATTTCTTATGGCTGAGTAGTATTCCATAGCATATATGTGCCACATCTTCTTTATCCAGTCTTCTATTGAAGGGCTTTTTGGTTGTTTCTATGTCTTGGCCACTGTGAACAATGCTGCAATGAACATGGGGCTACATGTGTCTTTACATATCAATGTTTCTGAGTTTTGGGGGTATATACCCAGTAGAGGGATTGCTGGGTCATAAGGTAGTTCTACTTTCAGTTTTTTGAGGAACCACCGTACTTTCTTCCATAATGGTTGTACTACTTTACATTCCCACCAACAGTGAATGAGGGTTCCTTTTTCTCCACAGCCTCTCCAACATTTGCTATTACCTGTCTTGTTGATAATAGCTAATCTAAAAGGTGTGAGGTGGTACCTCACTGCAGTTTTGACTTGCATTTCTCTAATAACTAAAGAAGATGAGCATCTTTTCATATATCTGTTGGCCATTTGTATTTCTTCCTGGGAGAAGTGTCTGTTCATGTCCTCTTACCATTTTTTTATTGGAATTGTTTGTTTGTTTGTTGTTGAGTTTTATGAGTTCTTTGTAAATTTTGGATATTAGGCCCTTATCTGAGCTGTTGTTTAAAAATATCATTTCCCATTTAGTTGGCTGTCTGTTTATTTTGTTGTCAGTTTCTCTTGCTGAGCAAAAACTTCTTAGTCTGATGTAGTCCCATTCATTTATCTTTGCCTTCACTTCTCTTGCCATTGGAGTCAAGTTCATAAAATGTTCTTTAAAACCCAGGTCCATGATTTTAGTACCTATGTCTTCTTCTATGTACTTTATTTTTTCAGGTCTTATATTTAGGTCTTTGATCCATTTTGAATTAATTTTTGTACAAGGGGACAAGCTGTAGTCGAGTTTCATTTTTTGCATGTGGCTTTCCAGTTTTCCCAGCACCATTTGTTGAAGAGCCTTTCTTTTCTCCATTGTGTGTTGTTGGCCCCTTTATCAAAAATTATTTGACCATATATATGTGGTTTTATTTCTGGACTTTCTATTCTGTTCCATTGGTCTGAGTGTCTATTTTTCTGCCAATACCATGCTGTTTTGATCGTCGTGGCCCTATAATATAGTTTGAAGTCAGGTATTGTAATGCCCCCAGCTTCGTTCTTTTTCTTTAGGATTGCTTTGATGATTCGGGGTTTTTTATATTTCCATATAAATCTGATGACGTTTTGTTCCATTTCTTTAAAAAATGTTATTGGAGTTTTGATGAGAAGTTCATTAAATTTGTATATTGCTTTGGGTAATATGGCCATTTTGATTATATTTATTCTTCCTATCCACGAACAAGGAATATTTTTTCATCTCATTGTATCTTTTTAGATTTCCTTTAACAATGCTTTGTAGTTTTCGTTATATAGGTCCTTTACATTCTTTGTTATGTTTATTCCTAGGTATTTTTTTGTTGTTGCAATCATGAAGGGGATTATTTTTTTTAGTTCATTTTCTAATATTTCATTGTTGACATATAGAAAGGCTATTGACTTCTGTATGTTAATTTTGTATCCTGCGACCTTACTTTATTGGCTTATTCTTTCTAGTAATCTTTTTGTGGAGTCTTTGGGGTTTTCGATATATAGGATCATATCATCTGCAAAAAGTGATACCTTTACTTCTTCTTTTCTAATATGGATGCATTTTATTTCTTTCTTTTGTCTGATTGCTCTGTCCAGAACTTCTAGCACCATGTTAAATAAGAGTGGAGAGAGTGGACAACCCTGTCTTGTTCCTGATTTAAGGTGGAAAGTCCTCAGTTTTATGCCATTTAATATGATGTTGGCTGATGGTTTATCATATATGGCCTTTATCATGTTGAGATATTTTTCTTCTATACCCATTTTGTTGAGTGTCTTAAACATAAAATTTTGTTGTATTTTATTGAAAGCCTTTTCTGCATCTATTGATAAGATCATGTGGTTTTTGTTCTTTGTTTTGTTAATATGGTGTATTACATTAACCGTTTTAAGTATGTTCAACTATCCTTGAGATTCTGGGATGAAACCCACTTGATCATGATGTATTATTTTTTAAATATGTTGTTGTATTCAGTTTGCAAGTATTTTGTTTAGTATTTTAGCATTTGTATTCATTAGAGATATTGGTCTGTAGTTTTCTTTTTTTGTGCTGTCCTTGTCAGGTTTCAGTATGAGGGTTATGTTGGCCTTATAAAATGTGTTTGGAAGTATTGCTTCTTCTTCAATTTTTTGGAAGACTGAGTCTACTCATAGGAACCAAGTCTTCTTTGAATGTTTGATAGAATTCACTAGTATAACCGTCTGGGCCTGGACCTTTATTTTTGGGGAGGTTTTTAATAACCTTTTCTATTTCCTCCCTGCTAATTGGTTTGTTTAGGCTTTCTGCTTCTTCATGACTCAGTCTAGGAAGGTTGTATTGTTCTAGGAATTTATCTATTTTTTCTAGATTGTTGAATTTGGTGGCATATAGTTTTTCATAGTATTCTACAATAATTCTTTGTATGTCTATGATGTCTGTGGTGATTTCTCCTCTTTCATTTTGGATTTTTTTTTATATGAGTCCTTTCTCTTTTTTCCTTTGTGAGTCTTGCCAAGGGTTTGTCAATTTTGTTTATCTTTTCAAAGTACCAGCTCCTTGTTTCATTAATTTTTTCTATAGTTTCTCTGTTCTCTATTTCATTTATTTCTGCTATGATTTTTATTATTTCCTTTCTTCGGCTGGTTTTGGGTTGTCTTTGTTCTTTTTTTTCTAGTTCCTTAAGGTGTGAAGTTAAGTGGTTCACTTGGGCTTTCTCTTGTTTGTTCATGTGGGCCTGAAGTGATATGAACTTCCCTCTTATTACTGCTTTTGCTGCATCCCAGAGATTCTGGTATGTCTTATTGTCATTTTCATTTGTCTGTATATATCTTTTGATCTCTGCGCTTATTTCTTCTTTGACCCATTCATTTTTTAAAAGTATATTGTTTAGTTTCCACATTTTTGTGGGGTTTTTTTTTCTCTTTTTTGCAGTTGAATTCTAGTTTCAAGGCTTTATGATCAGAAAATATGCTTGGTACAATTTCAATTTTTCTGAATTTGCTGATGTTATTTTTGTGACCCAACATATGGTCAATTCTTGGGAATGTTCCATGTACACTAGAGAAAAATATATACTCTGTCGCTTTGGGATGAAGTGTCCTGTAGATGTCTATCATATCCAGGTACTCTACTGTTTCATTTAAGGCCACTATATCTTTATTGATTCTCTGTTTGGAAGACTGATCTAGAGCCATGAGTGGTGTATTGAGGTCAACAAGTATGATTGTATTTTTGTCAGTTTTTGTTTTATGGTCAATAAGTACCTGTCTTATATATTTTGGTCCTCCATGGTTTGGTGTATATATATTAAGGATTGTTATGTCTTCTTGATTCAGCATCCCCTTAATCATTATGAAATGACCATTTTTTTCTCTGAGTACTTTTGCTGTCTTGTAGTCAGCATTATGAGATATGAGTATTGCTACGCCTGCTTTTTTTTGGATGTTTTTTTGCTTGAAGTAGTGTTTTCCAGCCTTTCACTTTGAATTTGTTTTTATCCTTGTTGCTTAGATGTGTTTCTTGTAGGCAGCATACAGTTGGATTTTCTTTTTTAATCCATTCCACTACTCTGTGTCTTTTTATTGGTGAGTTTAATCCATTTACGTTTAGTGTAATTATTGACACTTGTGGATTTTCTATTGCCATTTTATAAATTGCTTTCTGTTAGTTTTGTATCTTGTTTGATTCTTCTCTTTTGTTTTTCTATCTTTTTTTGTTTGTTTGTATTCCATACTTCTTTCCTCTGTTGCTACCTTTTTTAAATCATGTGCTTCTGTGGTGGTTTTTTCAGGGTTGGTTACCATTAAGTAATGAAACATGTACCTACCATATTCATTGTAGTACCCTATCATGCGAGTGTTTCTGCACTTCATTGTCTTTTGCTACTGTTAATTGCTGTCCTCTCTCCTCTATTTTTGCTTTTGTTGTCACAGTTTAAATTTAGTTTTATTGTGTTCTTGTTGGAGCTTTTACTTTTGGTTTTGTTTTGTTTTATTCTTTGGATCTGGTTGGAAAACTCCCTTTAGTATTTCTTGGAATGGGGGTTTTCTGATGATAAATGCCCTCATCTTTTCTGTACCTGTGAATGTTTTTATTTCTCCTTTGTACTTGAAGGATAACTTTGATGGGTATAGTATTCTTGGCTGAAAGTTCCTCTCTTTCAAGGCTTTAAATATTGGGGTCCACTCTCTTCTAGCTTATAGAGTTTCTGCTGAAAAATCTGATGATAATCTAATAGGCCTTCCTTTATATGTTGTATTCTTGTTTTCCTTGGCTGCCTTGAGAATTTTTTCTTTGTCGTTGGTTTGTGTCATTTTCATTATGATGTGCCTTGGAGTAGGTTTGTTGTAGTTAAGAAAACTCAGTGTTCTGTTTGCTTCTTGAATTTGAGGCTTTAGTTCTGTCCACAGGCTTGGGAAGTTCTCGTCTATTATTTGTTTGAATAAATTCTCCATTCCATTTTCTCTCTTCTCCCTCTGATATACCTATTATTCTTATGTTATTCTTTTTTATGGAGTCAGACAATTCCTGTACGGCTTTCTCATTTTTTTTTTTAATTTTTGAGTCTCTCTCTTCTTCTCTCTCTTGTGCCTGAAGTTTCTTGTCTTTTATGTCACTAATCGTACCTTCTCTCTGGCCTGTTTTACTAGCTAAGCTTGTTACCTCGTTTTTCAGTTCATGAATTCAGTTTTTCATGTTTGTTTGATGTTTTTATAGTTTCAATTTTCTTGGTAATATATTCTTTGTGTTTGTGAGTTGTTTTCTGAGCTCCCTAAATTGCCTTTCTGTGTTTTCTTGTATATCTTTGAGTATTTTTAGGATTTCTATTTTAAATTCTCTGTCATTTAGCTCCAAGTTTTCCAATATATTAAATTTTTTATCCATAGATTTTTCCACATCTATCTGTGTTACTTCTCTTTCTTTTGTATCCATGATATTTGATTTCCTTTTTCCTAAATGGCATCTAAGGGTGGTCTTGTTGATAGCACTAATGAGAATTAATAAAAATAAAAAGTAGAAAAAAAGTAAGAAAATTAAAAAAAATTTTGGAAAGAAAGAAAACACAAAAAACCCAATAATAATTTATTATTTCCCTTCCCTTTTATTTCTTCTCTTCCCCACCTCTTTCCTTCTGCTTAGGAATATATCATGATAAGCTGTGAATTATATTATGCTAAATGGAACAAAAACTGCCTATAACAAAGAGCCTGAGTTGGGGGGAACTGTTCAAGGGGCAAGAAGGAATTAGGGACCCACAAAATGCAAAAAAGGAACAAAATTTGGTCAAGTATAAAATGATTTTCTTCTATGTGATGGTCAACTAAGAGATATAATGAGAGGAATAAGAGAGAAACCAGAAAAAGGGAAAAATAACCAAACTATTGTATTAGTGGAGCAAAGACTGAATAGAATGGAGATCCTGGGTTGGCAGGAATGCTAATGAGTCAGAAAGCAAAGTAAAAAGCACCCAAAATGCCACAAAAAACCCCAAAAAACTTGAGTCCCAAATTAAATAATTTGTTCATGAATGAGGATTGAATGAGAGGAAAATTAAAAGGAGAAAAGAAGAAACCAATAGAGAGGGAGAAACAAGAAAAATGGGAAAAGGAAAGGAAGAAAAAAGAAAAAAACAGAGAGAGAGAGAGAGAGTTAAGGGTTTTGGAGTGTAACCCTCATGGAGAGTAAGGAAGAAGAAAAGAAATAAAATAAAATATTTATGGGTAGTGTAGTTCAGAAAGAGTAAGATGGGCATAGAATAAAAGGACCAAGGTGGAGGAAATAGAAATAATACTAATAAAGGCAAGAAGATGAGAGAAACAAACAAACCAAAAAAATAGTGAAACATATTATAAAGTCTGTGGATTTTTCTTGAATTTGAGAGGTTAACTTCTTCCTTTTTCTTTCCTCTCCCTCTTTCTGGTTGGTGACTCTGTACCCAGGCTCTGCCCCTGTGGCCCACTTAGGTAGGGATTTGCAGTTGATGAGACTCTATGGTAAGGTCATACATTTGGCTTCAGTCTCGTTGGTAGTCAAAGCTTGTTAGCATTTTCAGGCTTCAACAATGAGAGAGTCTGTTTTCCTGGAGCCTCTCTTCTAGTCTCTCCTTCCTGAATTAGTAGCCTGATGATCCAGCTATGAGGCTGTAGCTGCCTCTACCTGGGGAGTAAGAGGCTCAGAGAGCTGGCAAATCTCCACTCTATCCCTACTTAATACAGGGCTCTGGTTAAGGCACTGGCAGTCAGAGCAGCCAGCATAATCAGGCGGGGCTGGGAGCCAATTGCTCTCAAGGTGACTTTCTCTGAGCTTCCAAGCCTGTTCAGCACACCTAGCACTCTGTGGGACCACTGTCCCCAGGCTTTCCACACTTTGTATCCTGTTTTGGCTGGGAAGAAGATGCACTAGTCACTGCCTGCAGTATAGGAGGTCTTAACACTGCCAAGTCCTTTTTTTTAGCATATATCCCTGAGTATGAAAGCTCTGCCAATCAGAAGTTGCCCCCACCCCTTTAGCAAGAGGCACTAAAAAGTATCATGCCTCGTATCTTGGATAGCTGAACTGAGAGAGATCTTGTCAATTAGAGCCACGAAGGTCAGTTGGGAGGTGAGCAGACTGTGGGTTCAGCTAATTTCAGCGATTGGATCTGTGGAATTTCTCCAGAGTGATCTGTAAGCTTCGTGTGTGCCCCTCCCCTAATGCTTGATTGTTAGCTTGAATGGCTGGGTGAGGTGCCCTGCCTGCCTAGAGAACCTCGGGTGTAGGGAAATTTGCTTTGGCATACTCTCGGTGTGCCGATGGTTGCTGCTGCTCATGGCGCGGGCGATTACTCACATGTGGGTGGTTGTTCTCGGAGTGTGGCGTGCGTGGGCTGTTGGACAGCTTGTGGTGCACAGGAGGCTGGGCTGCCCGCGGTGCAGGTCGGGGGAGGTCGCTCACGGTGTGGGTGGGGCAGCCGGGATGCTCGACGTGTGGCGTGCAGGCGGCGCAATGCACTGGCATTTGCTTGCATGGGCTGATTCACCACGGGCACACTCTTTCCTTGGCTTGAAAAAACATCTGCACAGCAGCCTAGCTACCTCCACACCCCTAACTCCTCCTGACTCTCAGTTCCAAGTGAAAGCAGCCTTTGCTCAGGTTAGTGAGGAAGGCAGAGAGTTTCTTTGTCTGACTTATTTCCCTCTGGGTTGATCATATATTTAGTCAATTTTTTGCTCGATCCTACCTTTGCCTTCAGGGTGTGGAACTCTCAGATGCTCCAAGGATAGATTTTTCTGTCTCTGGTTGATGAACTTGTTGAAATTTTGGGGAGATTATTTGGTCATGCTCCTCATGGCGCCATTTCTATGACGTCACTCTTTATATTGTTTTTTAAGCCTCTATGTCATTTATTTTCACTCTCATCTTTATTATTTCTTTCCTTCTACTTCCTCTGGGCTTTATTTGTTGTTCCTTTTTTAGTTGTTTTAGTTGCAGAAAAAGGTTATTTGAACTTTTCCTTGCTTCTTAGGGTATGCCTGTATTGCTATGAACTTCCCTCTCAGGACTGCTTTTGCTTGTCCCATGAATTTTATGTTGTATGTTCATTTTCACTTGTCTCAAGAAAATTTTTTCTTTCTTTCTTGGTCTCATTGTTAATCCATTCATTACTTAATAACATACTATTTAGCCTCCAAGGGTTTGAATATTTTCCAGTTTTTCTATTGTTGATTTCTAGTTTTATGCCATTGTGATCAGAGAAGATGCTTGATATGATTTCAATCTTCTTAAATTTATTTAGACTTGTTTTGTGTCCTAACATATGGTCTATTTTAGAGAATGTACCATGAGCACTTAAAAAAGAATGTATATTCTGCTGCTTTGGGGTAAAATGTTCTGAAGATATCAAGTCCAGTTGATCTAGTATGTCATGTAATGCTGCTGTTTGTTAATTTTCTGTCTGGAGGATCTATCCATTGATGTTAGGACGGTATTAAAATTCCATCTTATTATAGTATTGTTGTTGATCTCACCCTTTATGTTCATCAAAATCTGCTTTACATATGTAGGTGCTCTTATATATACGTTAGTTATATACTTCTGTTAGATTGCTCTTTTTATATATAGTGACTTTCATTATCCCTTACTATAGTCTTTGTTTAAAAGGCTATTTTGTCAAATATAAGCATTGTTACCCCAGCTTTTAAAAAAATTATTATTTGCAAGAAATACTTTCATCCAATTCTTCACTTTCAGTCTATATGTATCTTTTATTCTGAGTTGAGTCTCTTGTAGACAGCATATGTATGGGTCTTGTTTTTTTATCCATGTAGCTACCCAATGTGTTTTGATTGAATCATTTAACCTATATACATTTAAGGTTATTTTTTATGTGTAACTTTTTATTGCCATTTTATTCTTTAAATCTACAATCCTTTTTCTCTCGATTTATTTTGGTCTTTTTTGGCAGGCCCCTTAACATTTCTTGCAGTATTACTTTGGTTGTAATAAATTCCTTGAGACTTTTTTGTTTGGAAGTTTTTTATTTCTTCTTCAATTTTAAATGATAGACTTGCTGGATAAAGAAGTCTTGGTTGTAGGTTCTTGCTTTGCATCACTTTGAATATTTCTTGCCAATCCCTTCTGGCGTTAAGCATTTCTGTTGAGAAGTTAGATTGTCATTCTTACTATAGGTAATTAACCACTTTTTTCTTGCAGCTTTTAGTATTTTTTTTGTCTCTTAACTTTGGCATTTTAATTATGATGTGTCTTGGTGTAAGCCTCCTTGGGTTCCTCTTTAATGGGACTCTCTGTACTTCTTGTATTTGTGTGACATATTCCTTCATCAGTTTAGTGAAATTTTCAATTATGATTTCTTCGAGCAGGTTTTTTTATTCCTTTTTTGTTCTCATCTCCCTCAGGAACCCTTATCATGCCAATGTTGTTTTTCTTTATCTTGTCACATAGCTCTCTTAGAGTTTCCTCTGTCTTTAATATCCTCTTTTTATTTTTGCTGCTCTGCATCTGTGCTTTCATTTATCTTGTCCTTATAAATTGCATATTCTATCATCTCCTTCATCCTGTCTGCTGTTGATTTCTTCTAATGCAGTCTTAATTTCTGATATTGTATTTGTCATTTCTGATTCATTCTTTTTTATTATTTCAATGTCCTTTTTGATGCTTGCTATCTCTTTGTTTAAGTTTTCATTGTAACCACCCATTATTGTTATTATTGCTCTAAGATTCTTGAACATCCTAAAAATCATTATTTTAAACCCTGCGTCTGGTAGTTTGGTTACTTTCATTTCATTTAGTTCTTCTTCTGGGGATTTGTCTTGTTGATTAGTTTAGATCATATTTCTTTGTCTTCCCATTTTGTCTATGTATTAGGTAGTGCTGTCTGACTTTGAAATTTGTTATGGTGTCTTTATTAGGAAGATCGGCTCAGTGGTACTGGCCCCAGGCCACCTGATTTTCTTGCTCTAGGAATGCTTCTTGAGGGTAGTGTTTTCCCTTCTGTTTTATGTGAGTATTGAATGAAGTTCGTTCTTTCATGGGTGTGGTTATGCCTTTATGCAGGCTGACTCTAAGGGTCAACCTTGATTATGTGTATTAGACACTGCAGTTTCTGTCCTATTTGGTATATTTATTCTCCATAATGTCTGGTGCCTGCTGGACTCCTCCCTTGTACATGCTGCTTGTGTAGTTAGTTGAGTCTAATGGTGCTGTCTGTCACTCATTACTGGTTGTGTTGCTTCTGGTCTTTTGGGGTTGGCATCAGCTATTGTTTCTAACCTGCTGTGGGCTACCTGTCCGCAGCTACTGCTCTGTTCACTATTTGTGTCTGTGTTTCCTGTATCTAGGTAGTGTGGGAGGGGCAAACTATGTATAAGGATCAGCTTTCTCCTGCTTAGAGCTGACAGAAGCTCTGTAAAAACCCCAATATCTGTAAGATTTGCCTCTACATTTCATCCATTCCAGCTCCTCTTGCAGCTGTGTGATCTTCCCACAGAATCTTCTATAGAAAGACTGTAGTGTGAGCTCAAGATTGGCAACACTCAACCAACCCCTCTACAGGTTGGAAACTTGGTGGGTTATGGCAACCGAGGTTGGAAATACATTAATGAGACTTCCTACTTTAGAGGTCTCTTGGTTAGGAGCACAGTACAGAGAATGTGGCCATTACTCCAGCGCTTAATCCCTCAGCCACTGTTGGATACTCAAATTTTATTTCTCCTCAACAAGGTGAGCAGCAGGTTCAGACTGAGTGAGGCTGACAATCCCCTCTGCAGAAGTTCTTTCAGCTGGTGAGACCCTGGTCTCAGAGAGGAAGACTGAGAGAGTCCTCTCCTGGGGGTGACTGTGCCTTCCTCCAGAATGTGGTTAATCCCCTTGAGTAGACCCAACAATAGACTCACAGGGACCCACAATTTAATTTTTTAAATTCATTTTTAGAGAGGAGAGAGACAGAGAGGGAGAGAGAGGAGAGAGAGAAGGGGGGAGGAGCTGGAAGCATCAACTCCCATGTGTGCCTTGACCAGGCAAGCCCAGGGTTTTGAACCGGCGACCTCAGCATTTCCAGGTCGATGCTTTATTCACTGTGCCACCACAGGTCAGGGGACCCACAATTTAAATGTCCATGCTCCAATCCTCTTTTCCTTTCCCTTGTGGAATCTAGCCCAGCAGGAAAGAATATCCAGAGCCCAGGCCAGCTGACTGTGAAGCTCCACCCTATCCAATGCATATGAGCCACTGTGCCAGTTCTGATCACAGAGAGCAGAACTTGCCTCAGCTGGGCCAGGTGTAAGGGGCCCTTCCTTAGGATATCACTCTAGCATGGGTTGTTAGGTCTTGAACTGACACTAAATGTGCTAGCCCTGTACATCTCTGGAGGGAACCTGGCACAGACCAGTGGGAGACACTGCCCATGACTGGCCATCAGCAACCTTCTTGGAGCTACAAGCAATCCAGAGTATGTGGCTGCCTCTGCTAAATCCAGGTGTACATGGAAATACCTAGTTGCACTCCTAGGCTGGCTTTTACCCATACTGGGCCTGAGGGAAGGTCCACAAAATGCCGAGGTTTCCTGAGTCCCGCTTCCTGCAGCCTCTGTCTGCTGGCTGCTTGTTGGGGTTGGCCATTGAAAAAACTTCTGGTAGAGTCTAGAGCCTGGGGCAATTCAGGGATTAGGAAAGGTGGTGGGTGTGACTTGGCCCCAGCCCCAGGTGTAGGTCTGTCCTGACTTTTTTCACAGACCTCAGCAGGTTGTGTCCCCAGGAGTTCAGTGGGTGTGGCCTCTGAGGTCCAGAGACGTGATCTGCCTACAGTTCAGCCCGTTTCTACTGAGTCTCCAGGAGTGCGGGGGATGGAAGTGTAGAGGGGAAAAGGGGTGTGTGGGGGAGAAGCACCAGTCATAGATACAGGAGCATGTGGGGGAAAGCTCAGGTCTCAATGCCAGAAAACTGAGTCACTGACGTGCCTCCTGCTTCCTGGCTTCTCAGATCAGCCTAGTCTCCATGAGGTAGGGCACGAGGAATTCCCAAGGGCAGAGAAGTTTTACCCCAGGCTGGTGCCACTCAGAGGGGACTATTCTACCCAAGAAAGATGGCAACTGCAGTATTGGAGAACGATTTAGCACAGGGGCTCTGGTGACTTTTTCCCACTGTGTCTCTCCCTGGGCCTCCAAATTTACACTTTCCTCAAGAAACTCCATTCCTCTCAGCAGTCCCTTCACTGGAGCCCTGGGTAAGTGGCTGTGAACATGATTTTCTGTGCTTAGCTGTTTAAGAAAAAACCTGTGTCTCTGAGAGCTCTGTCTTTCTCACAGACAGAAGCCTCAGCTCTTTTCACCGCCAAATGCTGTGTGGGCACCTCTTCTAGGCTCTGGGGCTCTAGGATGGGGCTCCAGGCTTGAGGCTGGGCAACCACACCTCTCACTATGGTGACCCTCCCTCCCCACAGTGCTAGTTCCTCAGAACCCCCAGCCGCCACTTGCTCCTGAGAGCAGTGTGGCCCTTTCCTTGTTTCTGCCCTCTCTACCAGTCTCAGTGTGGCTTCTTTTGTGATCTTTGGTTAGTCCACAGTTTGTTTTTTAGGATGATCATTTTTAAATTAAGTTATAATCCAATTCAGTCCTGGGAGGTGGCAGTTGGAATGTTTGCCTACTCTGTTGCCATCTTGGAATTCTTCTATCTTGCACTCCTTTAAATAATATCTTTTATAATGACAGCTGAATACCCATGATTAATTAGGATAGTAGTATGATTAATTAATTATTTTTCATTTTTCACAAACTCCACCCATGTTAGTGACCATAAGATGTCATGGTTCTGTTACTGTCATTTATTTTTAACTCCTTTACCACAATTTTATTCTGCACTATGAGGTTGGTTTTGTTTTTTTGTTTTTTTTTTTCCAAAAGATTGTAACTTGGTTAATTTCATTTGTCAATGAAGTTTTCATGATCAATTAAGGGTAGCAAGCCACCTAAGCAAAGGTTATTATCGTCAGTAAGGAAGTTAGGTTGTGAGTCATAAAGACCAGTGAAGATTTGTTCTGATTTACTAATTATACTCAGTTTTTGCACTTCCACTGGTGGAGTGAGTTGACATGTGGATGCAGAGAGAGAGCTTTGAAAGCACTTTATAGGTGTAGTTAAATATATCACACATACACTTGAGAAGAAGTCTATTTTAGTTTGTTAAAGAGTACATGGTAAGAAAAATAACATGTGTGAGAGAGAAAAATATGAACAAGATGGACAGGTTTTGTCTAGGTTAACACTAATTAAGTCATGTGCAGAAATCTAAATATTTTCAGGACTCAGGTTTTGTAGATAAGCAAGGAAGTTTACTTAAACACCAGAAAAACCAATATTGGAAAGCTTAGCGCGCCAAGATGAAGTTTGTTGAAGAGGTAGGTGAGAGGTATGTAGTTTTCAGGAGTCAGTGGCCAGTGGTTAGTATAAATATCAAGAATCATAGAAAGAGGGAAGCATCACCTACTTTTTCCATTCTTGGAGGAATGCAGATGTGTTACTTTCTCTGAGATTGGACTTTAATAAGCCCCCTTTTATAAATCTCCTTAGCTGTTAAATCAGAATCATATTTCCTAGGTCACATTGTGATTATGAGAATTTAATCAACCTTATACATACTGTCTTCGTTGTTAGCATTAAAATGCCTGTAAATAAATAAATAAATATTTCTTCTTCTCCTCCTTTTTCTTATTCTTATTCTTTAATGAGCCAAAGCACAAGCATGAGGAGGGTGAAAACTGGTAGTGCTAGAAAAATGTTGAGCTTTTTCTTCCCTTTGTAGAAAGGGCCCTTGAACTGTAATGTACACTTTCCAGTTCTGCTTCCCATCCAACAATGCTGTGACTCATTGTGAAGTTGTGGTCTCTCCCAATGCATCTAGTCTAACCAAGTTCTATGCAGGCACTCTTTCACTTGTGCAAAGCTCCTTGTCTGTAAGGAGGCATTGTTCTTTGCCTTTTGCCTCTTGACTCAGAATCCATGGTGAAATTTCAAGCATTTATATCCTTGTTCATTTAACAAGGACTTGGTCAGAAGTGCCAAAGATTTGTTTTAATGAACAGAGTTTGCTCAGCCTTCAGATTTTTAGAGCGGTGCATCTCTGACTTTATCCCCATCTGCTGGATGGTCTCAGCCTGTTTTTCCTTTGGCAGGAAATTGGAGAAGAGGTCACCAGGAGGTCTTCCAGTATTCTAGCCTGGGATTCTCTTTAACTGTGAAAGTGTGTAAAAAAAATACCAACAAGGAGTCTTGGGCGTCTTGTTATATAGACAGTGCCTTGTTTTGCAGACTGTGCAGTGTTTTTCCTTTTCTTTTGAGAGATACTGAATGATCACTGAAACATTTTAGCTAATAGAAAATGACCAGTCGTAGGCCCTATCTTTCAGGCAAATTTGGTAGCTGTCTTCTCCAAATACTGGAGATATGATAAATCTGAGTTTTGTTATTAGTCCAGAGCAACTGGAGACTGTACCCAGGCCATAGCCAGAGCACTAGGTTCCCAGGTGGTCTGTTCAGGTGGGGAGGGAGGTAGCCATGTAGCTGTCAATGATCTCATATCTGGGAGCTGAGGTGCCAGTTGGTTTAAGAGATTGGAGTAAAAGTACTGGTGCAAAGCCATGAACAAAGAAAAACTAACAATTTGAAAGAATTTTCTATAATTCACATTAGCCGAAGGTTTGCACTCAGTTGGGATATAAAGCACCTTCTCCCTCTTTTCATAAAGGGGCTTCTTGAAGAAATATGAAAAGATCTTAGCTGTAAAGATGGAGCTTATCTGGGAGCTCTTAGGCTTCCTGATCTTTGTGCCTGCCCGTCCATCATGGTTGAAGAGGCATAGGCGTTGCTAACACAAAAAGGAGTGGGAAGTTGCTCATGACGCCTGTTAGTCCCATGCATGTAGTGTCAGCCATTGTTTATCTTTTTCTTCGTTTGACTGTTAGTCTGAGATGGCATAGGAAGGAACTATAGGTTGTAGGAAGAAATAATCTTCATACTTGAACAGAAATGGGACCAATTCTGTTCTACCAAATAAATGCAATGTGGGATGTCCATGGCTGAACCATGGGGTTCCATATTCTTAGTAGATGCCAATAACCAAAGATGTAAAAATCAGACTGTAAAATTGTGTCTTGTTATATAGACAGTGCTATAAAGTGTTATATAGCATCAAAATGCTATATATACATTATGCTATAGTGTTATATAGTTAAATGCTGTGAAGAAAGGGGGCTCTTCTGAGTACTCTTGGACTCCATGCTTCTGGTTCTTTCTTAATGACCCGTGGAAATCAGAATCATCAAATTGGGAAGCTATGTCCAGGCTCTCTTACAAAGAGAAGCAGCCTGAGGCAAAAAGCCTCAGGTGTCAGGAGGAAGCTGCTGAGCTGCCCTAGAAGGTCATTATCATCAGGGGAAGGAGATGTGACCCTGTGCCTGTCACTTACCTTGCCTAAGCAACCAAGGGCTATGTCAACATGAGGGAAGGCAAATGAACCTATTACCTTTGAGAAGCTAACCTAAAACATTTTTTTCCCTAAAGTATTCTAAAACTAGAGTCAATAGTGAGCTGAGGAAAGAAGCATGGTAAAATAAAAGCTCATATTTACCGGATAATTGAATTCATCATTTATTTTAACTTTTGGACTTTGAATATTGGCTCTAGTCCATTTATATTACTTTTACAACTTTTTTCTTTTCTTTTTTAAAAATTTTATTTAGATAGTTAACTTTAACAGTGTAACATTAATCCATAAGAGAACATAGATTTCAGGTAAACATCTCTATGGCATTTGAACAGTTGATTATGTTGTATATCCATCACCCAAAGTCACATCATTTTTTGTTACCTTATATTTGTCCCTCTTTATACTCTTTACCCCCTCCCTCACAACCCCTTCTCCCACATTCCTCTCCCATGGGATTTTCTAACTTTTGTATCCCCCAATAGTTATTTTTCCTTTAAGTCAGAATCTATGCATGTATGGAATATTGTCATTTATAAATCACATTTTACTTTTCTCTTTGGGGAAAATATAAACTTTTTATCATAAAATAAGCAAAGTAATTATATTAAAATATATTCATATAAAGATCCATGGTAAATTTTGTTTTTTGTGAAATATCTCTTTCTAGGTAAGATTCAGCTTTCTACATTGGTTTCTATTTTGCATAATATTATTTATATTACCACATTGTGCCTTTTTATATTGTGGTCTAGAAATATCATGCTTCTTCCAATTAGTTTTCAGAGGTAATCTTCTGACCCAATCTGTAAGGTAAGCTCTTTAAAACATCCCCCAGATAAGTTTAAAGGCAATAAATACAATGAAGGCTTTCAGAACTAAGTCAAAACATTAGGAAGCTGCTTCATTTCTTCTTTCTGAATTGCTACATAGCACAAAAGCCCATGTCAACACACTTTTGTTTACTCTCTCTGTAAGTTAATTGATGAGCAAGGATATTATGTTCTTTGTTAACCAAGATGAACAGTGGAGGTGGAGAATATCTATATAAAACTTATAATTATTACCCTTTGAGATGCAGTATGTTAGGATGCTCTGGAGAATACTCATATCATGACATTGTTCTGAAGGAAACCAAGAGAGGACTCTTCAGGTGGGCTTAACTTAACATGTTGAAGGCCCTTTAATTGAGTGCTATGTAAGTCTAAGGAAAAACTATCTTTCCATTGAATAGACATCCATTTGCTTGACCACAACCCTACACCTCTTGTCTTTCTTCCACAACATGGATGCCTGTATCACCAAGTGGCCCCTCAGCTTTCAAGCTCTTGGGTCCCACTTTGTCCAAGCAATCATTCTGCAAGAAAAGTTTCCTGTTTCCTACTCTTCTCCCAATATTATGGTTGATATCGAGGTCCACCATCTACAAAATACCTCTTTATTTACACATTAATGTAGCTTCTTGATCCCATTCTTGCAGAAATTAAATCTAGTCACATGCTCATAACATCTTATATAACAAGGGTCGGGGAAACTTTTTGGCTGAGAGGGCCATGAACGCCACATATTTTAAAATGTAATTCTGTGAGAGCCGTACAATGACCTGTGTATATTATGCATTATCCAATAAAAATTTGGTGTCCTGGAGGACAGCTGTGATTGGCTTCAGCCACTAGCAACCATGAACATGAGTGGTAGGAAATGAATGGGTTGTAATACATGAGAATGTTTTATATTTTTAACGTTATTTTTTTTAATTAAAGATTAGTCTGCGAGCCAGATGCAGCCATCAAAAGAGTGATGTCTGGCTCACGAGCCAAAGGTTCTCAACCCCTGTTATATAAGCTTCTGAGGGAGAATTTACACTATTTTATATTCTAACTTGGTAAACATGGTAACTTTTATATTTTTATTGTATTTTTATTGAATTTATTGGGGAGATATCGGTTAATAAAATTATACAGGTTTCAAGTGCACAACTCTCTTGTAATCCCCATACTTTTGTCTGTGTCAATGCATGTTTCTTTTGCTTAATCCCTTTCATATTTTTCACTCCACCCCCCAAACCACCTTTTCTCTGACAGCTGTCAGTCAGTATTTTGTATCTATGAGCCTGCTTCTACTTTGTTTGTTAGCCAAGGGAAATAAAAAAAAAAAGCAAATGGGACTGCATCAAACTAAGAAGCTTTTCACAGCAAAGAAAACCATCAACAAAATTACAAGTATGAATGAGAGAACATACTTGCTAATGATATATCTGACATGGGGTTAATATTCAAAATGTATAACGAACTTATACAACTTCATAACAAGAAACAAACAATCCAATTTAAAAACTGGGCGAAACTTGAATAGACACTTTTCCAAAGAGGACATAGAGATGGCCAATAGACATATGAGAAGATGCTCAACATCACTAATAATCAGAGAGATGTAAATTAAAACCACAATGATATATCATCTCACACCTGTCAGAATGTCTATCATCAATAAATCAACAAGTATTGGCGAGGGTGTGGAGTGTGGAGAAAAGAGAACATTCATGCACTGTTGGTAGGAATGCAGATTTGTGCAGTCACTATGGAAAGCAGCATGGCATTTCCTCAAACAAACAAACAAACAAACAAACAAACAGAAAATGACAACATTTAGAAGTCCACAATTTGTATTGGGCTATTCTCAGGAGTGATAATTTTATTATTATTTTCCCCTTGAAAACTTATATTTGTGCACAGGTAAAACCGAGAGTCTCAGGATGTGAACAGCTTAGAGGAGACAAGGTGTCTCACATGGGTTGCCTGAAGGACATCTGGGAAGAAGGTGTCACCTTTGGGGATTTATCAGCTATGCAAGAGTGTTAGCCCCAGCAGACAGAGAGTGACCCTCTGCCCCATGGGCTGCCAGTCTGCAGACAGTACAATAGAGTTACTACCTCACCACAGGCAAAAGAAAAAGGTCAGAATCCTCTAGGCTGAGCTGCCTCTCTGCTACTTATTCCACAGCTTGCTCTGAAAAACTCCTGCCACTCAGCAGCATTTCTAAAATTGACACTGGATAATTAAGGAATTTATTGTGAAATAATAATTTAGGAGAGTATATCTAAATCACAGAGTGTTTATATTTGTGGGAAATGGTAAATGTTCATATGAATTTTGCAATTACAAAAAATGTACAAGGCAAAATTAGCAACCTCTCTGTCTTCACCAGGGTTGTTCCACAGGTGAAATAATGTTATACGCATGGCACCATAGCGTGGCATTTTAGGGAATGGGGTGTAGACAAGACAAAGAAAATGGTGATGCTGACAGAGACAAGCTATAAAATAGAATTGTGTTCTTTTAGCCTCTCTAAAAGGCTTTGTTGTGAAAAGAATACCTTGTATAAAGTAAATTTGTTTCTTTTAAATAACATGGTATACAATTTGATACAAGTAATCCAACCTCTCTTTTCCCTACTCTTTAAGTGTGAGGAGGGGAAATAAAGAGACAGATTCCTCTGTGCGCTCTGACCAGGATCTCTCCGACAACCCACGTCTGGGGACAATGCTTCAAACAACCAAGCTATCCTCAGTGCTGAGTCTGATGCTCAGACCAACTGAGCTATCCTCAGTGCCAAGGACCAATGCTTGAACCAATAGAGCCACTGGCTGCAAGAGAGGAAGAGAGAGAGAAGGGAAAGAGGGCGGGGGAGAGAAGCAGATGGTTGCTTCTCTTGTGTGCCCTGTTCGAGGATCAAGTATGAGGCTTCCACACATGGGCTGATGCTCTATCCACTGAGCAAACTGGCCAGGGCCCTACTCTGCTTATATGTAAAGCAAGGGTAAGAATAGTACCTGCCTGCCCAAGTTAAATCATAACTAACATTTGTAAGAGTTTACTATGTGTCAGGAACTATTTTGATTGCTTAATATATATTGACTCCTTTAGCCATCAAGCCTGCAAAGTAGGCATCATTATTATGCCCATTTTATGTGTGAAAACTATGGCACTGAAGGCGTGCAACTCATAAGCGATAGAACTGCCTCCAAAGCCATGAATGTGTATCTGTTCTTTAATACATTCCACAGCATGGTTCTTCAGGTCAGGTTGCTTCTTTAGTCCTGACACGAAGCACAAATATTTGATGTTATGATATTGATGACAATGTTCATATGTCAGGTAAACCTTGTATACCAGTCTTTATCTGGCTAGTATATTTTAAGGGTTTGAATTGATTTTAGTCTATTAAAATACATGAAATAATAAGTCATACATTATTATAAACTTTCCAAAATGTAGAACTAAAATAGCAAACTCAATCTTCATGTTGAAGATCAAGGGGAAGCCTGTTTTAGCACTCAGATTGTCAGCCAGTGATAGTTGGAGAGGCAGCTGGGACAGAGTTATTAAGAATGAGAGTGTGCATGTTGGCTCTGCATCTATTAATTCTATGACAGTAGGGATATCACTTGGTATCTGTGCCTAGGCTTTATATTTATAAAATGTGGATGGAAGTGTTACTTTCCTTACAGGGTTGTGATGAGGATGAAGGTGGTATAATACCAGCACTTGGAAGAGTATTGGCCACATAGCAAGCTCTTTCTATGGAGGTTACCTATTATCATTCAGGCTATTCCAGAATAAACTTTATTTCCAAAATTAGTGGAGACTGCATCTAAAACAGGCAGACAGAGGCAGACTTTTCCTGAATACTGTGTATGTAAGGAGGAAAAGTATGAAAGATGGAAAGTAAGGGGCTATGTACTATATGAAAATTGGTTAAAAATTTGCAGAGCAGAGGGAGAGAGTGATGATTTGGCAGAACAAAATGAAAATGCATCCTGAGGAAGACTGGAAACTCCCTATGGGAGACCCTAACAGGATCCAGGAAGGCAGGCACAGGTGCATGTCTTTGGCTTTTCTCAAACTAGCCCAGGCCTCACTCTGACACATGGATGAGCTTATTTGGCAGAGAAGTGTCTGCCACTGGCTAGAGACTGAGAAACATATGCTAACTCATTCTCTTAGAGCTATGGAGGCTCCATCTATTGCATTTTTCTTTATGTCAGTTCTTATTGTTTGGGACAGATGTTTGGGGCCTCCAAAGCAAGCTTATTTTTCATAGCAGCCACAACCTGAGCTAAGCATATTCCCACACATGGCAGAAATGGCTTTGGTGTGCAGCTGTAGTTTACATTTCTTAGCTTGTAGACAAATGTCAAAGGTCCTCCCCAGAAGATGTTTCTTTATTAGCATTCTATTGTCCAGAGCTTGGGTTAAGGCATAAAATATCCTCCAGCACACCACATTTAAACACAAACAAGAAAAACATAATCTGAGAGTCCATACATCTCTGAGGATGAGAAAGAAAGTCAGCCAGATACAATGAACCACGGAAAATATGTGAGAAATTAGGAGAAACAAGCATGTATGATTTTCAGTATTAATGGATACATAAAGACTTAGCCAAGAAGTTTTAGAGTGTAGAGTTCTTGCTTGTAAAAACATCATGATTTTCAGTTAGTATAATCAACCTCTGTGAAAACTATCACCTTTTAAATGCAGTGTTAGTTATACTAGCAATGTGTTTAATACGTTTAGATCAGGGGTAGTCAACCTTTTTATACCTACTGCCCACTTTTGTATCTCTGTTAGTAGTAAAATGTTCTAACTGCCCACTGGTTCCACAGTAATGGTGATTTATAAAGTAGGGAAGTAACTTTACTTTATAAAATTTATAAAGCAGAGTTACAGCAAATTAAAGCATATAATAATAATTATTTACCAAGTACTTTATGTCAGATTTTTGCTAAGTTTGGCAGAATAAATCTTTATAAACCACTTACTATAGTTAAATCTATCTTTTTATTTATACTTTGGTTGCTCTGCTGCCACCCACCATGAAAGCTGGAATGCCCACTAGTGGGCAGTAGGGACCAGGTTGACTACCACTGGTTTAGATGATGTTATAAGACTTAATGATTTTTGCAATTCAATAGCGGGATTCCAATTTGTGTGCTTTTATGTTTGTAGGAAAGCAATCAGTGCTTCTGCCTAGCAGATTGTTTAAAAATAAACATGTGAGTCCTTTTCTGGAATGCCATGCTTTTTCTTAAGGTTCAGTGTTTGGTTTGGGGAATGGGTGAAGGCCCAGTGATGGGGTAAAATGGAAACCATTCTGGGGTCAGACAGAGTGAATTTAGGGTTCTGGCTCCGCCACTTTCTAGTCTTGATCTCTCAGACATGTCAGTGACCCCTCTGAAACTGAGTCTCCTCATCTATTAGCTGCAAGTTTGAAGATGAAGGCAAGAGAGGATATAGAAAACAGCCCCATTTCTGATCCTTCTCGGTACTCAAAGTTAGTGGTTATTATCCCTAGTTCTAGTGGTTGTGGTATCTGCCAGCACATTCTGTGACTCACCTCCATCTAAGAGGCAGGGTCTGATCCTCTTCCCTCCACATGGGCACTCACTTGTTGGGAGCAGAAGGTGGTGAAGTGATGGCATGTGACTTTTAAGGCAAGGTTCTAAAGAAAATGGAACGTTTTTCCACATTGAGAGGATGCCAACTTTCTTTCCGGTCTGGTCTCACTGCCATGCTGACACTCTGCCAGATGCCCTTCCCCTTTCTCCCCCTTCCCCCCACTAATGCATGCCTTTCACCCGTCCTCAATTGTCACATTCTCAGAGAAGGCTTCTCTGCCCCTCTTAACTGATAGAACTTCCCTCATCATAAAACTCCAACTTGATGATTATTATAATTATGAAATATTATAAATCCTTTATGTCACACATGTTTATTGAGCAACTATCAATACTATGTGCCAGGCACAGCTTCAAATAAAACATTTGTTTTTATCTGTCTGACATTTCACTCAGCACAATACCTTCTAGGTCCATCCATATTGTTGCAGATGGCAGGAGTCAATACTAGTGGCAGAGTAATATTTCATTGCATACATGCACCACTTCTTTATGAACTCACCTACTATTAAATACTTAGATTGCTTTATGTCTTAGTTATTGTAAATAATGCTGCAATAAGCATATAAATGATAGTTATGTATTTATTACCATTGTATTATTCACATATTTTCTCTTTTTAATTTTTCTTCTTCTTAAAGAAGACTCTTTAACATTTCATGTAATAAGGGTTTGGTGGTGATGAACTCCTTTAGCTTTTTCTTCTCTGGGAAGCTCTTTTCTTTTTTTTTTACAGGGACAGAAAGAAAGAGTCAGAAAGAAGGATAGATGGGGACAGACAGACAGGAACAAAGAGAGATGAGAAGCATTAATCATCAGTGTTTTGTTGTGACACCTTAGTTGTTCATTGATTGCTTTCTCATATGTGCCTTTACCATGGGCCTTCAGCAGACCGAGTAACCCCTTGCTCAAGCCAACAACCTTGGGTCCACGCTGGTGAGCTTTTTGCTCAAGCCAAGATGAGCTGGCAACCTCATGGTCTCAAACCTGGGTCCTTCCACATCCCAGTCCTATGCTCTATCCACTGCACCACTGCCTGGTGGGAAGCTCTTTATATGTCCTTTGCTTCTAAATGATAGCTTTGCTGGGTACAGTAATCTTGTTTGTAGGTTTGGCTTTTCATCACTTTGAATATTTCTTGCCAGTTCCTGCTGGCCTGCAAATTTTCTGTTCAGAAATCAGTTGACAGTCTTATGGAAGTTCCCTCGCAGGTAACTAACTGCTTTTCTCTTGTTATTTTTAGGATTCTCTCTCTGACATTAACTTTTGATATTTTAATTATGATGTGTCTTAGTATGGACCTCTTTGAGTTCATCTTATTTGGGACTTTCTGTGCTTCTTGGATTTGTATGTCTATTTCCTTCACCATGTTAGGAAAGTTTTCAGTCATAATTTGTTTTTCAAATTCTTGCTTTATCTTCTCCTTCTGACATCCCTATAATGCAAATGTTGGTACACTTGAAGTTGTCCCAGAGGTTCCTTAAACTATCCTCTTTTGGGGGGAGGATTATTATTATTATTATTTTGCTGTTCTGATTGTTTTCTTCTTCCTTGTCTTCCAAATTGCTGGTTTGATCCTCTGCTTTACCTACTGTACAGTTGATTCTCTGTACTGTATTACACAACTTAGTGTATGTTTTATTTCTTACTAGTTGTTTTTTGTATTTTCTATTTGTACTTATATCTTTTTTTAAATATCTTTGTTGAAGTTCTCACTAACTTCATTGAGCATCCTATAACCAGTGCTTTGAACTCCGTATCTGGTAGATTGCTTGCCTTCATTTTGTTTAGTTCTTTTTCTGGAGTTTTATTCTGTTCTTTGAGATATGTTTCTTTGTCCTCTCATTTTGGCTTTCTTCCTGTATTCATTTCTATGTATTAGATAGAGCTGCTATGTTTCCCATTCTTGGTAGAGCAGCCTTGTGTAGTAAGTGTCTTGTAGGGTTCAGTGGTGTAGCCTCTCTGATCATCCATGATGGACACTTGATGTGTGCTCCTGAATGGACTGTGTATACTCTCTTGTTGTAGTTGAGCCTTGATTGCCATCAGTGGGAGGGATTTGCCCCCAGGCTGGTCAGCTGTGAAGACTGGCAGTAACCATAGCAAAGGATCTGCTGTACAGGGCTTGACCCCACAGAGCAGAAATTGCCCACTGAGTCCTCCCCTTGAGTGAGTAAATTTTGGAGGTAGTTCAGTGATGCTTTGACATGATTGGAATCTGTCCACTAGATGTTCTGGATCTGAGGTAACCCAGGAGGTATAGGCCAAAGTCAGCTGCTGCCTGTGCCCTCACTGGGGCTCCCTAGTATGAACTTCAGAGCAATGTGCAGATGGCTGCTACTTGGATGTGCTGGGCTGGAGGTGCCTAGGTGAGGCCAAGCTGGGAACTAAGTTTGGTTGCTGCTAATGCAACATTTTAATATGTACATACATTTATTATTCATTGATTACCTAAAAAATATTTATGAGTATTTTATATTTACCAGGCACTGGGATACACAATGATAACTAAACTGGATATGGACCGTCCTTCATAAAGATGTTGAGCATGAAGAGAACAAAGAGAAAAGCAAGCTGATGCAGGACTGTGTAATGAAGCTCAGAGGAAAGAAGCCAAGATAGTTGTCAGGAATGAAAGAGAGGACCCAATCTTTATGCCTAAATCCAGGGTTTATCTTTAAAACAGATTACAACTAAATGGAGTGATTAACTTCACATATACATCTTGAAAATAAAATTTAATCTTGTCTAAGAATCCTATTGGAAATGTTAGATAACTGTCATAAAAATAGGTTATTATTATTATTATTATTTATCTTCTAATTTGCCTCATGATGTGTCCAGAGTTTTAGAGAAAGCTTAGAAAAATATGTAACTTTTGGGAAATTGACAGTTCTTTTTCATTTGGTGTTTCTAATAACTTGTGAACCTCATGAGTAAGTTGTTTATCTCTGGTTTCTAGGATTTGCTGGAACTTTATAGAAATCACCTGACAGGTAGTTTTTGCAGAGATGGAAGCTTTCAAAATTTATATTTCAAACTTTTCACTGAAGTCCCTTGATACCAGATTCCCTAGCTGCTGAGCCAGATACACTTAGATGAGCTCTCCTGTGAAAACTGGCTGTGTTCCCTGGTCATGGTCCTGTCCAGCAGCACCTTATAAAAGCATCCTAACAAAGTGACCTTGTCACTTGGGCACTGGCAATCTTCTTGTGAAAGAGGCTATTCCTGTCTTTTGCTCACTATTCATCTTCAAGATGTGCAGTGCCTCACATGGTATTTGTTCACTGATTATTTTTTTTTAATTTTTTAATTTATTCATTTTTAGAGAGGAGAGGGAGAGACAGAGAGAGAGAGAGAGAGAGAGAGAGAGAGAGAGAGAGTGGGGGAGGAGCTGAAAGCATCAACTCCCATATGTGCCTTGACCAGGCAAGCCCAGGGTTTCGAACCGGCAACCTCAGCATTTCCAGGTGGACGCTTTATCCACGGTGCCACCACAGGTCAGGCTGATTATTATTATTTTTTTCATTTTTCCGAAGCTGGAAATGGGGAGGTAGTCAGACAGACTCCCGCATGCGCCCGACCAGGATCCACCCGGCATACCCACCAGGGACGATGCTCTGCCCCTCTGGGGCGTCACTGTTGCATCCAGAGCCATTCTAGCGCCTGAGGCAGAGGCCACAGAGCCATCCCCAGCGCTTGGGCCATCTTTGCTCCAATGGAGCCTCGCTGCGGGAGGGGAAGAGAGAGACAGAAAGGAAGGAGAGGGGGAGGGGTGGAGAAGCAGATGGGCGCCTCTCCTGTGTGCCCTGGCTGGGAATCAAACCCGGGACTCCTGCATGCCGACGCTCTACCGCTGAGCCAACCGGCCAGGGCCAGGCTGATTATTTTTTAAATGAGGAAAGTATATGTCTGGGAAAACTTAAGACATAGGGAAAACAAAAGGATAAGCAAATTGATCTTAAGCTATTTGCCACAGCAGTCTGCTTTCTTCATTACAAATGTCCTTTTTCTGCTGCTCTCCGAGTTTTACAGTATCTGAGGGAAAGGTGAACAAAATATGTTGAAACAGTTAAAATTTCCGCAGCCTCCTGTTTCCAGTGCCTTGTCTCACCTTTCTATAGCTGGGTCACTATTTCTCTACAGACCCTAGAAAAGCACTGGGAACACGAGCTCTGAGGAAATAAGTCTGTTTTCAGTAGTGTGTTCTAATTATCTTCACATTTGCACACCTTACATTTTAATGCATTGTGGGTGAAAGGAACAGCCTGGGAGGCAGGGATTATGGGCCCATCTGCTTTGGGCTGCTGACCTCAGAGTAAAACAAACATATGGTGTGTGCTGCATCTGAGCCCCAAATACTAACCTGGCTTTAGAGGTGCAGGGACAGTATAAGCTAAACTATATGGTAGTCTTCATCTAATTATTTCATATCATTCCATGAAGATACGGGGAAAAAAGAAACTGATTTTAATCTGAGACTATGTCTTTCCAAGAAACCTCAAGAGATTTAGGGTTACCAGAGAAGGTAAAGGATACAAGAGAAAAGCTTCAAAACAAGGTAGAATGGGAAATGTGTACCTGAGAATCTCTTCGCTCCCTGGAGAGAGAGAAAAAGTGGTCTGATAAGGATGACAACTGTCATTGTGCATGGACAGGGGACCATTTTCTAAAGGAGAGACAACAAAGGCCACATTCATTGTGTGCTTAGGGACCAGACAGAACTGTTTGAAAGCCCGAAGGTTTGACCCGGACATTGGTTCAAAGATGTGTTCTAGCTAGCACCCGGAAACACGTCCTTGATAGAGGAAGGGAGCTCAGAGTGATGTTTAGATCGTCTGTCTGAAAAAATGATTATGGGACAGGTAGAAAGGAAAAGCTAGTCTGCACAGAATTTTCTTCTCCAGCAATGTAATGCTGGTGTGATAGTAACCCTTTCACCTAAATCTTTAGACTGCATCTATCAAAGAGTGGATTCTTTCATCCAATCGCCCTATGTCAGGATGGCTGCAGTAATTATGATGCTAGTGTATATACAGTAATTTCTGGCTTGTGCATGCAAATATGTGTGAAATTTTTAAAAATATTATAAATATATATTATTATAGTATATTATATATGATGCATATTTAAAAATATATATAACAAAGCTAAAGAAGTTATTGAACATGATATGTAAAATGTGTTTTCTTCAGCATGATAGCTGTCATCGTAGGAAAATAGAATATATTAAACTTATTTCATTTGAATTGAACATTTAGGCCCTGGCCAGTTGGGTCAATGGATAGAGCATTGGCCTGGAGTATGGACATCCTGAGTTTAATTCTTGGTCAGGGCACAAAAGAGAAGTGACCATCTGTTTCTCCCCCTTCCCCCTTCCTCATCCCCTTCCTTCCTTTTCCCCCATCTTGCAGCCAGTGGTTTGATTTATTCTAGTGTGGCCCCAGGTATTGAGGGTAGCTCAGTTGGTCTGAACCCATCAGCCTCAGGCACTAAAAATGGCTCAACTGATTCAAGCATCAGCCCTAGATGGGGTTGCTGGGTGGATCCCAGTAGGGGTGCATGAAGGAAACTATCTCACTATCTACCCTCATCTCACTTAAAAAATGAGTTGAGCATTAAAAATTTGTGAAATATTAGTGATTTTTATTATTTGATTTATACTGCTATTCACAGTAGTACAAGTTATTTTTCTGTTCATACTATTTATGGTGGGATGTCAATATACATGATATAAAATAAATATTATGAAACAATATACTCTCCTAATTATTTCATAATATAATAGATGTTTTACTAACACCACCTATAAGTGGATTTAATTGATGTATTGTACATCTGAGAACTTAGTATGATTTGAAGAATATAAAGTAGAGTGTAGTGCATCAGTTGCAAAGGCACATATTCCAGGAAACATAACCATTAACTACATCTTCTGCTTTGTTATTGATGGCTAAGAAAAGGGGCTCCCCTGGGCAGGGAGAATGATTCCAGATAATAAAAAATGTAAGAGGGCACTCTCAATCATTTTTGAGATTTACATAAAAAATGTATACTTCATTCTTTCAATTGCAGTGATTTTATACTTTCCTACCTGCTAGTTAATATATACCAAGTTATGTTTATTAAATACATGCATCTTGTTTTAAATTAATGTGAATTAATTGTTAGGAACTGTGAATCAGTCTGACTATATTTTAGTGCGTGACTATGATGTAGAAGGCTTTTCTATTTTAAGAGCTAGTTATATTTTTCAATCTATTTTTGTAATTTCTGCCTAAAACTTACTATGGTGCTTTAGTATTATACTTAAAATTTTTATTCAAGAGGAAAAAATCATAATAATTCCTTTTTAGAAGAGTTTCCTTAACTCATTTAGTATGTTTATGTAGGAAAAGGCCATTAGTGCCTCACATACATATAGTAGATATTTTACTAATTACCTTTGTCAGAGAATAGATGCATACTTTGTAAACACATGGTTCTCCATGATTCTGTCAAAACAGTATGTTTCTTAGAATTTACAATTATAGTTGAGATGTCTGATGCTAGCTTGAATCTCTTTCTTATCTAAGTAACTATCTTTGCTTCTAGAATTGGGTTATTCTCTTTGTAGAATCTTGATAAGGAGGTATCTCTATGTGTTTTTTTTTTAATTCTTATTCAGCTACCCTATGTGTACCTTTTTTCTATGACTCAAGTCATCTTCAGCTGAATTTCTTGTTTTTGATCATTGACTCCGTAATTTAATTCACTCTCTTTGGGTCACTTATGGGCTCTTTTGTCCTCATAACTCAAATGTATCTTCTGCCCAAGAGATTTCTTTTTCTATTTTTTTTTTTTTGTATTTTTCTGAAGTTGGAAACGAGGAGGCAGTCAGACAGACTCCCGCATGCGCCTGACCGGGATCCACCCGGCATGCCCACCAGGGGGCGATGCTCTGCCCATCTTGGGGCATTGCTCTGCCGCAATCAGAGCCATTCTAGCACCTGAGGCGGAGGCCACAGAGCCATCCTCAGTGCCCGGGCCAACTTTGCTCCAATGGAGCCTTGGCTGCGGGAAGGGAAGAGAGAGACAGAGAGGAAGGAGAGGGGGAGGGATGGAGAAGCAGATGAGCACTTCTCCTGTGTGCCTTGGCTGGGAATCAAACCCGGGCCTCCTGCACGCCAGGCCAATGCTCTACCACTGAGCCAACCAGCCAGGGCCTCCTTTTCTATTTGTTTCAAAATGATTTCTACATCACTGACTTTATCTCTTCTTTAACTTCTGTATCTTCTGGCTCCGTATTTCTTGACTATTAAGCTCTCTTCAATGCTTTCATTCTTTATTTTAAAATTATGTAAGAATTACTCAAGATGAGATTTCAAATTACCAACTCAGTTTTCCTGTGCATGTCTTATGCTATTGTTTTTTAATGCATTATTGTTTTTTTTTTATTTCAACAAGTACATTAAAACATTTTTTTAAGTTTTATTATGTTTAGTTGGGTTTATTGGGGTGACAGTGGATAGCAAGTACATTTTTAAACTCCCAAGAGGACTTTTAGGTTCTCTGATGATTCCATTGACATTATAGCCTGCTCTGTATGGGTGTGATAGTTCTTGAAACCAAGATTTATAGTTCCTTTATAAAAAATTAGTTATGCCCTATTCCTTAATGCAGCAGTTCTAAACCTGTGGGTTGCGAACCCAGCGGGGGTCGAACGACCAAAACACAGGGGTCGCCTAAAGCCATTGGAAATACATATTTTATTTAAAAATGTGTTGACCCACAGGTTGAGAACCGCTGCCTTAATGTCTCTTTTTGTTTATGTATTTCTGTGTTTGTTTTTAGGGAATATATTCATTTCTTTTATTTATTTAATTAACTGTGTTTACATAGATTCTAGGGTCACCCCGAATGCATTCCCCAATCCCCCATATTCCCCTCAACATCTCCTTTGCCCACCTCCCTACAGCACCCTCCCCCCTTCCCTTCAGGTTTATCTCATCCTATCATCCCCTTTCTCTCTGTCCTCTTTTCCTCTGGTCCCTTTGGTCCATCCTTTGTTTCCATTCTGTTCCTCAGTTCTTATTGTTCCTTGGATTCCTCAAATGAGTGAGGTCATATGATATTTTTTTTCTCTGCCTGGCTTATTTCACTTAACATAATAGTTTCCAGGTCCATCCATGTTGTTGCAAAAAGTAATATTTCCTTCTTTTTCATAGCCCCATAGTATTCCATTGTATATATGTACCAGTGCTTTTTCATCCACTCATTCACTGACAGACACTTGGGTTGTTTCCAGATCTTCGCTATTGTAAACAATGCTGCCATAAACATGAAGGTGCATTTCCTTTTTTCAGTTGGTGATATGGTGTTTCTGGGATATATTCCTAAAAGTGGGATGGCTGGGTCAAAAGGCAGATCCATTTTTATTTTTTTGAGGAATCTCCATACTGTTTTCCGCAGCGGCTGCACAAGTCTGCATTTCCACCAGCAGTGCAGGAGAGTAACCCTTTCACTGCAGCCTTGCCAGCTCCTATTGTGTGTTGATTTGTTAATGAGTGTCATTATGACTGGTGTGAGGTACTTTTTCATTGTGGTTTTAATTTGCATTTTTCTAATGATTAGTGATGTTGAACATTTTTTCATCTGTCTATTGGCCATCTGTACGTCCTCTTTGGAGAAGTGTCTATTCATTTCTTTTGCCCATTTTTTTGAATGGATTGTTTGTCTTCCTGGTGTTGAGTTTTACAAGTTCTTTATAAATTTTGGTTATTAACCCCTTATCAGATGTATTGTCGAAATGATCTCTCATTGTGTAGTTTGTCTTTCTATTCTGTTCTTATTGTCTTTAGCTGTACAAAATCTTTTTAGTTTGATATAGTCCCATTTGTTTATCCTGTCTTTTATTTCACTTCTCCGTGGAGATAAATCAGTAAATATATTGCTACCAGAGATGTCGGTGAGCTTACTGCCTATGTTTTCTTCTAAGATGCTTATGATTTCATGACTTACATTTAAGTCTTTTATCCATTTAGAGTTTATTTTTGTGAATGGTATAAGTTGGTGGTCTAGTTTCATTTTTTTGCAGGTAGCTGTCCAATTTTCCCATTACCATTTGTTAAAGAGACTGTGTTTACTCCATTGTATGCTCTTACATCCTTTGTCAAATATCAATTGTCCATAAAAATGTGGGTTTATTTCTGAGTTCTCTGTTCTGTTTCATTGATCTATATGCCTGTTCTTATGCCTGTACCAAGCTCTTTTGAGTACAATGGCCTTGTAGTATAATTTGATAAAAGGAAGTGTGATACCTCCAACTTTATTCTTCTTTTTCAAGATTGCTGATGCTATTCATGTTCTTTTTTGGTTTTATTTAAATTTTTGGAATATAGGTTCTATATCTTTGAAGTAAGTCATTGGTGTTTTAATTGGCATTGCATTAAATTTATAAATTGCTCTGGATAATATAGAGATTTTAGTGATGTTTATTCTTCCTAACCACAAACACGGTATATGCTTCTACTTATTGTATTTTCCTTGATTTCTTTTATTAATGTTTTATACTTTTCTGAGCATAAGTCTTTAACCTCCTTATTTAAATTTACTCCTAGGTACTTTAGTTTTTCTTATGCAATAGTGATGGGGATTGTTTCCTTAATTTCTCTTTCTGACAGTTCATTGTTGTTGTATAAAAATGCCTCTGATTTTTGTGTATTAATTTTATACCCTGCCACCTTGCTGAATTCATTTATAAGGTCAAGTAGTTTTTTGACAGAGACTTTAGAGTTTTCGAAATACAATATCATATCATCTGCAAATAATGATAATTTTACTTCTTCTTTTCCAATTTGGGTGCCTTTTATTTCTTCTTGTCTGATTATTGTAGCTAGGACTTCCAGTATTATGTTGAATAAGAGTGGTGAAAAAGGTCACCCTTGTGTTGTTCCTGATCTTAAGGGGATTGCTTTTAATTTTTGCCCATTGCATAAGATGTTGGCAGTGGGTTTTTCATAGGTGACCTTTATCATGTTGAAGTATGTTTCCTGTATTCCCACTTTGCTGAGTTTTGATCATAAATCAGTGCTGTATTTTATCAAATAATTTTTCTGCATCTATTGAAATTATCATGTGGTTTTTCTCCTTTTTGTTTTTGTGATGAATCACATTGATTGATTTGCAAATATTGTAGCATCCTTGCCTCCCCAGATTGAATCCCACTTGATCATGATGTATGATTTTTTTCATGTATTGCTGGATCTAGTATGCTAATATTTTGTAGAGAATTTTAGCATCTAAGTTCATCAGGGATATTGGCCTATAATTTTGTGTGTGTGTGTGTTGTCTTTTCCTCGTTTTGGAATCAAAATTATGTTTGCCTTATAAAAGCAGCCTGGAAGTCTTTCTTCCTATTGAATTTTTTGAAATAGCTTGAGAAGGATAAGAGTTATTTCTTTGAATATTTGGTAGCATGCACTGTGAAGCCATCGGGCCCCTGGCTTTTGTTTGTTGGGAGCTTTTTGATAACTTTTTCAATCTCATTTGTTGTAATCAGTCTGTTTAGGTTTTCTGATTCTTCCAGATTGATTTTTTTTTTTTTAGAGAGAGAGGAGTGAGAGAGAGAGACAGAGAGAGAGAGAGAGAAGGGGGAGGAGCAGGAAGCATCAACTCCCATATGTGCCTTGACCAGGCAAGCCCAAGGTTTCGAACCGGCGACCTCAGTGTTCCAGGTCGACGTTTTATCCCACTACGCCACCGCAGGTCAGGCAGATTGATTTTTGAAATATGATATGTTTCAAGAAATTTGTCCATTTCACCTAGATTGTCTATTTTTTTGGTATATAGTTCTTCATAGTATTTTCTTACAATATTTTGTATTTCTGTTGTGTCGGTTGTTATTTCTACACTCTCATTTCTAATTTTATTTATTTGAGTCCTCTCTCTTTTTTTCTTGATGAGTCTAGTTGAAGGTTCATCAATCTTGTTTACTGTTTCAAAGAACCAACTCTTGGTTTTATTGATCCTCTGTATTGTTTCTTTAGCCTCTATGTCATTTATTTCCACTCTGATCTTTAGTATTTCCTTCCTTCTATTACACTGGGGCTTTACTTGCTGTTCTTTTTTAAAATCTTTTAAATGCAAGGTTAATTTGTTTATTAAAAATTTTCTAGCTTCTTAAGGTATGCCTGTAATGCTATGAACTTCCTTCTCAGGACTGCTTTTGCTGTGTCCCATAAATTTTGAGTTGTTGTATGCTCATTATCATTTGTTTCTAGAAATTTTTTTATTTCTTCTTTGATCTCATTATTAATTCATTCATTATTTAACAATCTGCTATTTAGTTTCCATGTGTTTGAGAATTTTTGAGTTTTTTTGTTGTGGTTGATTTCTAGTTTCATGCCATTGTGATCAGAGAAAATGCTTGATATAATTTCAATCTTCTTAACTTTGCTGAGACCACTTTTGTGCCCTAACATGTGGTCTATCCAAGAGAATGTACCATGAGCAATTGAGAAGAATATATATTCTACTGCATTAGGGTGAAAGGTTCTGAAGATATTTATTAAATCCAGTTGATCTAGTACAAAAGTCAGTAACTTTTTTGGCTGAGAGAGCCATGAACATTATATATTGTAAAATGTAATTCTGTGAGAGCCATACAATGACCCATGTACATTATATATTATCCAATAAAAATTTGGTGTTGTCCCAGAGGACAGTTGTGATTGGCCCCAGCCACCTACAACCATGAACATGAGCGGTAGAAAATGAACGGATTGTAATACATGAGAATGTTTTATATTTTTAACTTTATTATTTTTTTATTAACGATTTGTCTGTGAGCCAGATGCAGCCATCATAACAGCCACATCTGGCTCATGAGCCAGGTTTCCTACCCCTGATCTAGTGTGTCCTTTAAGTCTGCTGTTTCTTTGTTAATTTTCTTTCTTGAGGATCTATCTAGTGATGTTAATGGAGTATTGAAAACTCTTACTATTATGGTATTGCTGTTGATGTCACCCTATATATTCATCAAAGTCTGCTTTATATATTTAGGTGCTTCTATATTAGGTGCGTAGATATTTATAATGGTTATATCTTCTTGTTGGATAGATCCCTTTATCATTATTTAGTGACCTTCTTTATCCTTATGATAGCCTTGGTTTTAAAGTCCATTTTATCTTATATAAGTATTGCTACCCCAGCTTTTTTTCATTTCCATTCACATAAAATATCTTTTTCCATCCTTCTACCTTCATTCTATGTGCATCTTTTGTTTTAAGGTGTGCCTCTTGTAGACAGCATATGTATGGGTCCTGTTCTCTTCTCCATGAAGCTACCATATGTCTTTTGATTGGATTATTTAATCAATTTGCATTTAAGGTTATTATTGATATATAGTTGTTTATTGCCATTTTATTCTTTCAAGCTGTATTCCTCTTTTGCTATATTCTTTTCAACTTTGATCTGTTTACAACAGGCCCCTTAACAGCATTGGTTTGGTTGTAATGAATTCCTTGAGTTTTTTTTTTTTTTTTTTTTTGTCTGTGAAGCTTTTAATTTCTCCTTTAATTTTAAATGATAGCCTTGCTGGATAAAGTAGTCTTGGTTGTATTCTCTTGTTTTGCATTACTTTGAATATGTCTTACCATTCCTTTTGGCCTTAAGTGTTTCTATTGAGAAGTTGGATGTCATCCTTATGGGGGCTCCTTTGTAGGTGATAGGCTTTTTTTTCTCTAGCAGCTTTTAATGTTTTCTCTTTATCGCTTAGCTTTGATATTTTAATTATGATGTGTATTGGTGTAGATTTCTTTGGGATTCTCTTTAATGGAGTATTCAGAGTAACCTGAGACTCTGAAGGCTTGATCTGCCAGTTACTCTCTCTAAGGTGGGTGCTTCTTAAACTTGCGAGACCCTTCCCAGCATCAATTTAGAAAAGTTTTCAGTTATGATTTGATTAAATAACGTTTCTATCCCTTGTTCTTTCTCTTATTCTTCAGGAACCCTATGATGCAAATGTTATTTCTCTTCATGTTGTCACAAAGCTCTCTTAGAATTTCCTCAGACTTTTTGAGTCTCTTTTCTTTTTTTTGCTCTGCTTTCATGCCTTCATTCATCTTGTCCTTCAACTCACTAATTCGATCCTCAGCTTCATCCATCCTGTTTTTAATTCCTTCCATTGTTGTCTTCTTTTTTGATATTGTATTTGTCATCTCTGACTGATTCTATTTTAATATTTCAATGTCTTTTTTTATACTTGCTATCTCTTTATTTAGGTGTTCATAATGACCATTCATTGTTGTTCTAAGATCCCTAAGAATCCTAACAATCATTATTTTAAACTCTGCATCCAGTAGTTTGTTTATTTTCATATCACTCAGTTCATTTTCTGGAAGTTTCTCTTGTGGTTTCATTTGGATTGCACTTCTCTATCTTCTCATTATGTCTGTGTCTTTGGGTGTTTTGTTTGTAGAGCTGGTTGAGTCTAGGCTTCGTGTTGTCTGCCTTCATTTTTCAGTTGTGTTATTTCTAGGTCTTCTTGGGTTGGCATCGGCTGTTGTTTGTAATCCACTGTCAGATTTGGCTTTTCTAGTAGAGCCACTTCGAAATCTTGATTTTTTTTTGTTTCTTCTCAGTTTTCTTAACTTGGTAGTCTTGTTTGCTGATCTCAGCAGGAGGCTTATTTGAAACTGTATCCAGGAATGCCATGGGTGTAACCTGAGACTCTGAAGGCTTGATCTGCCAGTTACTCTCTCCGGGGGTGGGTGCTTTCTCTGCTTCAGTAGGGGGAAGTGTATCTCAGATCTCCATGGAGACCTGAGTTACTGCCCCTCATCCCCACTTCTTCTTTTCAATTGTGTCTTGTTGTGCTAATTGGAGCTGAAGATATGTCTGGAGATGGGTCACCCAGAACCATAGTCTTGTGTTGTGTGGAAGGATCAACCCCTCCCCAGCTATGGCCGCCTTCAGCACTGGATGAGTTAGGTTCTCAGGTCCTCCCATGCATTCCTCTGCCCGTCACCATCTGTTTCTCTCCCCCCCTTGTTTTGGAAGATAAGCCAGCCCTTTCAACACACCTTGTTCCCAAGTCTCCAGACAAGTGGCTGTGAGTGATATTTTCTGCTCTTTTCCTTGGAATGAGAGCCCTCTGGGCTCTCAGCCTCACCCCCAACCTTCATTCCTGTAAGAAGGAGAGACCCACCACTCCTTGGCACTCTCTACCAGGCTCTGTGTGGCTTCCTCTTTGCTCCTTGGTTTTTGAGAGCTGTTCTTGTAGTCCAGAGTTGGTTTTCATGTTGATTGTTTCTAATTTAATTTTTAATCCAGTTTGGTGGTGTGAGCTGGAATTCTGTGCAACTGCCTACTCTGCTGCCATTATCCCAAGTTCTCATTTCTTATTTAGTTTGTTTATCCACTTTAGGCTGCTAATTTTCCACAAGTAATCAAAAGTGCTTTGTGTATTCAAATTTATAGGTCAACAATTAGGGGCCATCAGGAGTTTTGCTGGCAATTTAAATTTCCCTTTGGAGATTAAGGCTGACTTTGTATGTAAAGATATATTCATCCCCATGCTCATCACAGTATTATTCACAGAGGCCAAGGCACAGAAACAACCTAAGTGTTCCTCCATAGAGAACTAGATAAAGAATAAATATTACATATGAAGAATGGAATGCTACTCAGTTATAAGAAATGATGACATAGTGGTATTTATGATCACATGGATGGATCTTGAGAATTTTATGCTAAGTGAAATAAGTAAATCAGAAGAAGCTAAGAAGTAAAAATTTTACACATAGTTGGGACATAAAACTGAGATTCATGGACATAGATAAAAGCAAAGTGGTTACCGGAGGGAGGCGGTGGGGAGAAAGGAGTAAAGAGGGACAAATAAACAGTGACAGAAAGTGTTTTGACTTTGGGTGATAGGCACACAATGAATGGTCACACAGAATGGAGATATAAACTCAAAATCTATATGGTCCTATGAACCAAGGTTACCCCATTAAATTTAATTTCTAAATATAAAATTAAATAAAGCAAGTAAAGTGAATGGGAATTGCTAGCATAGAAGGAAGATTGCAACTGTAAGTTGCTCCATTGATTTATTATTTTTTGATGTTTTCCTTCTTTTGATCAAGATCTTTTATTTAAAGCATATCTGATCAACCATTGAGAAGTAACACTAACCAGTTATTAAAAGCATCTTAGTTCTGCATTACCAGATGGCTCATTTTGGGTAAGTCATGCTATCATTGGTTCCCCATCACCAGGAAAGTTCATTCCCTATGTCGGAGGGAAAATAGTTTTTTAGGAGTCTTAGGCCACATTTGAGCAACAAGGTGTCAGAACAGAGAAGAGCTTTACCTTCTAGTTCTTTTAAGGACAAGCATCTTCTGTATATTCTTGTAATTTCTCATATGAACTTTCATAGACTTTATCATCATCTCAAAACACTGAGTAACCATTATTGGAGTGGTGTCTTCATACATGGATCTGTGCAAAAAGGAAGTTTTATGAAAGAAAAGAAATTTATAATAGCAAATAAATGCTAAGCCAAATTGAAGAATAGATCAGAACCAGAAGGCAATACCTGGGGGCCGTCAGCTGAAGGTACTGAAGAACCATGAGGTGTCAATGGGAACTGCATTTCATCATTTGGCTTGTGACCAGATTTATGTAGTCCCATTGCTATTGTACCAGAGATGTTTAATCTAAGTACAAGAAGAGGTAACCACAGAGCAGGCCTCACATTGCTTGGCTAGGAAGTGTTCAAGAGCAATTGTATTGTCTAATGTAACTCATCAAGCGAATGTAATGATCTTCCTGGTTGGCCATTGCTGTGGCAGTTATTGCAATATCTGCCTGAGGAGAAAGCATTCTGCCTAACCTGTTGCCTTCACTGAGGCTGACATCATCAGACATTTAGCATCCTTGACCACGTGTCTAAGAAGTTACATGTTTTGAACTGTGAAGAGGTTTAAAGATAAAGCCCAATATGGAGTCATCTTCCCACTCAGAAACTAAGAGGGGGAAAAAAGCAATACTTATTTCAGTGAGTGCTTGGTCTCTCATAATTTTTTCTTTTGTTAGGAAGAAACCAAATTAAGGAAAAAGAAAAAGAAAACAAACCAATAAAATGAGGGTGTACATTGGTTCAGAATTTTGGGTTGATGTTCACAACAGATGTCATCAGCTTCACTTCCTAGTAATTATAATTTCAATTCCTCTGTTGCTTGAGAATTCAAATTAGGTATAAAAGGTGTAGAAGCTTTTTTAAAATTAGGAAATGTAAATTGAAAAAGTGGACACCTTTAAGTTTGGTAACTTGTGTATTATTTAGGAGTATCTAATAATTTGGAGAAATCAGAGAAGATGAAAAAGATGAATGTTTTACTTTTGCTTACAAAAGCATAATTTATCAAATTTCTATAGCTCATAGGAAACTTAGGAGAAAAATATTCTTATATTTGCAAAACAAGAATAAAAAACATGCCGCAACTATGAGCTGATGCTTCTGATCTCTCTCAGCCTGATATTTGGCAGCACAGTGGATAAAGCATTGACCTGGAATGCTGAGATCGCCATTTTGAAACCCTGGCCTTGCCTGGTCAAGGCACATATGGGAGTTGATGCTTCCTGTTCCACCCCCTTCTCCTATCTCTCTCTCTCTCTCTTTTCTCTAAAAAAAAAAAAAAGCTTCTGATCTCTCTCCCTTCCTGTTTGTCTGTCACACCCCCCTCACTGAAAAAATAAATAAATAAAATAAAACACCAAGCCCTGACCAGACAGCTCAGTTGGTTAGAGGGTTGTGTGTTACCACAGAGGTTGCTAGATCATTCCCTGGTCAGGGCACATACAAGAACAGCTTGATAATCTTGTCTCTCTGTATAAAAGTAATAAAATTATGATCATCCATATCAGTTTATTTAAGTCCATATTATTAATTCTTGTTTATTCTTATTTTTTTTTGTTAGCAGTTTTATGAATCCAGTCTTTTCTTAGAGTTCTGTACATCTTTATTCAATTCAATGGTATGACCTGAAAGTTCTACTGTGTGTTCTGACCAGGAATCAAACCCAGACTTCCATATGCCGGGCTGATGCTCTATTCACTGGGCCACCAAACAGGGCCAATAACACATTAACAAGCCCAAACATCATCAGTTTTTTTTGTAGTAAGATGCCAACAGTATGTTAATCTATAGTCATTTAATAATTAATGGGTCAGTATGCTATATTACTTGGAAATTACCTGTTCAATAGTTTTCAATATTTTAAGTTAATTTAGTAAAATTCTAAGGTTATGTGTTACCAAAAGATTTTGGTACAATTTTTTAAGTATAGAAAGCATAAAACAATTATTTTTGAAGTTCCACGTAAAGCCTTTTATTCAATTTACATTTATTTAATTTATTATTATTTAATTATTACATTTAGATTACTCATGGAAATTTTATGAGACATGAGACAAAGTCAGTTATCATCTTAAACTTTTTTGTTGGTAAACTTTGTAACAGAGAAAATATTGCCTGACCTGTGGTGGTACAATGGATAAAGCATCAACCTGGAATGCTGAGATTGTCAGTTTGAAACCTCTGGCTTGCATGGTCAAGGCACATATAGGAGTTGATGCTTCCTGCTCCTTGCCCTTCTCTATCCCTCTCTCTCTCCCCCCTCCTCTCTAAAATGAATAAATAAAAAAAAATTAAAAAGAAAATATTAACTTATTTTTTCTAAACCCAGATAATATGAAAATATTATATTAAATGTTGATAACTTCATAGACATGCCTATTTTAACTAAACAAACAAATTAGTTTCAATGTTAAATATTTTTTCACACCACATGATCTTGAAAAGCAACTGGGTTAGTTTGTGTTATATTTCTGAATCTATGTAAGGACTTAATTTAAGCCAATTAAATATATATATAAAACCATCTAATAATCTTGCAGATGCTGTCATATATGTAATATAAATGCACACACACAACCCATTAATTTATAACAGTTTGAATAAGTTTATTTATTTAGATAGGTAAGAATTTATGATTTTTATTTATTTTTGAAAATTTTTAAGGAAATGGGAAGGTGGGTGACAGCTCATGCTAGGGAGCTTTTTCAGCTGCTTGTGTGTGTATTTTTTTAAGGGTTTTATTGTCCCATGTTTTTCTGACAATTGATTTGTTTAGTCTCAGGTAGCTGTGGGCTGTGTTTGCCCCTCTGGTTTTCAGTTGAAAGACCTTGAAAGCTACTGAGGCTTAGACAATCCCATTAGACTTCTAATTTTGTAAAATTTGTGAACATAAAGTGATTAGATTCTTTGAAATATCTTGTCAGATTTTAGGTAGGACAAACTGCAAGACATTTTAAAGCTTCTGATCAGATTGCTAGCATTTCTTTTAGGATTAATTTGAAATTATTCAGTCTTTTAGAAACTTTTATTTATCATTTAAAGACTTCATTTTTATAGAAACACCATTAAATGAGTAATCACCCATTCTGCAGAATCCAATGTCATACCAGCACCAGGGGAAGTCACCCATATCTTGGGGAAGAACCTCTCTAGATCTCAGATAGTGGCATTTGATGTCTACCAAAGTAAGAGGGCCTCACAGTCCAGGAGACAGCAGACCATAAACAAGGTGAGCATACCACAGGCTCTGTGGGTACCACACACCCAGTTCTAGGGGATGTCAGTCCATAAAGGTGAGGCCACCTTAGAGTCTGTTCATGAGACAAGCTATGTTAACTTTAAAATAAAAAGGTGTTTCAAAAAGAGAGGCAATAAGCATTTATTTCCAATTATTAAGAATAACTCTTCAGGGTGCCCTGACTCAGGTAGAAGCCCAAATAGTGTTTCGATTAAGAAACAAAGGTGATGGATACTTAGCAGAAAAAAGAGATAATTACATTCATTGAAGGTAGGCATTTTTATTGTCAGCTAACATAACGTAGTGATGCAAATTCTAAATAATGATTTTTAATTTTTTGTCCAGAAGTCATCAGTCCAGTAGTCTTAAAAACTGCTTTCTTGTTATCTTTGCAAAAAGTTCATATAGACATAATGCTCCTGAAAGCTCAGTTCAAATTTTATTTTGCCCTGTTTTTAACATTCCAAAGGTTTAAGACAGGAGACATGCAAGGCCATTTCTTTAGCATGGCAGCTCCAGCTCGATTTTAAAGTGGTTCTATTTATTATCTTTTTAATATCATAAACACATCAAAAAAGTACGTGTGAATGGGGAAGATGCCCAAAGATGTCTGCAAGTTTGCAAGTGGCTTTTTCTGGACCTTGTGGTTGCTGTGCTTTTGTTTTGGGTGTGTGACTCTGTGGACCCCCTCAAATCAGGGAGTAGGAAAAGATGATTCTATAAGTGGAGTACATGGGACATTTCTTTGCCATCATGGTCAAGTTATTGCTCCTTTAGGGGTAAGGGTATGAAAAATCTGATGTTGGATGAAGGACTACCTTGTGTGTCTCTTGCCTTAATGTGCATATTAGGTTCCACTGTGAGAGTATCTCATTTTACAGTAGAAATGTGACACACCACTGCTCTGTTCTGTGTGCACAGAACATAGCATGAGCCCAGTCCCCAAGACTTCCAATAGGCTTGTAGAATGCTCCACAGTGTTCTCCACATGGGAGGTTTTTCTGGAATTTTGTTACAATAATGCATTTTCATGTATCTTATCTAGAAGTGACCTGAATCATAGCCACTCATCTATAATTAGGTGTTTGGGCAAAATGATCTTTTTTGTGTTTATTTTACAGAAATTATATAGTTTCTGGATCATCTATATGATCTCATCCCACCTATTTTTTTTCCAGTGCAGTAATGGATGTGTGTGTGTGTTTGTGTGTGTGTGTGTGTGTTTTGGTGTGCACACTTACACATGATATGAGAGGTACCGTTCAATGAGATTTGGGATAAGTGGAAAGGAGAATGTGGACTTACTTAAAGTTGGAGCCATTCAAAAATTTCATTGTGCTTCAAAAAAAGGTATAGTTACATTACTACTTATTTGAAAAGAACTCTAAAAATACATGAGACTATAAAATAACCAATCATAAAAGATCTTAGTAAATATTTAAGATGTAAAATAAACTTTAAGTCCCAGATGTTATAATGTTCATAAAAATATCAAGACCCTTAAAGGCTCTGGAGCCATTGCAGCTACAACTGTGTACATAGTTGGCTTCAAATAAAATCAGAGGAAGAGCTCACCTTATTAAATAACAGCTTTAACAGCAGGAGAACAATGTTACGGCAACACTGAATCTGAAGATCAAACTAGAGTGATTCTGTCCTTCTAAAGATGACAGTTCAGTGATGTTACCTGTATTGGTGGGATTTTTATTAGCAGTGATTTTCTTCTTAGAATAGTGTACTAATATGGCTTATTTTGGGGTGTATAACCAATTTTACTGCTCAGGCTATAAAATGAGAAAGCAGTTAAATTATCAAATTTAGGAAAACAATGTATTTGACCATGGAGACACTCTGATTGATCATATTGTTTGTGATGTGACACATGTAATCAATCTAAGGTGGAAAGGAGACAGAGCCTTGTGCATACTGAGCAGGAAAAAATAGGTTTCATAGGAAATCCCAAGCCACTGAGCTTTCATGCTAAATCACAGTACTCAAGATAATAGTCAACATAATTTCTATAAGTACAATCATACTCTTTCAAAGTAACATACAATACTTGAGTTGATTTAGGGAATAAGTTCAATTACTCCCTAAGAATTTTTGAAAGGGGTCACTTATACAAGTGGAACATATATCTATGTAAATATATAGGGTTAAAGAAAAGTAGGTTTACAGTTTCTTTGTATGAAAAATAATACATAACTAATAAATAATACAAGAATAAACTCTGTTTTTGTGTACTCACAAATAGAAACTTTTGCTTTACCCTATATATTTATATACATATAAACATATATGTTTACAAATATACATAACATAAATAATATATTTATTTTCATATATAATACATAAATATAAATAGCTCAATAAAATATAATATGTAATATGTATATATTGAATATATCTATCTGTAATAAGTTTATGTTGTATTTATTTATTAGTTATTATTTATTATAAATAAACAAAATACTATTTTACTATAATTAATAAAAATATTAAATACGTAATATAAATTCATATATAGATAAAATATATAATATAAATTCATATAAAATAATATATATTTGCTATATAAATATATATGTATACATTTAATGTAAAAAATTCCACCAAACGGATTGGATTCTTAGTATTTCAGTGCCTGAACCAGTGTTTGTCTTAAAATACAAACCCTATTGCTGTTTTCAGATTTGACTAGGAATTTGCTATGTAACTAGCAAGATTTGTGACACTGAAAATTGAGCCCCCTTGGAAAGGACTCACATCTCAGCTTCCCTCAATTTTGTGTGCTATATAGTAGTTTATGTGAGCTGTTATGGATGGTGCTGCTCTGGCTGTTTCCCATTGGACACCTTCCTCTGCTTCCACCTGCTAGTCTCTATGTACTAAGTTTGTCCCAGGCAGGCTGATTCCCATGGACTACACCTCCATCCAAGCAGTGCAGTGTGTCTAGTGGAGCTTCAACTAGATACTAGAGGCAGAAAGAGAGAAAAGTGGAGGTTCTCCTTCCCTGTTTCCATGTTTCTTGTTCAGAAGCACTTGTGCTCTCCATGTCTGCAGCTTTCCTCTGCTCCTCCTCTGGAGTTCCAGCTCTCTCAGGGACCTGCCCACATTGCCCATCACCTGCCTTTGTCCTTTCTGCCCTACGGGTGGTAATAGCATCCTGTAGCTGAAAATTTATGAGCACCTCAACATCCTTTATAGATATCCTGAACCCCCTCACACCTCTAACATTGTTCCATCAAAATCTCTTCACCTGATGCATTAGAGTGGAATTCTTTTCCTGCTGGGACCATGACTACCAACATTGGCACAATGATGCTGATGTTACACAACAGACCAAGCAGCAAGATTTCACAAGTGCTTTCATCACCATCATGGCTGTAAGTACTGGAGAGATTTGAATCTGTTCTCTGAAGATGTTGGCACCACTCAAAAATAGAGCTTTAGTTATTATAAGAATTACCTGAGAATAGGCAGATAGTCCTTCATTTTAAGACCAAATTGAATAAGGATACCACAGACAATTATACCACATATAGTCAGGAGCCTTAAGAAAAGAGGGGCTGTGACCTCTAGACTCAGCTCTCTCATTCTGATTGTGCAGACCAGTATTCAACCCAGGCCCCATGAAAGAAATGCCAATTTGTCTATTCCTACTTATGAATATCTTTCTAGGGAAAATGTTAATGCATAGTTTAGTTAACTAGAGATAACTGTGAAAGAAAGTTCTATACAAGGTATGAAATCAGGAAGAGCTAGCAAAAGAAAATGTTGATGATTATTTATTTATTTGAGAGAAGAAGATAGGAACATTGAACTCCACCTGTATGTGAGCTAACCAGGGACTTGAACTGGAAATTTCTGTACTCCAGGATGATGCTTCAACCTACACTGGGAAACAAAATTTTTGTTGCATCCACAAAAACACTTGTTTTTACCTAATTCAAGTATGCTGATCTCAAATCTAACATTAGTTTTTCTCTGTAAGCTACAGTTTTTTGCAATTCAAAATTTTAGGTTTTCATCTTATTGTAAAATTTTAAACATTTAGTTTAACCTAATGAAATAGAATGTCTTCTTGAGCATCATCTTTGTGAAAATATAATAATTTATATAATGCAGTAACTACACTAGAACACTAAAAGATATGCTTGCATCAGAATTTGTCTACAATTTCAAAATAGAACATATTAGAACACTTATTTTAATCATAAAATTTGTGCAAAACTTATTTAAATTCTATTATGGCAAAAATTTGTGTTTGTAGCTCTTGTGTTTGTGTACCTGTTGAGGAAAATCTCCTTTGATGCTTAGTTTAGTAGTCTGCTCATCACTAACAGCTCCAAGATTTTTGGGAAATTTATCAAGGTGACTATTCAGGAAGTGAATCTTAATGCTCATGTTACATCCAATGTCACAGAAAGCCAACAGCAATCTTTGAAACAGAAGTTTATAGTTTTCTGCTCTTTTGTTGCCAAGGAACTTCTTTGTAACAGCCACAAAAGACTGCCATGCTGCTTTCTCCTCCTTATTTATCTTTCTGGAAAATTCTTCATCACATATGAGAGTTTGAATTTGAAGTCTATCGAATACACCTGCTTTTATCTTCTCGAAAGACAAGGCAGGAAAAGCAGAAATAATATGTTGAAAGCATTCACTTTCTCTATTCAAAGCCTGAACAAACTGCTTCATTAAGCCAAGTTTGACATGAAGTGGGGGGAAAATGATCCTGTCTTGATTAACTACAGGTTCATTCACAATATTTTGCATCCCTACTTCCAGAGCTTCACGTTTCGGCCACTCCTTCTGTGTCCAGTGTTTCCCCCGAGCTCAGCTGTCCCAGAAACACAGAAAGCAAGGATACTTCGTGAAACCTCTCTGTTGTCCTAGGAGGAAATTTACCATTTTAAGATTTACACAAATGATCCAGTTATGTTCCTCATACTTTAGAAAATGGAGGACAATTTTTATGTCATTATAATATTCTCACAGATGAGTTGAATAACCAATTGGAACTGCTGCCTAAACATTACCATTGTGTAGGAGAACACATTTCAGATTCCGTTTAGAGCTGTCAAGAAATAGACACCATTCTGTTGGACTGTAAGTGGTAACACCTAGCTGGCTGAGAAGACTACTGATATCATGACAGTAAACAAAGTGTTTGTCTTTGGAAAAAAGTCCACAAAAATTTGTTCATGCTTCCTGAAATGGAATACATTAACTGACCGGTAAAGTACATTTTTTCCTGAAGCCTGGAGTCTAATAACTGAGCTGCTTTCTTTGATAGGCCCAAGTCATTCAGTTTGGGTTGGCTAAACTGCTGAGGGGTTAATGACTGCTTGGCATCAGAAGAAGACCCTTCAGATTCTACAACCATTTCCTCATGCATCTTATCAAAATACACTTGATCACCATGTTCACGTTCTTCATCCTTAGAAAAAATAAAACCATTGAAAACTGGAACCAGGAGTGTTTCAGAGTGTAGGATAGGTCATATTGTTGAAGGAATGTTAGCACATATGATCATATGCCATTTTTTCTTGCTGATGCCCTTTGTATGAATCAGACAGAAATAACAGTCACTGCTGTGGTCCTTAGGTTCACGCCAAACCATGGAAATACCAAAAGGCATTCCTTTGCACTTTCCTTTTGTCCAGTCATGAAGCATTTCCTCACAATTATGACACACAGTATGAGAAGCCCAATTCTTTTCTTGATCACCAAGGGGAACTTGAATATAGGCAATATATGCACGTGTCACAAATGATGAAATATTGCGCTTTGACGTTGAAGTATGTAACAGCCAATATATAGCAGAAGGTGTCAGAACTATTACATTTACACCTACTTGAAGAAGCCATGATTCAATATTAAAATAAGAGGGTCTTTTTATCAGATAATAATTTTTTACATTTAAAAACAACTACAATTATGTAAAAGTGATGTTTTTAAAACATTAGTTGCCTTGTGGTTATATTCAATCCAAGAGTCGTTGTCCTTTAACTCTAATTTAAAAACCAATGCATGCCATTAACTGTAACAAAAATAAATTAAAATTGCATAAAAACTAGAGCATGCACCAAAAAACTGATTTCAGATTTGGAATCATCAATGCAGAAATATATAGAAACAGTTCTAAAAGCTCATGCAACAGAAAATGAAAAAAAAAATGTTCCCTAGTATCAATTATTGATTGAATTTTAGAGAGACAGAGAGAGGAAAGGAGAGAGGGGAGGCAGAACAGGAGCATTCAGTTGTTCACCTCAGTTGTGCACTTGTTGGCTGCTTCCCATGTGTGGCCTGACTGGAGGTTGAACCTGCAACCGTGTAGTTTTGGGATGACTCTCTTAACTACAGAGCTAACCAGCCAGACTGGAAATAATGATTCTATTCATCAATAGA